>NC_141072.1:16823682-17353682 GCF_041138505.1 Cibotium barometz | reverse complement strand
GAGAGAGAGAGATGGTTGTAGAGAGGAAATAGTTCTTTTCTGGAACCTTGGTCGACCGCCCGCAGCAACGCGTGAGTGCAATACTAGTAAATACCTTAAATTTAAAGTGCTTCCTAAATATTTGACCCGATGGAATCTGCCTAGCATCATGTACCCATGCCTAGCCCATAATGCTCACTGATGATTTGGGTGTATCTTATTGAATGAATAATGTTAAACCACTAGGTCCTTTTCTAGTCTACAAGTGGCCTCGACCTTTGGCTTGATGTCTTAAAAGGTGATCTAGACATGGAATGATCTAAAACTAGGACATGGGCTTAGGATGTGCTAATTGCAAGGTATTCTCTAATAGGTCAAGAAAAAAAGCACTACATGTCAACATCTAAGGTACAAAATTTGAAATATTTGCCCAAGATTTCTAAAGAAAAACTAAAAAATTTGAAACTGTTTTATAGATATATCTTAAACCCCTAACCATGGAAAAATATGTTTTAAAACTTTTTTTAAATAATTATTTATGCTGAGTAAAAGTATTTTATTTTTTGAAACCTTACAACCAAAGCAAAATAAATTCTCTAAAAAAGTCTCTAAAAACCATAAAATGTGATCTTTTTTATTTTTTAATAAGACTAGTAAAACGATTAGAAAAAATAAATCAAAAGTAATGTGACAACAATTGACTACCTTGTTTCTCTCCAACTTTATATGACTTACATCCATGTTCATAGTGTCTTGATCTACTTTGTGAGTAATTGCATTTTTAGACCTTGGTTTTCATGCTCCACTTAAGAATGCATGGACTACATCACTCCACTTAAGTTAGTCTATACTATAGCATACTACAAGATAGAAGAGTTGTAGGTTACCTTGAGGGTGTTATGTTGTATGGTGAGTCATGTTCCCTTGAGAATGCATGTAGTACATCATTCCACTTAAGTTAGGACCATATACTACAACATAGTACATGAAGAGTTGTAGGCTACCTTAAGGGTGTTATGTTGTATGGTGGTAACATGGGCACTTTCACATGTAACCAAGATAATTGGGTGTGATTAGAGGCTTTTGCATGTAAGGACATTTGGGCACCTGGCCTACCCTTTTACATCCCCCACTAATTAATTCATATGCTCTTTTAATAATGCATTAGTCATCTTTGTTGCATGCAAATTCATACACCTAACTATTACTATTGTCAACTTGGAAAAATCACATTGAAACTTTTTAGCTCCACAAGAGAAACAAAATTGGGACGATGCTTATAAAATCTTATAGAGAAACATTTAACTTCCCTTCTTATTTAAACCGTTTTAAAAAAATATACTTTTGGTACACTTAAATTATAAGCGACTAAGTCCTCCATGTGCTTGTTTGGATAAACTCTAGTTCTTTACATGGTTGGTTACTTGGCTTTGTGTTGAATATATTTCTCATTCAAGAGCACATGTGTTTTGGCCCTCACATCACCTTTTCCTTAAAGGTTTTGGGAGGTCAACTCTTGTGTAGAGACATGGAAATAGCATAGAAGAACTCTTGTTCTTAAATGTTGGGGTCATGACTTCCATACACATTCATATTTCATGTTCTATCTCATTAATGTCACTATGAGAGTAACCATTAAACATTCAATTTCATGTTCTATCGCATTAACATCACTATGAAAGTAACCACTAAACATGTTGGGGAATATCATATAAGTTATCTTGTTCATAAATGCTGGGGACCTTGATAACTAGATTCAAATTGACTTTTACATTCTTTTTCATCAAATATCACAATAACCAAACATGTCAGCTCTTATCATCACCTAGAAATGAGATTACTGAAAAATTGTATAGGAGAAAGGTGAGAACCTTCACCCCATTAAAAGGAGTGTGATCCCATATTTGTCTTAACATAGTCTTAGGGTTAATATACTAAGGTTGCTTTTAAAGTAGATAGTGCCCTTTTCTCCATATTTTCGTTGTAGATTTTTCAAGCATACAACAACTTGTAGCCTTGCTTCAGCTTATAGTTGAGTGTAATTAATAAACATTGATTACAAATACATGTAATACATACATGAGGTACCATTTAGCTTACGAAATTTAGGAGCGGGAGCAAACTCCTCTAAACAACCCACACAACAAGCCAGAGGGAGAGAAAGAAGGGGCTCATCCTGAAGATATAGAAAGAGGGGCTCATCATGAAGAGAAGGACAGGTGATTTAATAAAATTTTCTACTTATTGTGACTCTAAAACTTCACGAGCCACTTATTAATTAATGTGATTTGAAATTTTGGCCCCATATTATTGTGCCTCTAAGGGCCTTTATAGACCAAAAGGTGTGCCCACCAAGCTAAACTTTTTTGCTTTTCTCGGGCATGAGAGCTTTACACACCAAATGTGCCTACAATAGCCCATCGGTTAGAATGGATGGCTATATGTTGTGAGGTATTGGGTTCAAGTCCCACTACTACCTTTTCATTAAAGGCTCCAAAGGGAAAAGAGCCCGCCCACGGCCTTGGGCAGGGGGTCTTGGCTGCCCAGTGTTATCCACCCCACGGAAAAGGCGGGCGCAATATCTTTTTGCCTTGGGTTCAAGTCCCACCATCTACCTTTTCATTAAAGGCTGCAAAGGGAAAAGAGCCAGCCCACGGCCTTGGGCAGGGGCAGCGTTGTCCACCCCACAGAAAAGGGGGGCGCAATATCTTTTTGCTGCATGGCACATTGCCCCCTGTGGGGAAGCCTCGGTTGTGTAAAGACCCTAATAAAAAAACTTCCTAGCCAAAAACCTCAAGTGAACTCTCTCTTTTTCATGGAGTGAAACGGGTATTGAACTACACTGTCACTCACGAGTCATCACCTCACACTTATTACAAATGGCTGGGGTTGGTGGATGTAGCGGCGAGACCGGATATTTCAATGCGGACTCATGACTGCCCATATTAAATGACCTCGGCGCACCGCCTTTAACAGTTGATTAGTGCTTAATACTATCCATTTTGACTTCAAATAATTTACATTAAGTAGTACGTACTAGCTAATCCAAAACGCAAAGAAATAATTAGATAAAAACCAGTAGTTAAAGGTTTGAATGAGACCGTGTTTAGTTTAGTGTAATTTCTTGTTATTCAGAAAGCTCTTCTCAACTGTTTAGATAAGGGGAGAGATCGCCGGCCACCTTCTCACAACATGGCCTTCTCCTACGCTGCACTGCCGCTTTCTCTTCTGCTTTTGCTTTCTCTGGAAAAGCATGTAGCTCTCTCTCAATTTGTGGGTTTCTATGGTTTGACCTGTCCACGAGCAGAGGCCATTGTAACCCAAGTTGTGACTGGTGCATTCCATAAGGACCCCTCCATAGCTGCCTCCCTTGTGCGTTTGATGTTTCATGATTGTTTTGTGCAGGTATGTTAACTCAATTTCCATCAAATCAATATCAAATGTCTTAATGGGTTGCTTTAATCCTACCTTAAACTATAGTATAACCTCATCACATGTAATCTCATTTGGTTATAAGCAAGTGCTTGTCTAATTTGTAATTAATAGGTATGCTCACTTAATTTTGTATTAGAGGGTTGTAATGGTGGGTTACTTAAATGTAAGCAAGGCACTACATGTTCAGCTAGCTTAACCCCCATCGCAAAATTATAAATAAATTCGTAATTACTAGTGCATTTACATCATAATTATCCCAAGATCTCTACAGTAGTTATAATGGGGGTTGATTAAGGTTAAACAAGCTCTAATCAAGCAAGGCACCACTAGTGCATTTGCATCATATTATTCTGATGATTAGGTATTATGAGGGTTGATTTAAGTTTGAGCAAACTCATAGTTATATCAAATTCTCTGGTTTTTGTTGTGGTTAAGGGTAGGTTAAGGTTAAGCAAGCTTCAAGGTTCTCACAATCAAGTTTCAAAAAAATGCAGGGGTGTGATGGCTCTATTCTGCTTGACAATGCAGCAGGCTTGCCTCCGGTGGAGAAAACTGCTGTTCCAAACCAAACTGTGAGAGGGTATGAAGTGATAGATGAAGCCAAAGCTGCAGTGGAGGCAGCGTGCCCAGGGGTTGTCTCCTGTGCTGACATTGTAGCTCTTGCAGCCCGGGACTCAGTTGTGCTGGTACGTCCACCCTTTTCCTAAGGTCAATACTCTGCAATTTTTCCTTACCCTAAGCCTCTCATCCTACTTAATAATCCTTATTCTAAGACCAAGAATCTTAAATTACCCATACTCTAAAATCTTCTTTTAAAAAAAATCTCTTTTAACCCGATAACAATAATCTGTGACTCTCCTCATTCTAGTCTTTTTTTTTTGGAAAAAAAAAATATAAGTCTGTGGTACCTCAGTTGTTAAGGTGTTTGGTTGATATAGCCGAGTTTATGAGTTCGAAGCCAGATTGATGCTACTTTGTTATGTTACTCTTCATTGGTGTGTGATGTGCGGTGTGTGGTGTTTGTAAAAGGGCATGCGGGGCCTGAGAGGAGTCCTCTCAACAACCAGGAATTAGTTCCGAACAATATTCTATAATTATCATTGGTCTTGGGTTAAGGATAATCATACAAGCATTGATTTTTTCTTTTTAATGTAGGCTTATTCTAGGGATTGAATTACTAATTTGATATCCCTTTTCCTTTGGAAGAATAGTTTTATGTTCATTTTAGCTTAGAGTTTTGCCAGTAATAATCAAAGGTATGTTGGTGCAGACTGGAGGTCCAACGTGGCAAGTGCCAACAGGGCGGAGGGATGGGAGGGTGTCCTCTGCGTTGGCTGCCACAGTAAGCTTGCCCTTGCCAACGTTGACCACACCTGTGTTGACACAAATATTCCTCTCCCATGGGCTCTCACAAGATGAAATGATCACTCTCTCAGGTAAGGCCACCATTCACAAGATTTAATGGTTACATTTTTTTTTTGAATGGGCTAGAATTAGAAAGTACAACACAACACACACCCATGCATGCCACCGCTTACACAGTGAGGGCTTGAACCCATGATCTTGAGAATCTCAAGGTCATGGGTACAACACAACACCCACCCATGCGTGCGACCGCTTGCACAGCACAACACACACCCATGCGTGCCATCGCGCTTGTAGAGAGAAAGTACAACACAACACATACCCATACGTACCACCACTTACACAACACCACACACCCATGCGTGCCACCGCGTGCACATTGAGAGCGTGAACCCATGGAGACTCTCAAACAACACCTCTATCCTCACATTGTCATTGCATTCTATGAAAGGGTTCTTAATACTTGGGGGTTGTGATGTTGAAGGTGCGCACACAATAGGGAGGGCCCATTGCTCTTCGTTCTCCAATAGGCTGGCGTTGAACGATCCCACACTAGACCCACAGTACGCCGCCCACCTGAAGCAGGTGTGCCCGCCCAATGCAAACCCTCAAACAACCGTACCGTTGGACCCCGCGACTCCTTTCACATTTGACAACAAGTATTTCTCCAATCTGGCCACCAACCGGGGCCTCCTCACGTCCGACCAGGACCTCCACACCAACCTGGGCAGCCAGTTTGGATCCAACCTCGACTCCTCCAATGGCAATCTGTGGGAGCTCAAGTTCACCGCTGCCATGGTCCACCTCAGCACCCTCAATGTCCAGTTTGGTACCCTCGGTGAAATTAGAAAGAATTGTAGAGCCACCAATTAAAATTCACACCCCTCTAATGCCCACCCCCCATACAACACCCTCTGTTATCCCACCCCATACAACACCCCCCATTATGTACATCTTGATTTCATTTCTTTAAATCCCACCCCCCTTTTGTGGCTTGTTTTTATAACTTGGCACCCACCTTAACCCCACATTTGGTTATGTGGCCTTTTCTTATATATGGTTGACTAAGCTGTTTGCTTGTGCTCAAGGTGTGCCCTTCTTAGTGTGCTCCTAAAGAATCTCCTTTTGAAAGTGTGTAGGATTTTTTTGAATCTTCGTCTCGTCCAATCCCATTGGCTTTTAATGTTAATTCTTGCTAACTCACATTATCCTTGCATATAGAAAAAAATGCAAGCAAAATTTTAATAAATGGAAAAGAAAATTGTTTACATCACAATGTCAATGTTGTGAATATTACTTGAAAGTGAGCATTTCTTTTCTTGTTCCTCTGTCTTAAGGTTCACACGTGTGTGTGTGTGTGTGTGTGGAAATGATACTTTTAATGGACATTATCAATCCTTATATTTCTTTTTTCGGCCTACACTAAAGGTGCTCATCTATTGGTAATGGTGTAAGTGAGTGAAAACAAGCAAAGTAATTTGACCATGTAAATCAAAGTGCAAATCAATTAAGAATGTAACAGATTTTCAGTCATAGTTTTCCTAATTGCAATCTGAGCATTGTAGATAATCCCTCTCTCTCTCTCTCTCTCTCTCTCTCTCTCTCTCTCTATGTATATATAGCATACATGAAAACTATAACTCATGGTAAAGATTGTTAGTAATGAATTGCTTTTCTTCAATCACATGCTTTTCTCTAGATAATAAAAAGAAATGATCACATCTTTTTAACAAATAAGAAAAAAGTTTCTTTGTAAGAGGCTTTCCTTTGTTGTGTACTGAGAAAAAGATGTGTGATTGCTTACTTCTTGAGTAGTTTCCTTGGGTTGAAATTGTAAAAAGCTAGTAGAAACTGTGGTTGAAAATAAATAACAAAAAGAGATGAAGAGGGAAACTAGGAAACCTATATTTGTGTTATTGATGTAATATTTAAATACCTTGAATATGTTAAATTTTAAATACGCTACTATGTCCTCCCTTTTGATAAAAGTAGGTAATTTTATTGCAACAAAGCTCCAAATTTAGAATTTTATTCAAGAGTTGGTATTGAATTATGCCGTGTGTTGAATTTGAATGGTCAACCTCCACTTTGGGAGGCTTGGGTGCTTATCCACTTGACCTACCTTTTTTTCTTTAAGGTTCCAGAGAATGTCCACAAGAAAATCTTCTTATTGGCAGTGCATCTTTGTATGTAAAGGGGAAGGTTTTATGCATTGGAGCACAAAAGTTTTTTTAAAATAGAAGGCAAAATGGAATTGAAGAAGGCATCATGCATGTCAAAAGCTTATTGAACCCTAGATTAAAGGCTAAGAAATAAAGCCTAGTGTGGCCTCATTGAATCGACCAAGAAGACTTTGGTCTTTGCCTCATTGAATCGACCAAGAAGACTTTGGTCTTTGCCTCATCACTCTATGTGAAAAAGTTGTGTCTGTCCAATGTAGAGGTGAGCTTTGTAGTTTTCCTTCCTTGCCAAGGAGATGCCGTTGTCTTAAAAGCCCAAGGGCAAAGCATTAAACTCCTTAGTTTTTTAAAGGCGTGTTTACAAGGTTGTTAAGTGATGCAAACGCATCTTGTTTAATCATGTATTCAAAAAGTTGTACTGGCCTTATATATTGGGAAGTTCGATACCAATCTAAGGTAGACCTGCACACAAACTCAATATTAAGTAATGAAAGAAGGAAAACAATGTGGGAATTATACTAGCTTTGCACACATTGAATAAAGCCTTCAATATGGGTATCAAATTCTTTTTGCTATTAATTAATTAGTGACAAGGGCTCCAACCTTTGAGGTGGAAGCTTGATTAATTAATTTTAAAAAAAACCTTACGATGCTTTCGAAAGGCATTGGGATCTTATAGGATTTTTCCAGAGAGTTCGTAGCTTCACCGCCCCTCTCTCACTTTCATGGGCTCTTTTTTTTTTCTAGGCTCTCTGTCTCTCTCGCATGGCTTCTCATGGAGAGAGAAGGCTCTCTCTCTCTTGTGTGCAACGTATCATGGAGAGAGCATGCTCTCTCTCTCTCTCTCTCTCTCTCTCTCTCTCTCTCTCTCTTCGTATCATGGAGAGGGAGGAAGGCTAAGGTGCTAAGGTTCAAACCTTGGGTTTGAACCTTAGTATATTCATTAATTAGTGCTCGCTTGCGAGCACTAATTAATGAATATGTCTACAGACTAAATATGTGCCCATGGGCTATACTCGACAACCTTAGGTGGTGACCTTAGGGTATTTGTTGTGAATACCATATTTAGTCGAAAAGCCATATTTAATCTTGTGAGGTTTCAAAATCAGAGTTTCTTTAAAAGTGTCGAAAAATAGACATTATTTCGATGTCCCATGAACACATTATTTAGCTCTAAAAGCTTATTTCCAAGCTCATCCATTTCTTCTTGATAAGAGGTCAAATTCCATTATCTTGACCCTCAAGTAAGACCTAAAAACAAGTAACATGGAAATCTAGGCAAAAACTTAGCCCAAAATCACTTTTATAGCAACTTATGACCTTCGTTTTGAAGACCAAGATGATTGAAGAATTAGCCCAAGCTAAAAGAGACAAAGGCTTTTTAATCAAAAAATATTAATTCTTCCACATACAACAACACTTCTCTGGATTCCTCTTCTAACATGCTCAAAAATCCCTCAGAAAACATAAATTATCCATTTTCTATAATATGACCAAAAGAGTAAGATAGAAATAAAGATTGTAAACAAAACTTTTTGAGATAGATAATAGGGTATAATATGACCTCTCTCTCTCTCTCTCTCTCTCTCTCTCTCTCTCTCTCATGTGTGCATGCACAATAGCGTTCGTGTTTCAGAGGGAGAAATCTCCACATGGTAAGGAGTCTTAGGACCCTTATCCTAAGGTCACTTAAATCATTTATGTTTTTCTAGACATTGTAGGATCGTGATAACCCCTTTCTTTTGGGAACCATAAGGATCTATATTTATATTAACAAGGCAAAAGTTGCCATTTACAAAAAGCCTTTTTTACTCCTACCACATCCATTCGACTCCCAATCTCTATTAAGTAAATCACATATTTGATCCCACCTCTCATCCTCCCACAAAAAATAAGACTTCCCACAAGAAGAGTGCCAGAAGTACATCTCTTAAGGGTCTGCTCTTCAAAGTAATCTCACTTAGGATTTTCAATTAAAGCTAGGAAAGTATACACTGGTTGTTTCTCCTTTTTAGTGCCACCTCCTAGTTTTGGGCCCAAATTCAGGGTGTCTAATCTTCCCATATTTCCTTATGTAAACCTACCACATATCAGAAGATGTTAGGGTACCCTAGTATCTGTTAATACCTCGGCACAGCTAGGCCCTACATAAGCTTATCCTTGCTTGTAAAACCTGGACTAACTCAACAAAGAGGCTATCATTCAGCTTATTTATATAATATATAGACCAACGATAATGTACACATTTGAACATCAACTCTGACACATCCAGCCCCTGACTCGACCTTATGAAATACCAGCAGATTCCTAGAGTTCTAAATCCCCTACAGACATCAGTACCTAATAATATAGAATACTAGACCAATAGCCCCTCCCTCTTCAGTTAGTCTCCCTAGCAACTAATCATCCCAAGATCCCTTAACCAAGCTCCCATCCACCCATTTGCCTACCTTACCACAAAACCTCTAATTGCAGGACAATCCCAAAAAGCATGTTTGTCATCTTCAATTGTTGATTTACATCTAGGGCATAATCTAGTAGTAATATTCATTTGAAGCATTTTGTACCGAAGAGGTAGAGCCCACATACATACTCTCCAAAGAAAGGTTTGAGCTTTCACATGTACTTGTAGTTTCCATATTAGTCTCCATCTCTTCATCCAAGTGCTCAAGCACCACCTTACTTTCCAAATTTTGAGCTTTCACATGTACTTGTAGTTTCCATATTAGTCTCCATCTCTTCATCCAAGTGCTCAAGCACCACCTTACTTTCCAAATTTTGCTGCAGTACCTCACATTAATCTCACTCCTATTGATCTCTTTATACACTGCCTTGGTAGTTATTTTATGCAATTTATCTCCATTAAACCAGGCCTAATCATGTAGCTAGTAGGCCCCATTGTAGGCAACAGAGACCCAACCCTTCTCAACCTTCTCTAACACATTGCTTCTTATAACCTAAATATCTCTCTGTTGTATTCCAATTCCCCCCTAATCTGATTCAATTCTTTGTAGCTCAATTGGGAGCAATCCCAACAATCCCCCAGTCTCCTGAGTCCTTTGCTATTTAACTTCCTAGTTGTTCTTACATTAAGTTGAGCCAAAGGGGGGTTAAATCTATGAGTCCACGAAATGCCAAGGCTGAAGGAGTTCTCTGATGCCCTATTACATCCATCCCATTTCATCAAGCCCATCAATTCTTTCCAATTCAGACATAGGAACTTGCAAAAAGGGGAATTCACAATTTTCAAAGGAGCATAGGACATCAACTTATCCTTTCAATCCTACCCAATCCACTTGCCTTTAAAATGAACCTCAAACTCTTCAACCAGCTCTCTAATCTCCTGTTGAAGACATTCAGGTAGGCTTGTTGCAATCCTAGCCTTAGCATGAGTAGGAAAATGTAAAATCCCTAATTCTCCTAACTTTTTAGAAGGGCTTACTTTATCCCAAGCCATGCAGATGCCTTCCTACCATCATTACAGTTTGCCTAGATGAAATCTCGGATTGGGACAATAATACTTTTCCAATGACACTTTCTAAATTCTACCACATGGGACGACAAAGAAACATAATGTATGCATTAAGGACTACTGAGTTAACAATGGCCATCCTATAATGAAAGGGAACTCTAATCCCTTCCCATTTCTTCAACTTGCCAAAGAACCTTTCAATCACCCAATTGCTCCTTGTTTGTCACTCTCTAACCCCAAAATGCACCCCTAAATGTCTAATAATTTTATCCTGGATTTGTGTATATTACATCTGGAGCTAGAGGCATCAACAAATAACTACAATGCATTCCTTACATTCTCATTATCAGCTTTCAACCCTATCTTTCCATGTCAAAACTATGCTTCCCAATCAAACTAATTATCCTGGATTTGTGTATATTACATCTGGAGCTAGAGGCATCAACAAATAACTACAATGCATTCCTTACATTCTCATTATCAGCTTTCAAGAATAGCAGAGAATCATCAAAAAAGCACTGGATAACCAGCTACTCTCCATTTTTTAGCTTCAGCCTAGTCACTATCCCTCTTCCACTTACTTCTTCTAAAGCCACTATTAATGGGTGAGAAGCAATAGCAAAAATCAAAGGGGCCAAAGTATAACCCTATCTCATAGACCTTCTGATTTCAAATCCACCAACTAATCTCCCATTTAGTAACAACTTAGAATGGACTCTAGCAACAATAAGAGTATAAATACATGTGGCTATCCTGTTTCCAAAGCCTAATTTCTCCATAACTCTTGCTACAAAGGACCAAATGAACCCTGTCATAAGCTTTCTCTAAATCCAATTAAAAGATTACACAATTCTAGCCAGTTCTTTGAGCCACTTCTCTCCCTATTTTGTTACTGAGAAGATATTATCATATATATGGATCTTCCTTTAATGAACCCATGCTGTTCACTGGAGATTACCTCTTGCAAGGTTGGGCTAATTGGGATTATCCTTAGTGCAATAACCTTTGCTAGTCTTGTAAATCATTGTGAGCAAGGTAATAGGTCTCTAGTGGTTGAAATTGTTGCAAGCATTTTATATAGGAATTAATTTCATAATCCCTTCCTTTAAGTCATTATCCATCAACCCTATGCCAAAGGCATTCTTGCATGTAGACCACACCCAGTCCTTAAGAGAATCCCAGAAGGAAATAAAGAACTCTACTAATAGTCCATACCACCCAGAGGATTACTCCTTCCCAAGTTTTTGAAGAGCCTCCCAACATTCATTAATTTCCACATCCCTCTCTAGCCACCTAGCCTATCAGCTTCTACACCTTTACTAACCAAGTTTAGCAGCCTGTTTTTTGCCTACAATCTTCTCTAGGACCCATCTTCCTTCAAACTCAAGGTGGCTCCCAAGAACTCAACCCATTCTACAGCATCTGATTAATATCCCCCAACTCCTGGCCTCTCTCATGTCTAACTTGCCCTTGAAGTTCCCTACTCCCTTTACCTTTGGCTAAACCAAATAGATATCTACCTGGTTTCCTCTTGTTATTATTAAAAGAGATCCACATGTCCCCCTTTTCTCTCTCTCCCTAGCTAGCTTATCATCTTCACTCTTCAAATTCACCTCGGACTCCACATATTGATCAATCTCTAGCTTAGACATACCTCCACTCTACCTCTTCTTTTGTAAGTATTCCAATAATTCCCCCCAAACCTTCCTCTCTTGTCTCTTCTCTTGAGCTCTTAACTTACCCACCCTTTTAATGATACCTTGCATTTCATTAGAAAATTTCCTCCAAGACCCCTCCCTATCCCCCTTACTTTTAATCTATTAATAGCCTCTTTAGTAATAAGGGAGATGAATAACTTATCCTTAAGCAATAGGTTATTCACCCTCAGCTTTCTTGAAGGAAAATTTCTGAGCTTATCTTCCCCCCAATCAGCTATGTGCCACCCCCAAATCAAAGGCATATGATTTGATAAAACAAAGCAAGTCTCCACTTTAGCTGAAATAGTGTGAGGAACCCAAGCATCTTGGTGACTTAAAAAGACCCTATCCAATCTTGAGGATGACCCAAAATATTGAAGGCTAAAATAAGTATGCCCAAGATCAAAACCCCATGCCCCCAATTCCCAACCATCAACCTAACCCATCTTGCCTCTAAGATTCTCCCACTTCTTTTTCTGTTAACTCATCTTGCCTCTAAGATTCTCCCACTTCTTTTTCTCTTAACTCATCTCATGATAGTACTTCCCACACACCTATATACTTGCTTCTCTACCGTATTAAAGTCCCCCATAATAATGCACGGACACTGAATATCCAATCTAGCAATCCAACCCCACATCTCTCCTCTAACCTTATGATTATGAGCACCATAAATATTGACTATCCACATATTCTCTTCATCTATTTGGATCTCTACAACTAAGATCCTACCATTAGAATGATTGGCAATGATGCTGGGCTTTAACTGCTTCTTAACAATGGTCAAGAGACCACTAAATCCTGAGTTTACTCCCCCATACGACACCACCCAATCCCTAAAGCTTTCCTTTCTCTCACGCTTCATACCAAAAATATTATGTTCTTGAATTTCCATTACTGACAACCTCCAGTCTTTCACCAACCCCCAAACAGCTGAATTTTTCTTCATATCCTCGCCTTCCTTAATCATTGGCCGGCACCATCTCCACTTCAGCCTCCTCTTCCCCACCTAAGTTTTCCCTATGCTCCCCTGCTTTTCATTGTAAATCCCTACATGCTATGTCCACTTGTATATTAAACCTCTCCATGGAGGACGTTTCACTATCCTCTCCTAGTGGGCTGAATGGATTGAATAAAAACGAGGACTCAACCCTTCTAAGTATTTTGCCCCTACCCTCTTTTCCACCATTTTGGTTTGATTTTTCCTAGCCTCTCCTTTAACTTGTTTGAGATTACTTCCCCCTTTAGTTCTATCTCTTACCTTAGTCCACCCCTGATCCTCAAGTTCCCCTCCCTCCATGACCCCTTTCCCTTATCTTCCTTATCAACCTATCTGTTACTACTAGTCCCAACCTTGCTCCCCCCATCTGAGTCCTCCTCCTTCCTTCCTTCTCCATCCATCCTCGCTTTTTTTTCCAATCCATAATTCTTAGCTATGTAGCCAAAGCCTCCACATCTAAAGCATGCTCTTAGAAAATCCCTTTCCAGCACTTTTGGCGTCTCCACTAGTGTGTTCTGAGATATACAAATTTTATTTGAATGGCAGACATTATCGTCATCTCTTGGTAAAAACAACACTAGACCTAATGCGCTAGCCAAATCCCTCAATGCAGGAGGTCTTAGCAGCCAGTGCGAAAGACCCACGATGTCGACAGGCTTCTCCGAGACTCCTATTTACATCGAAATCAGGGTCAAAAGGCATTTCATGCACCAGCTTTGTTCCCATGAATAGCGGGGGCCCTCACAAACAGGTCAACACAGTCTGTTCTTTTATGAATAGCACATTAAAGAAACCTTTCCCTAGGTAAAAAACTTGAGACACGACTTTCTCATGAAACACCTCACCCTATAGCCATTTCCCAATATCCCTTGCTCAGCGGCTTCCCCAGATGGAATAGAATAGCACTATACATAGAGAACAAGCCTATCTGCCTTCTAACCAATTTAGATGGGATATTAACACGTACCTTCCTGCTATGAAGATTTTCTTGCTGAGTTTGAGCATGGAGGTGGGAAGAAATCCAATCTTGTTGCAACTTCTTCGCAACACTATCACCTTCTTGCTCCTCACGATGTCTCTTCATCTCCTCTTCGAGTTCCCAATCCCCCGACTCTTTTAAAAAAATTGGTCCATTGTTTTTAGCTTTGCAAGGCTATGAGACCACAACATTCTTCTTTTTGAGAGTGTGAAATAAATTTGCCAACATATTCCACACTTTTTTTTCCTCGAAAGCCCCCTTTCGGGAGGGGATGTAACCAAGTTACAAGCCATAATCTTTTTTCTAATCGCTTTGATTACTTTATATCAAATATTTCAAGGAAAAAAATCATTTGCAAAGGTTAAGAGAAAGATCTACAAATATTTTATTATATCTTCCATGTATGCAAGGTTGGCTCATCTTTGCATAGTAGCAAGTTGGAGGCCCGATAGGGAAGCGAGGAAGAGAAGGTGCTATCTATAGTTATCAACCTTAAATTCATTAATCTTAACTACATTAAGTGATCAATTAATTAAGTATACACCCTTAACAATCAAAATTATGCATACATATCAATTATATAAAAGGTTTTGTTGCATTTGGGAAGTGATTTTGTACACCACATGATGTTAGGTCGCATTAGTGGAAAAAATGTTGTAAATTATCTAGCATGATGTGTTTGTTTATTGTGTAAACAAAGGAAAAAATCTTGTAAATTCTTTATGTGCCAAGGGCACATACAATGAACAATAAAAATAACAATTTCAATTCCATATGCATATATATGGCAATTGGATCATGTGATGGTTGGCAAGAAGATCATGTGGTAGTATGTAGGCTAGGAATATCAAAATACCAAATGAGGATGACATTTACATGGAAGACAAAAATTAGCGAGATGGACTAGACATGTAGACCACTATGTTAACATCCACAACATGTAGATCATATGATAACGCATAGCGATATGATTGTGTATAATGAGGATATGTTGATACCTCATCCAAAGTTGGAAGAGAAAAGTTGGCAAGATAGCCATATCAAACAAGGATGGGTTGAAATCTTGGCTAATGTGTCAATCAATGTGTCGCTTCATCTTTAGGTTATTGTGGCTTGGCACCTTTAGATAATCCACCCCATTTCACGTTTTGCCGTATCCCAGTCTCCACTCATTTGGCATATCTAGATTCTTTCAACAATGATAGAAAAATGTAGACTCCAAATCCTCTAATGTGAATTTATCCATGTCAAAGATTATAAAGGCAGATCTAGATTCTTTCAATTATAGAAAAATGTGGACTCCAAAGCCTCTAATGTGAGTTTATCCATGTCAAAGATTATAAAGGTAGATCCATGAGATTCTTCGATGGCGTTCAAGTCAAGATATTACCTTAGCCTTGTTGAAGCATGTGTCATTGGGTTTTGTCTTAGAGCCACAATCTGCAACTTCCCATGTGGATGCACTAGCTCGTCCATCGCATCCTCACTCTATTGTCACATCAGAATACTCCTTGCCAAAGGGGTGAAGGGAGAGCTCTCTATGCCTTGATGGAGACAGCAAGATATGGTCCTTCGTGATGGTTCTCTCTCACAAAGGCAAGGAAGAAGACAAGCTATAGCAAGAAGAAAACATGTAATTAAACCTATCTAGCATGCTTCCATCAACAATGAGCAAGATTCAAAAGCATACAAGCAAGAAATAAGAGGGAAGAAGGAGAGCTCATAAGTAAACTATTACAAGGGAATGATTCTCTTGCTTTTTGTAAAAAATGACATATACAAATGACTAGTCTTCACACTAGGCTAGATAAACTTAAAAATGGTGTGGTCTCTATTACTATTCTTGAATAACTACTGTTGATTTTCCTGGTGGATCAAACATGATGAATGAACTCATGGTGAAGGTAACATTAGCACTAAGTAATGTTGATTAACTTAATCACATAGTGATTAGCATAAGCAAGGCATAATAATGAGAATGAGAGTGTACTTCCATTAGATGCGTGCCTCATTATATAGGCTAAGTATAAAGTGATTAGGTCAAGCTAATCAAGCCTAATTACTAATAAAGTTCCATGATTCTCCCCATAATTCTCTCCATGATTCTAGCCTCCATATTCTCCTCCACTATTCTAGGTGTAAAATTCACATAGGTGGCCACATTGAATGTTGTCTAGCTCCTTCTACAACTCATGGATTCTTCCATGTTTACTAGCATCTTGACTGTAAGGTGATTACCCAATTTACAACCTTAGAACCTAATGCCTTTAGCCCCATGATATTTTGGTGTTTATTTCAACACCCTCCCTTTAACAAAATATCCATGACTATAGATGATGACAATGCTAGTCCTAGTTACAACTTACAATGCTAATTATGATGGCAATGCTGGTGCCCATAGGTCTTAACTCATTTAGGCTTACAATGTCAATTATGATGGTTGATGCTAGAGATCAAGTTATGTTTACATCAAGTTTAGGATAGAGAGAAAACTTCCAGGTGGGTTGGTTCTATTAGGCTTAGAAAGCCCAGCTATCCTTGATGTAGTTGGGGCCTTGGATTAGGCCTCTTCTTCTTTCTCCTCAGCTTCTTTTTCATTATTGTACCTCCAACAAATGTTGTACTTAGTCTTTGTTTTCAATTCGATGAAGCTCCACATGCACCCCTTGGTTGAAGCCTTGGTTGGCTCAACCTTTGTTAATGAAGCTCTCATTACATCTTCAAAGAGTAGTTTAGACATCATAATGAGGTTCATTATGATGATAGAAATGATAACACAATGAAAGAATATAGAATCTCTTGATGGAAGAAAGACTTGAGAAGGTGTTAGAAGTCCCATGGTAGTGTCTAATCCCTTGACAAATGGTTTTTATTGGTGCTAAATACAAAGATTAATCAATGAATGCCAAACACACTCCCAAAAGCATAAAAACAGAGAATAGACTAATTTGGAGTGGGTATTTGGATCAAAGGATTTTTACAATGTCAGATGACCTGCACAAATGTTCAATGGTTTCAAAAAATTGAGATTCATGCTGAATAATCACTAATTAGTGAAGGCAATTTTCTATTTGCACTATAGAGAATGCATCAACTTAGAGAGTGAAATCAATGCACCAAAGGATGGGGCTTTTGTAAAATGAGCATAAACCAAGTAATAGAAACAACCACTGATGAGATTTAACACTAGTCTTGTTTAAAAAAACCAGTTTTGTGGCTTTTTGAAAAATTCATATCTCTTAAGTTATTGAGTTTCAAACAAAATCCTCCTAGGAAACTCTTCTTAACACATATACGAAGTTGAAAAAAAATAAAGCCGCAAAGAATGAATCAAAAATACTAATTTTTAAGTCATAAACTAGGTGGAACCTACCAAGTAGCACTAAATGTTTGTATATCTTTTTAAAACCTAATCAAATAATATTTACACATGCTAAAAATCCCGTGGAAAATGTATCAACATGTATTCACTTAAAATGATGATAGAATCAAAGCTGACAACATTTTTTGGCCCTCCAATTAGAGCATGGTGCTGAATATTTCAACCACTTTTGTGGCTTTTTACTATTTTTAGTAATTGCTAAGTTTCAATATGGTTACCTATTCCTCCTTTTGATAACCTAAATGAGACCCTGAGCCACTTTTGTGGCTATAGCCACTTTAGTGGCTCAATTACAAGACTAGTGTTAAGATCATAAACACAAGATTTAACCACTCTTAATTAAGATTAGTCTTAATTTTACCAAAGATGCCCTTTGTAAATACCACAGGCTTGTATTGACTGCTATACAGGCCACCACCAATCAACAAACTGAGCCCAACATTATATTGGGCATGCCTGAAAACCCTTAGGGCTAAGAGGAATTAGCTAATTTTGAAGGACAGAGGTCAGGATCTATGTTTTTCTCAAAAAATGCACTGTTATAAATGGTTGTTGCTGGCAATGGAGACCTCGATCTCAAAGCAACTCTTTGAGCTGCAATAATAAGTGCCTTAAGAGAACTTCCTTTTGATGAAAAAATCTTGGCAAATGGTTCTCTATGGAGTGAGAACCAGAAGCTCCAGTGACTATGGGGTTTCAGGTGAAGAGAAAGAAAAGCTTAATTAGGGCTTAATGAATCATTGTCAAAAAGATATAGATTAAGGATTTATTTGATCAATTTGTCAGCCAAGGTGAGGTGTTGAGTTAGAGAACAAGTAGAGGATATAGTCATAGAAGCTTGTTGGAAGTACTTGCATGGTTGAGGGTTCTCCCAAGCAATGGGTCATACCATGGGCTAGACTTGCACCCACCATGGTCCCCCCATCCAAAGATGTACATGGAGGGTTGACATTGACAAAGTTATTTGTAGGTGCATGTGTTTCTATGTGCCTAAGATGCAAGAAGTGAAAAATAATTATGCCCGTCATCATGAAATATGCAGGTGACATGCATGGCCAATGGCCACCCATGTGTACGCTTATCCAATTTGAAAATTTCTCTAGCTCAACTACTTTCTTCGACTCTCTTTGCTCCTTTCTTTGACATTTACCTGACATCCCTTTTCTAGGGGAGTCAAGATTAGTACTTTGTGCCCATGGCTGTAATAGTGTTATGCGGCCTCTATGGCTCAAGGGATTTGGTGGTGTCGAGAACTTGGGATATATAGAGGTAGGGTGGGTTGAATGGGTGGTGTGGTTGAAAGACGAGGCCACAGAAGGCTCCTATCACACTCAGTCATGGTGAAATGTATTCGGGTGCTTCTGAGCCTTCACATTCTTGCTTAAACTTAGGAGTTCGCATCGGAGGCATGGCTTTGGGTCTCTACACCCACTTGGATTTGACGTTCAAGGGTGCATTTGTGGAGATACAGTGCATGGGTTTCTTTGATCTCACCCAGATGTGGGGATTTCCTTCCTAGAATCCTTGTGCATTAAGAAACTTTGTCAAGATCCAACAAAGCATAGACTTCTAGGATGGTACTATTACCTAGGCCACCGCCCTCACCACCTAGATCTTTTAGCTTCCTCTAAGGTTATGTTGAAGAGGCAAGGTTTTGCGGATCCAAATGGATAGGATCCCTTCATAAAGGCCTTGATTCTCTAGCAGCTTGACAAGGACCCATCAGGGCTCGTGGTTTGGGTAAAACTATGTTGCTTTGGGCATCCTCTTGGGACGAATATCTGCAAGGCTTTGGGCCAATTGGTTCCTTGCATAGGCATTATACTTGCCCTAGCTAGCCAAGGTACTCTTAGGTACCCATTCTTTCTTGGTGACCTCCCTAAAAGGTTGTTGAGGTGGACGTTTTGGAGGCAGTCCCACGACGAGGTTTAGGATCTCCAAAATGGTTTAAGGGGGTGGCCAACACCACAAGATGAGAGAAGTGTTGAGTGTTAGGAGTTACCTGAGGTGGTGGCTCATTAAGTGGAGGGTAAATCTTGGCCTGTTTGGGGTGCTCTCATCCACACCAAGGATGGTAATAATTTTGAAGGGGAGCTTGAGTGTTGCAATGCTTGTTTGCTAGTTGGATGATGCATTTCGTGGCCTTAATCCATGCTCTCTCTCAATGTACCTGCAGGTCACATAGAACTTCACGATGAAGGTTTAAATATAATAAAAAAATCCACTTCTTCAAAATAACCATCGTCATAGATTGAGAATTATTTACCACAATAATGGTTGCTACGAATGGAAGGCCAACTTTCACCTCCCACCACTGAGTCCTTTCACTGTATCTAGCAGTACATGGAATCAGATTGATTCTAGAGGTAGAGGCTCCTTAATTGGCTCGTTTTATGGCCTCTCAAGAATGGTTACAGTTGCAACAATCAAGGCCTTTAGCAAGCTCTAAGGTTCTATGATTGGTGTTGGGATGGGATTAAGGATCAGATTAGGTAGGGTTAGTGATTCATACACAACCACTTGCTCAAGTGCTGACTTTAGTTTAGCTTGTACCTTCCTTACAAACTCTTAGGCATGTTTCATTCACTCTTTCTCTAACACAGGTTTGGGATACTCTTTGAGTTTTTTTGGAAGGTTTTCATGGTTAATGGGTTTCTTCTCTTTGGAAAGAGAGAGTTTGAACAAGAGATCACTCGTTATATCTCTACGAGGTAGGTAGCTTTGGAGCTATCATCCAAACCACTTTCAATGGTCATGATATCATTTCCCTTGACAACTTCTTTGGCTCTTGGGCTGCTGGCTTTGAGGTCAAAGCTTGAGATTTTTGCTTCTTTGTTGCCTTGGATATATTTCCTTGGAAATTGTCGACTTGGTTTGGATGCCTTATGATAACATTTAAGGGGAGCCGTATGAATAAGTCCGCCTTGTACAGTGGTGACGAAGTTAATACTCGTTGAATTGGATGGGGGTGACTGTTATTCTATTGGGGGACAACCCTTGAAGGTAAGTTCGAATCCACACTTATAGCATATGCCTCCGTATTAATATGAAATGACATTGGGATTTGGCACTAGACTCATAGATGAAGTTTGGGCACTAGGTGTAATGGTGGTTGTGTGAGGATGCTCAACAATTGTTATGGGCTACCACATCTCCAAGAAGGAACTCAATGCATTCACCTTTGGAAGAAGCAATAGAACACAACTGTCGTAGGCCACTTACCAATGCTTCGAGCTTGTGTCCCTTAAGGTCTCCAAGCTCACTTGAGAAGCTCCACATCCACGCTATCACCATAGAGTCGCTCACACCACCACACAAGGCAATAACTCTCTGTAACTCCTCCACATAAGCATATAAGCATACAAGTATAAAGAAGGCACATGTGCTAGAGTACTCTCTCTTAAGACAAAAGCAAGAACTCTCATTGCACAAAGGGGGATTGTGTCCGTTCATTATGAGAAAATGCTTTATATACAATTGGCTCTTATTCACACTTGGGTGCCCAAAACTTACTAAACTAAGGCCTTGGGTGGCCAATATCTCATAATGTACAACTTAATGTCCTCAAATGGAGGAGCATATTTGTTAATCCAAAATGGGATTGACATCCCCCCCTACCTGATGTAGGTTCTGTTCTCAGAACCTGTCACCACCGAGGTCTAAAGACCTGGTCACCGAACTTGTGACGATAGAAGTTCCGACGTGATTGAAGCTTTTTGAGGGTTCTTCTAAATGCAGAGTGTGATCTCCAGAACCGACATCAACCATATCTTCGAATTTTATATGCATGTATGTGGATAGACACTTTAGGCGATGATAATATAACATCATGCCTCTATCACTAGGTCCTTGATCCATGTCGAATTGTAGCTAATGAACATCATATCTTTCTTTAGATTTATCTATGAGGACCACAATCAATTTTAGAAATCGGACACTAGCGACAATTGTCGGGTCCGGAATGCGGCACCATGCATGTATCCAAGTGAGCAATTGCTTCCTTTGCTCTCCTATATGTGTATATGTTGCTGGCAAGAATAAAGGAAAGTTATAGCAAACATGTGAATCCCTCTGCTTTGTCTCTTGGAACTCCAATGGTATCCACCTTCTTTTGATTGGCATATACAAAGGGTCCACCCTCTATGTTGGCGGCGCACACATGTACTGATGACTATATCCTAGAATAGTTACATACTCTTTCCTCCATGCTGGCTGTATTCCAAAATCTTCTAGTTTGGAGCTGGCATCATCTGTTACAATGGCTGTATATCCTCCTTGTGTGTATGGAATGGGTTTTCTTTTCTCCACCTGCATAAGCAGTAACTTACCAAGAATGTAACAATTCTGATTTCAAGTAGATTTGACAAGTGCGGGTTTGCAAGCTTTGTATGTCATGCAATAGTACATATGGCTTCGTTGGAGTAACATCAGAATAGGCCTCTGGCAAGATCCGTCCGAGTAGGTTTAAAAGGTGTTATTTGCATTAACACTTTGAACATTAACTTTGGTTTGTGTAGAGGATTCCTTGCTCCGATAAAACCCTCATATTCTGCATAGTAGACAAAGACTCAAGAATAGTATTATTAGTAAATGACTCAAGAGTATCTTGGGGTAGAGTGGTACTAACCTCTTGAGTTGGCCGTGGTGGAGATGGGTTGGGTGCCGCTAACTCCTCGGGGGTGAGAGTGTTAGTGGGAAAATCTAAAGGTTGAGCAAGAAGTCTAGAAAATATATAGTCGGCCTGAGATTTGTAGTAGGAGGAGCATTTGGGTATGGATTAAGTAATTTACTTGCGACATTTGAATATACAAGGTAAGTTGGATTAGCTTCCATTCCTTAAGCCTTTGCAATCTTGCGGCTTGACTAGCTTGGAGTTACTGTGTAATCTACAACATTGCCTCTTTGTGTGTATCCATCATTCCTTAAGCCTTTGCAATCTTGCAGCTTGACTAGCTTGGAGTTACTGTGTAATCTACAACATTGCCTCTTTGTGTGTATCCATCATTTTCTGCATTTTCAAGTTTTTGGTGTTGATGGTCTCGTTTAGTGCTCGTATTTTTTTTGCATTTGCTTTATTGCTTTGTTCTCTTTCTTGTTGGATTTGGAGCACTCTTTGTTTAGCATCCTTAAGGGCTATGGATAGTGATTTTAGGTTGCCTTGTAGTTCTTCTTCCTTAGCTTGGAAGGTACTCTGGAACTCTTGTAGCTGTTAAGCCTGGATGCTTGCTTGTTCCTTGTTATGTGTCACTTCTCTTTGAATATATTCCTTTGCCTGTTTCCAGTTGTGATTTCAAGTTTGTATTTTCCTTGACTCTTTGTACCAAGGTTTGGCTAAGAACAAGATTATTATTTTCAAGTTTTTGGTATCTCACTTCTTGCTCCTCCTCTCGATAGCCTTTAAGCTTTTTAGGATTACATCTCTGTGTGTTACTTCTGTTGCTAATAGATGCTCTTGGAGTGTTTGAATTTGATTGGTTGCATCCTGGACCTTCTTCCATAGCGTTGTATTTCTATCATGAAGCATATGAGCTGTCATGACATGGCATTACCGTACTCTCTGCTCTTGAGAAGCACTTGTTTCTGCTGCTCCTTTTAGTCCAGAGTGTGGCAATTGTAAGAGACTATCTAGGCCTTCCACAGTCTCATGAAGAAATTTGTCGTAATAAATGTTATGAAGGAAGGAAGGATGTCTCTGGAATCCCCTTTGCATCATCCAAACATTGCCTCTTGCTAGGGCTTGGTGTCTCTTCAATTCTTTGTCGCTTTCTTGTATCCAGTTGTTCTTCTTGGAGTGATGTGGCTTCTTCGTGGGACTTTGGTGCTCTGCTTTTGGCAATTTTTCCTATTGATTCTCTTTATGCAGCTCAGCAGAAGTAGGTGTATCTGACATTTGTTGAATTCTTAAGAGGGGAAAGGTTTTTTTAAATTAATTGTGCCGGACTTAGAGGGGGGGTTTGATGATGTGTTTGTGCTACTGTCCCCTCTGGCGGTGCTGATAAGCTGAAACTTGCTCTGCTTCCCACTGCCCTAGTACTTCCTGGTAAGATGCTATCTCCTGGGCTAGCTCGGTCTCTATTCTTTGTGTTTCCTCTGCAACGTCATGCATTATTCCTCTCATTTTCCTTTCAGTTTTCTTCTTTCTGCTTTTCTTAAGCTCCTTCATGATTTCCTTTGTGTCCATCAGTAAGGCTTATCCTTCTTGCATTTCTTCAGAGAGGTAAGTGGTGGTGGTGCTATCTGTATTACCAGTTGCATCTGTTTTTTTGGTTCTAGATCTAGAAGAGGCCGCTGTGCTATATGATTCAGCACCTCCGTCATCAAGTACGGGTTGCATACCTTTGACTGGTGTGCCTTTAGATAATTTTCGATTTCTCTATGGATGTAATATGCCTAGTCATCTTCTCTTTCTTCATCTACTTTGGCTATCCTGTTAAAGGGAACCCTATTGTACCTGTCCAACTGGCTTTACTTGCATTATGAGTGACATTGCCCTGCAGGCCTTTTTGGTCACCTCATCTCTGATATTGTCATACTCAACCCCATTGGAGTTGTAAGAACTTTTCTTTCAGCATAGCATCTAGGGGCATCTTTTTGTAATTGTGGGAGTGTATCTTAAGAGATGGTGGTAACTATAGGGCATCTCGTATCAAATCCTCTAAGATTAAAACCTATTCTATGATTCCATCTACTTTAGTTACTTTTCCCCTCTTAGTGGCCTTATCGTATGACTTAAGGTACTCCGCACCACACAACTATGTATCAATGGTTCGAGGGAGACATTCTGCCATCTGTCCTAGGCCAACTTCCTCTAGTTTGTCCTTGACTTTTGCATCCTCTAAGATCTGCAACAAGAACTCAGGGCTATGGTATTGCAGAGCTATCTTTCCATAAGTAGTGTGGACTTCCTTGCTTATGATGGAGCCATGTGCATACTGACGCAAATAGATCAATTTCGGGCTCCTTGTGGGTCTTTTCCTTCTGCTAAATAACTGGTGATCCAGTTGCACTGGCCTATGTCACTGCCGGAGTTTCTTCGGCTTCCGTGTCAGAGGTAGTTGAGGTTGACATCTATAAGAATGATAAGAAGGTTAGTCTGATGACTAGTGAGAGCATGTGACATGCCTTGTTGTTTTCTCTTCTTCTTCTTCTTCTTCTTCTTCTTCTTCTTGAAGTGTATGTAAGGTTATATTTGATGAGAAGTGTGTTAGTGGTGTGAGCCAATAAGGAGGTATGAATTTCTAGGTGCGAAGGTGCACATCGTGATAGTGCAGGTTTATGTACGTGCAGGGTGTAAAGTTGTGAGATGTTTTTCCGTGAGTTAGTCTAAAACCATGAAAGTGCAGGCTTTCCGTGAGACGGGCTAAAACCATGAAACTGCCTAAAATCGTGAGACAGTCGAAACCCGTGAAATGGTATTTTCGTGAAAGTGCTAGGTCTAAAACCATGAAATAGTTTTCCGTGAAAGTGCAGGGTTCAATATCGTGAAACAATTTTCCATAAAAGTGTAGGGTTTAATCCCGTGAAACAGCTTTCCATGAAAGTGCAGGGTTCAAGCCCATGAAACAATTTTCCATGAAAGTGCAGGGTTCAATCCCGTGAAACAGTTTTTTGTGAAAGTGCAGGGTTCAATCCCTTGAAATAGCTTTCCATGAAAGTGCAGGGTTTGATTTACCATGTGATTGCGGGGTTTTGTGAAACGATGAGAATGTAGGTTTTTGCAGATACGGGGAGCAATCAAACACACCTATGCAATTAAATAAACTCTTGTATTTGTGTGAATTTTTTATCATGCAATTACGATTATGCTCAACAAGAAAAGAACTGAAAAAATGGAAAGAAAACACGAAGGCAAGGTACAAGCTCCCACCTCAACTTGGACATGTCAATTTCGCAGGCAAATGATCAAATGGGAATCGAAAGCGTGGAGATGCAAGCTCGAGGATCGCACACACGCAGAATGCACGAAAAGAGAAAGAAATTTGATTTTATGGTGTCGCCATCGAACTGGGAGGCTACCTTAATGTAGTATGCCACATGGCTTCCCATGATTAGTCAAAGAAAAAGTGACCATTTCACGACGTGAACCACTGAACCGGTTCATGGCATGAACTATTTGGACTGTTTCACAGCGTGAACTATTTGGAACCAGTTCATGGCGTGAACTATTTTGTGTCGGGTGTGTGCAAGGTTGATACCCTACATTCCTTTCATGCTCAAACACTCAATCATGCATTCAAAAGTTGGTTGGATGAAGTGAATGATCATTTCTATTTTTGTTTTTTTTAAAAAACTGGTTTTAACCTTGTATCCATTTTTGAGTAATGGATACCTTTGTACTTCCATTTGTTTATTGCCATGGAAACTAAGGTGGTACTTTGACACTTCTGGGCATTTGTTGTTGCAATCGTTTTAACTCCGTGTGAGAGTGCTTGATCCAACTGAAGAGTGATTTTACTGAATCCTATTAATTGGGATTTATATCTATGTCCATTTGTTGCACCTTTGCCTTCTTCTTCTCAATAACATCGCCCAAATCCTCTATTGTGGTGGGTACAAGTAGTGGGTTTGTTATTTTTAGTTCATCCTGTTGAATTGGCTTCTTTCTCCACACCAATGTTTATGCATTCCTAGCATTTTTTTTAGCCGAGATTTGGCTTTGGTTGCTCTTTCTGTCCTTTTCTTTGTTTCTGAAGGTATTTGCAATGATGGGCTTTGGGTGGGATTTGGGTACCCATATCATTTGAAGGCAATCTCTTTCCCTTGTCTCATTTTTGAACTTTTTTCCCTAATTCCTTATTTACTCCCTTTGCATCATTGTATAGATGGTTTCCAAGTTGACCCTTACGCACCCACTGCTACTGAGTACGTGGTGACTTTGGCTATTTTTTGTGTATGGATTGTGGGGTTGGTGCATTTTCTGGTACGTGAGCTGTTGCTACCGTGCTTGGTGTTTCCATATCCTCAATCATAGCTTGATTCCCTTTGTTTATTGGTCTCCATAAGGGCACTAAAATGACATTGTTACCCTTGTTCAGTCTCGTGCCGTTCTCTTTTCCCATTGGATATTATAGTTACTGGCGAAATCCAAGATCGTCCCAGGATCATTTCCTCCTCCATAGATTCTACTGCAGGCATAACAAACACCTTCCCAACCAAGGGATTATTTCTGATGGAAACATTAACACTTAGAAATCCCTCAGCTTTCGTAGTTGTCAAGTGCACACTTCATACTTGTACATTGGTGGCCTCAAGGTGTGGTTTGTCTAGAGCTACCCATGTCTCATATGACATCAGATTATGACTTGATCTCATATCTATCAATGCAATGCTCGTCGTATGACTTTTAGTTATAGAGAGACTTCCACCCTGAGCCGTGCTGGCTCAATGTCCAGTTCATCCTCACCAAGGAGGGTTAGTGAAGCCATGTTCACATGCAATGCCCTCTTCTGGAGTATCAATTTGGCCTTGGCCTCTCTTGCCTTAGCTTCTTCTTGAGCTTGCTTGATTTTTTCTTTTGCAAGCTCCTTCCGTTGTTTTAAAAGATGCTCTTGCACAAGCATCTCTTGGGTCAGTGGTCCAAAAAAAAAAATTTAAGGTTGCTCCCAATGATGTAACCCTCCATTTGTACATGCTGAATTGTTTCAATTCTAAGTAACCCTAGAGGTGTGATTTCAGACACTCAGAAAGGTCCTAATCCTTTGTACTTGAGTTTCTTTTTTTTTTATGCTTCCTACACCATACATGAGAACAAGGTCCCCCATTTCTAGTTCCTTTTGTTTCAAGCTATTGTCAAACCAGCGTTTTCTTCGTAATTTTTTGACCATAATACCATGTGATGCAATTAGTCTAGTTTCATCAAGTTTCTCTAAGTATATTAGCCTTTTAGCTAATGCATTCTCAGTCAATCGTTCTTGCACTGCAATTCTCAGGCTTGGAACTAGGTACTCCATACACATTACTGCTTCAACACCATAAGCTAGACGAAAGGGAGTATATCCCATCACTACCTTATACAATGTTCGATATGCTCATAGAGCTACCGTTAGCTTATGTTCCCAATCTGTTCGACTTGCTTCTAATGTTTTTGTCAAGATAGTACACAAAATCTTGTTTGTACTCTCTGCTTGACCATTAGCCTGTGGATAATAAGGTGATGCCTTTCGATGGAGTATAAGGAATCTAGCAAGTAAGTGATCAATCACCTCATTAATGAAGTGTGAACAGCGGGCAGCCAAATCTTGAAATGATTTGTTTATATAATAACTTAGCTATTTCTTCATGCATCAGCTCACTTAGAGGCTTTGGCCTCTACCCATTTCATGAAATAGTCAATGGCCACGATCACATATCGGGCTTGATGGATGTGTAACTGGACTAATAGGTCCAACAAAATCAATTTTCCATTTCTCAAAATGTTGTCTTACAATAACAGGGGTAAGTGGCATCATGTCCCCTTGTTGTGGAATAGCAAATCGCTCGCACTCTCTTCGCACCTTTTAACAAACTCTATGGCGTCCCTGAACAATGTAGGCCACCATAGTCCTGCTTGAAGCACCTTGCGAGTTGTAATTTCCCCACCATAGTCCTGCTTGAAGCACCTTGCGAGTTGTAATTTTCCCAGCAAAATATCCTCTAGCTATCCCTGAGTGTGCTTCATCCAATATTATGACGAATTCATCTTCTCGCACACATCTCCTTAAGACATTATCCTTACCTAGCTTGTATAGTTCTCTAGGTATTAATTGATACGGTGCAGTCAACTTAACAAGTCGACATATTTTATCTTTGTTCAAGGGGTGTTCTTGCAGAAAACCAGCAGCTAGATAATCTGATATTTCTTTGCTTCATTTGAGCACCATGTCTAGTTTTAACAAACACGCATCAAGGAGGTCATCATCAACACCAGTTGGCGAAAAATCATAAGCTAGATAATCTAATTTTTATTCGCTCCATTCGGGCACCATGTCACAAACACGCATCAGGGAGGTCATCATCAACACTAGTTTCTGGTTCCCCATTTGGAATTCTTGACATATGATCGGCCAACACATGTTTTCCCTTTCTTACCGTGACTGTGAAGTCGAATTTCAATAGTAATAACAAATAGCGTGTGATTCTTCCCGTGGTGCAAGGCTTGTTTATCAAGTATAATAAGGCCTAATAGTCCACAAAGAATACAAATTTGTTGGCCAATAGGTAATGTCGGTACTTCTTGACAGCATAAACCATGGCCAACCCTTCTCATTCTGTGGTGGTATAATTCACCTCTGCATCATTTAATTAGGGACTAGCAAAATAGATTGGGTAGTCCAATTTGAACTCACCAGGCTACGCCATTACACATCCGATAGCAAAGTTTGATGCATCAATGTGTACATGAAATATAAGGTCCCAGTTAAGTGGTCTTAGAAATGGCGCACTGGCCAGTGCTTGCTTCAATCTATCATATGCAACCTGGCATTCTTCAGTCCATTCAAAGACAATGAGTAGCTTATATAATGGTCTGGCAATTTCAGCACAAAATATTATGAAGTGGCAATAACACCCAACGTGGCCCATAAATCTATACACAACTTTACTGTTCCTAGAGACAATGTGTCCCAATATCACACCGTGTTTGACACAAAATTGGCACTTTAAAGGGTTTAAGGATATACGATACAATCGACATCGCTCAAACACTTTTCTCAAGCAAGCCAAATGGTCTGTCTATCGAGAGTGTGCACATAGATCATCAATGAATACCTCCAACCACTTTTGCAAGTAGTCCTTGAAGGTTGTGCACAACATTAATCGTTGGAGTGTTACTAGGGCATTAGTGAAAATCGAAAGGCATGACTTTGTAAGCTTCTTCACTAGCTACTCTCTCCAAAACGTGTTCCATATAAGGCAATGGGTAATAGTCCTTCCTAGTAGCTGTGTTCACCTTTTTGAGATCGACACAGACTCTAAGTTTCCCATTCTTCTTTGGCACTATTACGACTGGTGACAACCAATCCGTATGTTCTATCTCGTGTAGTAGATGAAATCTGTCTTAAAAATGAGTTTATCAATTTTTTCCTTTACAATTGCCGCATATTTAGGATTCATCTGGTATGGTTTTTGTCTGGTTGGTCTTAATATGTCGTCCATGATTAGGATCGTATGTTGCACCACTTCAGGTGGTACACCCTTCATATCTTTGTAGTTCTAGACGAAACAATCCTCAAACTCCTTAAGGAGAGCAATAAGCTCCTTTTCTTTAGCCGGAGTCAAGTCCTTAGTGATATAAACAGGTTTCGTTTCCTCCCCTGGTTCTGCAAAATCAATTTCCTTGACTTTAGCTGGGCCATCGTATGATGTGGATAACCCATTCTACTTGACCCTTTGGGCCATCAATCGGACCATTTTTCGTTTGTCAATTGTGTATATTTTGAAATGGTCTGGTATTGAAAGCAGGTCCCGTTTTATCCTCATCCTCACTTTTTGTTTTAGCCATCACCTTCTTAGCCTCTTGCTCAGTTTCTACCAAAGCTTTGTTTTGTTTTTGGTGCCCAGCTTTCGTAAGCTTAGGAGTTTTTGGTTCTCGAAGGGTTACTTCCTCCCTATGTCTCCCTTCAAGGGATATCTTGCTCAATTCCTCACCCTAATTCTTAGAAAATTCGTCATGTACCTTAGTAGCTTTGAGGTATCTCAACCGCCACTGGGCATCTGTAGGTTTTCTTCATAGAAGGGCATTTTGTCGAGCGATATATCGTTTCTTCTTTCGCCATCTTCTAAGGCGTTGGGCACTAGTATGACCTTGTGATTCAATCCTTTCTATGCTAGAAACTTCAATCCTTTCTATGCTAGAAACTTCCTCCTCTGATTCCTCTTCAATGGGTTGCCAATTGACCATATAGACAGAGGTAGTGGGGGAAGCGTCCCAAATTCCATGTATTGGGTTCCTCGAGGTTGCATCACATCTATGGTGGCTAGCATATGCATCCAGTTTTCACTGAAATCCGGAGGAGGGAGTGATGCATACATTTCCACTTCCTCTTCCTCTTTGGAAATTTCCACCGTGGCCTAGCATATTTGTACGGATGTGGTTCGCTCAGTTGTGACCAAATCATACTAAACAGTTTCTCTTCCATGGGGTGTGCTTTCCATGTCCGCAGATCTATCTTTAGAATTTGCGAGTGCCTTCAAACATACACTGCTCTAATGCCCAATCGTGCACCAATTTAGATTCCCTCTCCCCAATATTATGTCATATAAGTGGTTGGCGTAGAAAGTCCATTACCACAAACGTATAATGGTAGCAAAACATAAAGAGTTTGAGTGGCAAATTCTCCAAAAGCCCAATGGGTCTTGAAGATGTTCCGTCTACCATTTGAACGATAAGATATGCTCTTTTTAGATCGGGTTTTTCCCAATTTTTCTAACATTATTTTGTGATGATTCTGAACCCCGCCCACCATCCAAGATAGCCAGAGCTTGGTATCCGTTATGATGAATTGGGATTGTAGCATTAGTGTTGTCACTTTCGTAATAATGCCGTAATTGATTAACGAGTATTTTGATGACTGGTCATTGTTTCCCTTACGTGTTTTAAGGTTCTTTCTACTAAAGGTGACTAAATCTCCTCTGCAGTCTGACCATAATGCTGGTGAAATACATAGCAATTGTCCCAATGGCATTTGCACGGAAGTGGACAGTACAACTGCAAGACTGCCTATGTCTCTGGGCTCTCTGGATTCCTTCCATGTGTGTGTCTCATATCCATTCCTAGGGAACGAACGAATGGACTCATCTTGCGCAACCTCCTCAAACATTCTTGACATCAGGTTTCCTTGAGATCCCTCTTTCGACTCTTCTGGGAATTGGAGTAGGTATGTCCAATTCCCTTTCCCTTGTTGGTTCATTTCTTGGATACATTGTATCCCTGGCCTAGTTAGCCCGTAATTTGGCTTCATGAAGTCGTTGACACTCCTCTACTAGGGCCCTAGCTTCTTCAAGCTTCCCTATCTCTTCTTTAGCATTTCCCCAACTCCTTTTGGGGTTGATGGTCTTTCCCCTTGCGCTTCTTGGTTAGGCTCATTTGGTTTGAGTGCTTGATCCCTCTCTTCTCTTGATTGAGTGGATCAAGTTCAATTGTATCTTCTTCAGATCCATCCTGAATTGTGACTCTAGTGTCACCTTTACCCACTTTTTTCACCCTCCTTCTCCTGCCAGTTCCTTCTAGACGTGGTTACATCTGTTAAGTTCTTCCCTTTGTCCCCTAGTTGGGGCTTGGGCTTGTGTCAGGACATTCAATGGCGTGATGTGTCCAAGTTGCACACTTATGGTCCGGATGACGATGGCTTGGTTAGAAGTGGAAGTAGAACCACTTGCACGGTATGGACAATCTTTGGACAATCTTTGATCAAATGATCAATCCCACTTTTAGTACAAGTATTGGGTGGTGCAGTCAATTGTTGAGGTTGATGTGCATGAACCAAATTCTTGTTAGGACATTCAGCGATTCGATGTGGTTCACCACAACCAAAACATTATAGTGGTCCTCTCCTCATATTTGTGTTTATGTCTTTACCTTTCCACTATACCATGGTTTGAAACATAGGTACTGGCATGTTATTTTGTAAGACATAAAATTCTGGTGCAATCTCCATAGCTTCCTCATATAGTAATCACCACTAATTTCTACTTCACGCACCATTTCCATATCCTCTAATGGCTCCTCAATCAATACTTGGTTGATTTTAGCCTGTGGTGGGTTGTTGTGGTGGTAGAACAAGTGGTGGCAAAGGTAATCGCTGGTAAGGCCAGTGGTGCTCTAGGTGCCGATAGATGTGCTACAGTTTGGAACCTTGGATACCTGCACATGGAGGTGTTATGATTCCCTAATTTTACACTGCGCAGAATAGAGTAATGGCCTTGCTCTTAAATGTGGGCATTCAACGGTAGTGTGATTCAATGTGCACATAGAACACCACACCAAATCCCTACGAGGGTAAAGATGGGTATGCCCATGCCTAGATGTTTCTCTTCCATCCTTCACCTTCAATTTTTCCAGTATGGCATTACTGAGTTCATCCACAGTCATGCTCCCAACTTGCTTGCTTCGAGTTCCAATCTCTTGGTGACTCGAAACTCGCGAAGTCGGCTACCGAAGATAGTTTGACATCTTCTGGTTGTGGCAATTCCAGCATATTGGCTTCATATTCAATTGCCAGCTTACAACATGCATCCAGAGTAGCCCGTCGGGCTAATACTAGATAATCATGCATTTTGTGGTCTCGTACTACTCGTTGAAAGCATGGCAATAATTGATTCATCAGTTAGCCTCTCCCGTAGTTTGCATCTTGATTTCAAGTGCTTTAGCCGCAGTCTCGCATCATCGACTCAATTTCTTTCTGTTTGATGTTATACAACTGTGCCACAAGACTCCATCTATCACCACTTTTGGTAAATCTTAGCACAAACACATTCTTGAGCCGCGTGAAATTGATCTTATCTTCTGGCTTGAGGGTTCGAAACCATTGATGAGATTTTCCTTCTAGGGTAAGTGAGAAGGCATGAATCATGGTTACATCACTTACTGGCCTGCAGGATTTGCATGTGGACTCAAAGATCTCTACATATTGGATCGGATCCCCATTCCCAGAGAACTTTTGTATAAACTTTAAAATGATGTGTGGCTTCATTTGGGATGGTCTGGATTCTAGAATAGTGCCTAGTTCCTTGACCATTCCTTGGCCCATTTCCGCAACCACATTCAACAAATATGTTCTTGTGACCACATTAAGATCTACATTTGGATCCGCCCTTGGTCTTTGAGGAGCTACTCCCCCCTACCTAGACCTCCTCCTCTACCAACATTGGTTGTTCTAGGAATTTCTAGTCTATAGGACGATCCGACCACTTCATTCTACTAGCTCATCATTAGCAGCCTCCGTACGCCTTTGTAGAATCAAAAGCTCCATGTCCTGTAAGAACGTGGGATGATTGATCATTTGCTCGATATATTTCTTGGTGTACAAGCGGTCTTCTACTTCACCCGTTTCCCTTGGTAGATTATCCCCTTCATCCTGGGTTACGAACCCTTCCTCCGCTCTTGGCTCATTAATGGGCTCTAAGTTTGGAATTTCTCCCTAACTCCTACCCATGACCATTTTCGGCTCTTTGCCACGTGATTGAGATAGGTTCACATTTCCCATCTCCTTTTGTTCGGCCCTAGCCCTTCGACTATCGAGCTCTTGTTTCCTTAAGCTCAATTCTCAGAGCTGTCGTTCTACTTCAATCCTTTTTAGATCTAATTCTACTTTCTTTGAGGTTAGGAAGAATACTTGACCTGTCCTGGCTCCGCTTTCCAAGTCTCTTCTCATTCTGGGGATGCCAGTGTTAGACATCCTAGAATTTGATAGTTGGATTGGTAATTCTTACCTTGGACCAATTCCAGTGCTGGTTGATAGACCCGTGCCCGCAGATTGCACTTCCTTGTTGCTACTGGTTTGGAGACCAATACCACTAGATCTAGTAGAGGAGGGTGGTTTCTCATCTTCCCCAAACCTAGAGAATCATACCCATTCCTCCATGGATTCTTCACTACTTGTCTCAGTTGGTTAGAATCCTCAAGACACTCAATTAAGTGCTCACTGAGTGGTCTGAACCAACACTCTTTTGATAGGAAGATCCTGGGTGATTTGATGCACTATTGTCAGGAGTGAGGTCATCTCCAATGAGCTTTCTAGACCTCAAGTGCATGTGAATATGATTTGATAAGCTAATTTGCTATCCCAATTGAATTTTGGTAAGATACTGTCGATTTGTTTTCTGAGGCTCTGAGAATGTAGATAACAATTCATGACGTGAGAAGTTAGAGAACCATTCATGTCGTGAGATGGTAAACCATTCACCTCGTGAACTAATTTCTGTACTTTCACATGCTCTAAATTTTACTTTGGACTCAGAAATCAGCGTTACCTTGTTATAATTTTTACTAGTCTCAAGCACTTCCCTAACCTTAATTTGATAATACCAAGTACGTGAGCTAGATATGGTTAAGTCGTGAAACTGCAGAAACAGTTCACATCGTGAAATGGAAACCGTTCACGCCATGAGCTCCTATGTAGTTCACGTCCTGAAATGTAAATCATTCATGTCGTGAGTTCCTATATAGTTCATGCCATGAAATGTAAATCATTCATGTCGTGAACTATCTAATGTTTCACATCATGAAGCATTTTCTGCTAGTTCATGGCTTACAATTTTGTGAGACTTGTGGTGTCAAAGATGTAAAGATAAGACGACCTATTCTTAGCAAGGTAATCTCGTGAATTGCGACAATGATTTCGGGAGCGTTTCACGCTGTGAGATTGTAGGAAGTAGTTTACGTCGTGAAATGTTTTCTTTCAGTTTCACGTGGACAATGCTCGCATCGACAGAAAGGAGTTTGGGTGTAAATTACCTATCCAAATGCTTCCAAAATGATTGTGCCAGGTATAAAGAATGTAATGCGAGTTTAAAACACAACTAATGGCTCCTTATTTTAGTGATTTTATGGATTTTTTTAAAGAAACAAAAACAAAGTATCACCCTACTCATTACGTTCACGATTTTGGTGATACAAACATTAAAATTGAAAGGAAAAAACAGTCGAGCTTTCCTCTAAGGTCACTCCAATACACAACCACACAATAAAAATAACCGATTTCTCACAAACTTTCACTTCCACTCAAATATTATCCATTCATTCCATACACAATGCACTACCAGAATGCAAAGGCAATGATGAAACTTGTGTAATGCGAGCTAAAACTCAAAGAGGATAGAAGAAACAAAGGTGTTTTCTCGAGCGGTGCCAAAAATGTTATGGACTACCACACCTCCAAGAAGGCACTCAATGCATTCACTGTTGGAAGAAGCAATAAAACACAACTGTCATAGGGCACTTACCAATGCTTTGAGCGTGTGTCCCTTGAGGTCTCCAAGCTCACTTGAGAAGCTCCAATCCTCCAAGCTTCACCTCCACGCTATCACTGTAGAGTCTCTCACACCACCACACAAGGCAATCACTCTCTCTCACTCCACACAAGCATACAAGCATACAAGTATAAATAAGGCAATCACTCTCTCTCACTCCACACAAGCATACAAGCATACAAGTATAAATAAGGCACATGTTCTAGAGTGCTCTCTCTCAATCTCTCTCTCAAGACAAAAGCAAGAACTCTCATAGCACAAAGGGAGATTGTGTCCATTCATTATGAGAAAATACCTTATATACAGTTGGCCCTTATTCACACTTGGGCACCCAAAACTTACTAACTAAGGCCTTGGGTGGCTGATATCTCATAATTTACAACTTTTATAGTGTCTTTGCATAACACTTATTAATGTCCTCAAATGGAGGAGCATATTTGTTAATCCAAAATAGGATTAACAATAACACGATGCAAGTCCTTACAACGGAAACATTTATAGTGTCTTTGCATAACACTTATTAATGTCCTCAAATGGAGGAGCATATTTGTTAATCCAAAATGGGATTAACAATAACACGATGCAAGTCCTTACAATGGAAACATTGCATCGGTGGCTTGCATGCCATATTGTTGAGGTCCCTCATCACTCTTTGTTAACCCATGAATAATTCCACCTTGTACACTTAACAACTTAAGGCTCGTCGAAGTGGCTAATGCTTCGGCCCATTGGGGTGATTGTCATTCTATTGGGACAATCCTTGAAGGCATGTTCAAATCCACATTTGTAACATGTGCCTCCATATGGAACGACGTGGGATTTGACAGTGTATCCTTACAAAGAAAGCATTTCATCGGTGGCCTACATGCCATATTGTTGAGGCCTCTAGCTCTTTGTTGCACCATGGCTTCAAATACAAAGGTATAGTCAATGGCTGGGGGTTGCTCTGAATATTTGTATAACTCATACTGCTAAGGGTTTCTCTAGATCCATATGAATCATATTGCTCATATGACTCATAGCTCTCCTATTTTGGACTCTTGGAGTCCACTAGCAATGTCACAAAGTACTATTCCTTGTGGTGCGGTTCTAAGAGGAACCAGTTGGGGTGGTGATATCAGAGGTGGGTATGGCATTGGTGGTGGTCTCTACATACCTCTCTTGATGAAGGGTTCTGATGAATGGATGATGGATTATGTACTGATTGAGAAGCATTTGTTATGGGCCATAGGGCTAGTGGTTGATTTGGTGCTAGGAGCATAGGATGTGGTTCCAGGTTTCCCTAGTACCAACAATGAGCTGTGTCATGGTGTCTGTGTGGTACTAAAAAATGATCACAATATTGTTGTTATGTAGGCCTCAGTATCTAGATACTCCGTGCTTATATGATTTCGGTGTCAAATTGTGCACTAAACTATATCTCTTTGTGGGAACAGAGGTAGCTATCCTGCTTGAGGTGTTGGCTGGGGTGGTGGGCCTTGGAGCTAGGCCTACCACACTTTTGGCCTAAATGGTGGTTGAGTGAGCAAATTCTCTGCCAACTCATCCATGCTCATGCCTTGACTAGGACTCTAGGTTGTGCTAGGGTTGGGCACCCTTGGCTGACGATGAGGCTGGATGATGTGTCCCTTATCTCTCGGTTTAGGTGGTGGACAACGTCTACCTCCTTGTCTTGGTGATTTTCTATGAGGTATGTTGCCTCATGGTGGCAGCACTCATCAAAGATGTAATATCTAGACATGTAGAGATGGTCATGTAGCCTCTTTCTCTAAAGTTCGATCATAAATCGATCGATGAGCAACAAGTCATCAAGTCTTTTGTGGGGGTACTGTATCTCATGTGGAGATATTGGTTCTAGCAATATAGTCCCGCATTGTTTTTCCCTCCTCCTATTTGAGGTTATAGATCTATGTGAGTGTTCCATTTGGCTCCATTGGGTGAGAATCCCACTATGAATGTGTGTCCTAAGACCTTGTAGTTGGCCTTTTCCTATGGACTTAGAGACCTAAACCACTAGCCTGCTTTGCCTGCAAGGCAAAGTCCAAATCAATAGATCTTAGTGGGATCATCAGTCCATCCCATGGCCTCACAAATTTGATCGAACTTCTCTAGGTAATGAATGGGATCTCCAATTCCATCAAATTTGATCATCATCCTTGAGATGTGGATTGGCTTGGTTTTTCTCAACTCACAGCCTCTAGGTATTATGTTGGTCATCACAACCCCCCTTTTCCCATTTCAACCACCTTCTTAAGCATGTCTTCTGCATATTCATATAGCGGTGAAACATAAGGAGGTGGTTGCACGAGACCCTTTGTTTCAGGGTACGGGATATCTTGCCGATGGGAATAGGCTATGCAGTTTCCAATGGCTTGGCTTTGAGACTATTGGCTTGCTAGCCGAGGACACATTTTGTGAATGCCCTTATGAATCCCTTCATGATGTGATAATCCCTAACATTGGATCTTTACCCTCGCAATCCTTGTTCCTTGTCCAAATGAAGAAGAACTGGTACTTGGTGGTAAAGGCACTTCTATAGTAGGCTCCTATGGAGAGAAAGACTCCTGCTTCTTGTGATGTGTGCACTTATTGTTGGATATATTGTGGACCACTTGTCCGTGGTGGTACAACAAAAGAGACATGTCCCATTTGTCATAACTAGAGTTATTGGACTGTTTGCTAGTCATGGTTAGCTTGGGATAAAGGATTGACACCAAACATTGGGGCATCTAACATGGTTTGACCGGTTTCTATGGGAGAAAACCTTGAGATTCTAGGTCCTGCTCTTGGTTCTTTCGTGGAGTTGCACCCAAAGATAGGGCGGTTAAACGCTAAAATTTAAGGTGTTGTTTACAAAGCAAGTTGGTGAACGCGAAGTTCAACAGATCGTGGTGCTGGCTCCTCTTTCCAGGTGTTTCATTGTTCCTCCACTCACGTCTGTGTTTCATTGGCTCATGTCATCCCAAAGCTCCTCGCTTGAGGTGATCCAAAGGAGTCTGGCCTTCTTGATTGGGGAACACTTTGATGAGTGCTGGTTGTTTGCTAGAACAAAAGGCTTGGTGGGTTTGAGGAGGTGTGGTTTATTGTAATTAGCTGCATTGGCGTTTCCAATAATCAGTCGCATCAAAGGTTCTAGGTGCTTCTAGATTAGATCTAAAAATTAATTCAAACAATTATTATTAGTATTTCTTACTAGGGTCACGTGTTTAGGTTCACAACTCTAGACTCACATCTACATGCTCAGGTATACAAGTTTGCATATCTAGGCTCATGCATGTAGGTTCACGTGTCCAAGCTTACGTTTGTAGGTTCATGTGTCTAGGCTCACAGCTCTTAACTCACGTATATAGGTTCACGTATCCATGTTCATGTATGCAAGCTTTTGTTTTTTTATGTGAACTCGGCTCACGGACTTCCCTCGTATGAAATAAGCCTATCTAGAGCATGAAAATCTAAGAACACGACCTATGATAGGGATTATGTCAATTTATTGGATAAGTGTACTTAATTTTTTAATAATTACGAAGAATAAGAATTTTCCTTGAAATTTCTCGCTAACAGATTATATGACAAGAAAATCTTACAAGGACATGTATATGTGTGTTCATACAAGTCTTTATCGCTGATCTATACTATATTAGGTATATCCATCTCTAGGCTCATGTCTGCAAGTTCACATATTCAAGCTCACAGCTTATGTCTCCAGGCTCACGTATGTAGGCTCATGGCTCCAAATTCATGTTTTTTGCACAAGACTATGAGCTCATGTCTCTTACTTGAGAGCTCATTTGGCCTGTTTTTTGGTTTTTTTTTAACTTGATGGCATGTGTTTAATGTTCCTAATCTTAATTAAAAGTTATAAATGCAACTAATTAAGTGTTTTTTAATTGTTTTTAAAAAGTTGAGTACGCTTCTACTCTACCAATTCCAAGAATGTACGAACAAATTATGAAAAAATATGAAATACATGAACAAAAGTTGATAGTTTTACTCTAATTCAACCTGATGGAACTCGATGCTCATTCGAAGTGGATTCCACTCCTAATCACAATTGCTAAGCTAATTCTTAGATCAAAACAATGAAATCTAAGCCTCTTGGGCTCCAATTTTATGCAAATTACCAAGTCTATAGACTTTTCCTATTTGACATTAAGCTCATGGTAAGGCTACTTTATATATTTCAACATCGTCTTACAGAAGTTAAGTGCCCGTTCTCGTGAGTAAGATGGCAAAGTGACTTATGGTAGATCAAGCGAATGAAACCATGTTAACCAACATAGTGGTTAATAGACGACATGGCGTGCCCTCACTATAGCCACATCTCCCTTCAAAAGGCTTGTATAATCATGTTTCAGTTTTCAGTTTTCACATTCTTTTTTAGTTTTTCCATGGTATCATTGTACTATTCATGGTCTCAAAGACCCTTTACGTCTTTGTAGACGTAACAGACTTCTTTCTCTCTCTCTCTTTCCAAAAGGAGGTTTGTAGGACAGTCTCCCAAGTGACGTCCATAGTGCCACACTATGCTAACCACTTTATTGCCATTTGATTAGGCTCCCATCATCTACAAGACAAAGGTAAGTTGGATTTAAGCCACAAATGGCCTGCACACAATGCTCTCTCAAAGTGCAAGAAATATAGTAAACTATGTATGCCACCAATACACACTTTCCTCACATGTTTAAGGAATGCCATGGCATGTATACCTTCTTCTAGCAGAAGGGGAAGTCCATTGCCCTTGCCGTCTTCATTAGGGGACGTCATTGACAGAAACTCTTTAGATTTCTCCTCACACCTACTTAATTATTGGCTCCACATCTGTTTGTTTAACATGTCAATGATCCATTGTTGATCAAGTCTCATGGATCTTGCTGAAATGATTGCATCAAAATGCACCTAGACCGAATCTTCTGTGTAGTTAGGGATTTTATAAATGCATGGATCATGCTGAGATGATTGCATCAAAATGACACCAGACTGAATCTTGTGTAGTAAGGGTTTTTGGAAAAGCATGGAGGTACAAGCCTCATGTAGATTTATGTTTTGCCAAATAATTACCATAGTCCCTTTTTATCTGATCCATTGTTGACCAAGTCTCATGGATCATGCTGATATGATTGCATCAAAATGACACCTACACTGAATCTTGTGTAATTTGCATGGATCATCCTGATATGATTGCAGCAAAATGACACCTAGACTGAATATTTTGTGAAGTTAGGGTTTTTGGAAATGCATGGAGGTATAAGCCTCATATACATCGATGTTTTGACAAATGATTACCAGACAATCCCTTTTTGCGACGTAAATCATAAATTCTAGTTGCCCAGGTTAAAACACACCCCCCTTATGGGCAGCAAGATTTGATGGCCATTCAGACAAGAACCTGACAACCACTTGATTGGCATCATTTCAATAATTTTCCTCCTTTGCATAGGACTGTTCCCACAATTATTACAAGTGACAAACTATCATCAGGGGTGATCAAATGTGGATATAGAATACAACCAAGAAGCACATAAATTTTGAGAAGCATCTGCAAAAGCCTATGCAGCCAGAAAATCTCATGAATGAATACCCTGGCCACCTCTTGGGCATCTACATCAAGTTGCAAGGGATGAGGGGAGCCTGGCCACCTCTTGGGCATCTACATCAAGTTGTGCAAGGGATGAGGGGAGCCTGGCCACCTCTTGAGCATCTACGTCTGACTTGCAAGGGATTAGGTGAGTCTAACTACCTCTTGCACATCATATTTGACTTGCAAGGATGAGGTGAATCTGCTTACTCAATCGATCAACAACTGTCAAAATACAGTCGTTCTAAAACTGATAATCTTCAAATCTCATAGGAAAAAACCTTGTCTCATACAGAGGAGCCATCAGGGAAAACATATAACACCAGCCATGTGACCATGTTTATTTAGGGGAAGAATGGAACAATCTTTGAGAAGAAAAGACCATATGTTACATGCTTGATTCCCAATGCCTTGCACCACTATCAACAGATAAATAATGGCTTTGCTTTGGAAGAGGATTTGTACACGCCCTCTATATTTTCAAAGAGGGCTGATGATGATGGGAAGATTTACAACCTTTAAGAGAGAGCTTAGGATGGTGAGCCTGCAGGTTGTACATTTTGTAAGGAGTTGGCACCATGGAGTAAGGTACCAATTGCAGCTATAGCATCAGCTATCTTTTTCATGTTATGTTGCCAGCTCCAACCGTTTGTCGGGTCATTCAATGCCCTCACAGAGTTGAGGCAGACTAGAAGTGTCCCACCCTCATGCAAGAGCACCTGAAAGCATATGCAAACAGCATTTAGTGTTGCATTAACTAAAACAAAATGTTCTATATGAATCAAGCTAGTATACCGTTAACCAGAGTGGCAAGAATCCCAAGACAGATGGAAGAGCCGCTATGAAGATACATGACAGCGCGAGACCTACGCTCTGCTTTACCTGCACAACACAACAGTAAGAGTAGGCACCAAAACAATTGGTGCACAAATGCCACATCATCTTGCCAGAAAATCGCAGTATTATTCTCTAGAGGGCTGATTACCAGAGTGGTGGTCTGGTGAGCCTTAGCAATCACGAAGGGGACACCATCAATGTTGTCTTGTAGTAACAGCACATCCGCAACTGCAACTGCTGTCGCGCTTGCATAACGCGCTAGCACTACACCTACAGTTGCTGCTGCCAATGCTGGGGCATCATTTATTCCATCTCCCACCATAATCAAGCCTCTGGACAGCCCTTTACCTGAAAACAAATGCAAATGTATCAGAGAGTGTGTTGGCTGCCTCATAAACTCTGCAGGCTAAAACTAGCCATTAAGATAAGATGGATGCCGCCACACAAAGACGAGAGAGAGAGAGGGTTGGGGGGGACTCACCACTCTGCCGGGACAGGTTCTTTATGCGGTGAAGCTTGTCTTCCGGTTTCATCCCAAAATGCACCTCTTCAATTCCCACTGCTTTCGCAACCCTTTTTGCACTGGATGCATGATCACCAGTCAACATCAAAATCTGCATTCCAGCTTGTTTGAGAGATGCCACAACCTCAGCAGCACCAGGGCGAAGTTTGTCTTCAAAATGGAATAGTGTCACCTGCGCATGCACGCACATCTCAACATCATTGAATTATAGTAAATAAGGGCTTATTGACGAGTTATAGAAAACTCGTATTTTATATAATTACCATTTTAATTACTTGATCAACTAATTTATTGTAATTGAATTTAAATAAAGCTCACTAAGGTAACTGAATAAAAGGATGGATGAGGAGTGGCATCATGCTAAATTCTCACTTCATTGCAAAAAGGGATTCTTTGAATGATGACGGAGGAGATGTGCATATAAGACCAAATTGAATAAAAGACATCACTCCCTAATCATATTGAGCAGCTCGGCAATTATGTTGCAATTAATTTGTAATTAACTCGGCTAAATGCATCGACTGATCTACATCGAGATGACCTTCAAATAACCATAGTGTACTGACCCGTGGAAACCAGAAGCATTTCTTGAAGTTTAAACACCAACCAGTGAGTGATTCCTAAAGATTTTCCACAGAAATTGCAAGATTAAAAAAAGCTATGTAAGTACAAAAGGTAAGAGACCCTTGCAAGGAGATCCATAATCAGATGAGAATTGAGGATAGATAATTAGATGAGAACTCCTAGACAAGTTACAACCTTGACAAGGCAAAAGGTATGAGACCCTTGCAAGGAGATCCAGAAAATTGAAGATACATGATGAATATGATGAGAAATCCTAGACAACCGTAGACAACCGTGCCAAAAAAGCACATTGCACTAAACATTAGCAAAACATGACTGTGTCAATGATAAAACACACATACAACATGAAATGTGTGTGTGTGTGCAGTATGTGCATGGTGCACACACATGTATGTGTATGTGTACATATATGTATGCATGCATGTGGATGAATGGATAAATGTATGTGTGTGTGTATGTATGCATTCATGTGTGTTTGTGTACATGTGTGCCTGCACGCATGTGTGTAAGTACGTGCACACTGCGCAATTACACATGTATGCATGTATCTATGTTCCCACCATTTCTAACAGTCTTTACAAAGGCAAAAAACTATTTTCACTACCTTTTCGTTCACAGACAAGGCTGCTCTCACAAGCTCATTGCCATAAGTGGAACCCCTCGCTGCATCAAAGATCTTTCCAGAGCTCGACGTAAATTTCACAGAGGATGCAACATAATCCAACGACCCCAACAGCGCCTTATAGCTTCCTCCATGTTGGGACTGTTCAGAAGACGTGGATGATGAAATTCAACAAAAAATATGCTTGTACCATCTAAAACACATCAAGAAATGTTTTGAAACTGATCACTAATATGACGAGCTATTCTGAAGAGCTGATGTTGAATATTACCTTCAAACCAGATACTGTTGCTTCTAACCCTTTCCCTGGGAAAGACTCAAAATTCTCAATTGCAATAGCTGGTAGCACTTTCCCTTCACTATGGTCAACCACTGCCCTGGGATTGATACCAAGACAACCTAATTGAGATTAAGTTCAGCTTTATACTGTAATCTGATAGGAAGCGACCAAATCAGAAGAAAAACCATATGTTTAATGTGTTTGCATTGACTAAAGTAATCTACATATTGCGATCTTGTAACTGTTGCTCTAGAATTACAGCTTTGTCATCTCTCCCTCTCTCTCCCTCTCCCTCCCTCTCTCTCGTTCTAAAAAGGTTGTTATGCTTGTGTCATGATGATGTCATATGATGATAAAACGTGGATGTTGCACATGGTTTTGAATGTGTGAACGAGTCTTCAAGAGTGACAAAAGATTTTCCTATATTGAATAGTGGTAAGTGCAATATCCTTAGTTGAGTAATTTGGAGCCTCACATGATTTGCAGCCCTCCTCCCTCCAGATGTGAATGCCAAGTTCTTCTTCCCCAGATTAGCAAGCCGAGTTGCTATGTGTGGAGCTCCAGCTGATTCTAGCAACCCATCAGCTCAGCTTTAGCCATGCTCCACATGGTTAAACATAGAGCTATTTTGCTAGGAGTAGATTACGTCTATCTGTGTGCAAATGGTTTCTCTAGATCTTCCCTTGCTATCTTTTGCAAGTGGTTTCTTCTAAGTCTTCTTTTCTCTGTTAATCACCTGCACTTTAGATAAATAATCCTTACACGCAAGATGTCCTACTTCCTCTAGCTCACTGTTCATCAAGGAGGCAGCACGGCCCTCCACCATCCGCAGCTAGCAGACTACTGCCCGCTCTGGAGCACCATGGGAATCTCACCCTCACTATTTATGGGATTGCCCAGCAGCTAAGCAGGTTTGGCAAGCAAAGAATCCTGCACCTCTTCATCATCAAGTAGATCTGGATTCACTGGCTCAAGGAAAATATAAAACAAGACAGATCTTTTGAAGACGAAAGCAAAAGAGTTGCACCTCTTGCTTGGTAACAAAAGCAAGCGTCTTGGGGGATTGACCCACAAAGAAAGGGCACATCTAGTGCACCATCTAAAGTAAGAGTGAGAGAGAGCATAATAAACTAGAAGAGGAAGAAGCAACCAAAAGTAAGAGTGAGAAAGAGCATAATAAGCTAGAAGAGGAAGAAGCAACCAAAAGTAAAGCTAGTTCCAAGCAACATAGAAAACCTGAAGATCTTCCCCCAATTCCATAGTGGAAGCCTAAGCAAAGTACGGAACAATGCCATAAGCATTTTGCATGGCTGAGTTGGTGAAAACAATGTGCATAATGAGAGTTAATGACACCCTTCTGATGACCAGGAAATGGGGGTACAAGCTTCAGTGATAACATGTTTTGCAATCTCTCTCCTACCCACCCACCCTCCCCACCCCCTCCCTCCCCCCAGGCGGGGTCTCTCTCTCTCTCTCTCTCTCTCTCTCTCTCTTTTCGTGAAATGGTGTTTTATATTATATGTAAAAATGTACATCAGCCACATGGCTCACACAAAACCTATGGCCCCACAAAAGATCCTCTAAAGGATCATGACCATGCAAACCTGTACACTAATAAGAAAGCCTCCTAGCCAAATAAGCATCCCAGATAAAAGCATCAAAGATGAGCCAACCGAGCCGCCGTAGACCATAACGAAATAACATCTGCATCCAGTAGCTGAGCTGAGAGAAGAGAAGAAAATTTCCAAAGCAGCAAACCGCGGATACGTAGAATGTGCCCATGTATTCCAGACAAGGAATCAAAGATGAACCCATTCCGTGTAGTCCAAATATGCCAAAGTCCTGTCCATCTAAGGAAATGGAATATCACAAGGTGACTGTCCGAAGTAATGACTTGAGGACAAATCCCAAATATCCACTGATGAGCCGAAACAGTAGACCTCTCTACTGCCTCCCAAACGCGAGAGACAAAAGACCAAATCTGACGGGCCACTGGACAACTCATGAACAGATGCATAACTGTTTCAGTGCATGTCGTGCAAAAGAAGCAAGAGGCCAATGTAATTTTACGACGGGGCTGAGCTGATCCCGTGTAGGTAGCCCTCCCACCAACATCCTCCAAATGAAAACCTTACCTTGGTAAGGGAGTTTAGACTGCCAACCACGCATAAGAGTTTTCTGCCACCATGATTTAGCCCTGTGCAATCCCCACACCTTATTGGCCTTGGCTGAAACCCAATCTTTCTCTGATACGAGCTTATGATAGACCTGGTTAGTTGAAAGTGATATCAAGTCACCAGATTTACATAGTGCCCAATCAAGCCAAGGCTGATCTGCAGATGGCCGAGGCAATGGAGTAAAAGGCTCAACTGCATGCATGATGTCAACCCATAGTGGCTGAAATGTCCGAGGAACCCTAAAGTGCTGCCGAATACGACGAAACGAATATGGCCTGTCACGACCAGGTATCACAGCATCTCAGATTCTAACCGAGCCTAACCTGACCATGCGGTTGAGTCGTATGCGTGAAGCATCTCTGTCTGGCCAAACAATGACACGCGACTCCAGAAATGTTTCGAACTGCAAAGAGTTCAAAAGTAGTCTTTCATGACCAGGATCCCACCGAGCCAATAGTAGAGCTTCATGCCAAGAAAGGAGAATATGCAATAAAATGTGAGATGAGCGAATATAGACGGGATGAGACGCATTCACAACGTCCCACCATGAAGCCTGCACACGTGTCCGTCCATGTGACAATCCCTCCAACTCAATCAAGTCACGAGCCATGAATACCCAAGGCTGCTCCTGCAAACACATATCCTGAAAAAGCGCCCACCTACGCGCCACCATATGCAAGCGGACATCCAGTAAAGCAGCCCAACCCATTCTTTTGGGTGTCGTAATGTGATTCCAAGCTATCCATGTTTGACCCAAAATATTTCCTTGCCTCTTCCACAGCATAAACCGAATGGGAGCAACCAAACGGAGAAGAGATTTGTGCGTCCAAGGTAGCAAAGGCAAAAAATAGGAAATCATGCTAAGCATAATAACCTGAGCTACCTTAACCCTCACGTGCATAGGCCGCCCTTGAGCTTTCCAATACACAAATTTATCCGAGATCTGAGCAGAAATCCAAGCAAGAAGCGCTTGGGGGTCCACATCCACACCCACCGGATACCCAAGATGACGAACAATGTCTCCTGTATGCACCACACGGCCTTGCCACCCTAATGCCTCAAGATCAAATTCTGTGCATACAATGAGGGCTGATTTTGATGAATTTATTTTCAGCCCAGAAGCCAATGCAAAATTATTCCAAGCTTCCATTGCTCGATCTATATTGGCTTTTTCGGCCCTGAGAAACATAAAAGTGTCATCCGCAAGGGCTTGAGCAACCAATTGCTTGCCATGAGGGAGATGCAAACCAACCACTTCACCATGCGATGCCATAGCATCTAGGCAAGATAACATAGGATGAGTGGCAATGGCAAAGAAAAGAGGGCTAAGAGGACAGCCCTGCCGGAGAGAACGGGTGAGAGAAATACCATCCGAAAGTCCTCCATTGAGCATAATCCGCGTGATAGAGCCAGAGCCAAGTAAATGCACCAAATTAGCCATTTTGGGACCAAAGCCCATGGCTGTCATTAACTGAGAAAGGAAAGACCAGCTGACATGATCAAAAGCTTTTTCAAGATCCAGCTGCACCATCACAATCTCTTGCTTCTTTGCCTTGGCATAATCCACTCCAATTTGAACATTAAGAATATTATGCAAAATATTCCTGCCATGCACAAATCCATATTGATATGGATGAATAAGAGTAGGAAGCACCTTCTGCAAGCGATTGGCAAAAATCTTTGTAAAGATTTTATACATAATACCCATAAGTGAGATCGGGCGCCATTGAGCCAAAGAAGTAGGCGAAGGGACTTTGGGCAACAAACGAAGTATGCCAAACTTCCAATCGGCAAGCATATATCCCTCATCCCAAACCCTTTGACAAATAAGCGTCAAAGGCTCTGCAAGCTGATCAGCATATTTTCGAAAGAACTCATCTGTCAAACCATCCCAACCAGGGCTCTTTCCCATGGGAAGTTTGGAGAGAACAGCTTCCACTTCCCCTTGAGTAACAGGAGCATCAAGCTGAATCGCCACATCAGGGTCAACTTGATATCGTACTTCAGCAAACAATGACTCCCTTGCAGCCAGGACAGCCGGCGAGACATCCTCTCGAGGGGCAAGCAAATTTTCATAAAACCTGATGCAATGCTGAATAACCTCAGAAGCTTGAGTAACAAGGTTGCCTTGGGCATCCATCAGCCTAACAATATTCTCACGCATATGTTTTTGATACAACTTATCATAGAAGCGATGAGATTGACAGTTAGCATCCCGCAAAGCATCAAGACGTGCGAACATATTGTGCTTCCTGCACCCTAGATAGCTCCTTTTTCAGCCATTCTATGGCATCCACAACTTCAGCATCCATAGAGTCAGTAAACATGAACGCCTGCAAGCCCTTTAAAAGTGACTCAAGAAGAGCCACATGCTGTTTTTGTATAGAGGCATTAGCAAGACCATAATGCCGCGCTAATTTCCGAGTGTTGGTAAGGAACACTGGCCAAGCATGATAATCAGCCATGGACACTCTTGTGGAGAAATGTCGTATCCACTGACGCATATAAACATTTTTGGCTCAATGGCCCAGGACAATCTGCCAAATCACGAACCTTTTGAAGCATTGCATTTTTAGACATGGTATTTGTGATCTCAGACTGCCCTTGGAGTTCCTGAGCATGTGCCAAAGGGTAATGACCATCCCATGGTGAGATGACCTCACCCTTCGAACCAAACACAAGAGGCTCTCTCTCTCTCTCTCTCTCTCTCTCTCTCTCTCTCTCTCTCTCGCGATGGCCGTGTCATCATCGATGGCAAGGTCACCGATTAGCGCCAGGCGGCCTATGGGACATCGGCTCACAGATACACATAGTAGTTTGGAACTGCAATGGAGCACTTTGGACACATCCTGGGAGGATGGAGGAGGTCATGGAGGGACGGGACATCATACTACTTACAGAGACGCACCAGAGCCCAGAGAGGGGGCTACCCAAAGTAGAGGACTATCACTGGGAGTTTACATACAGGGGGACCACACAGCAGAGCACATCGAGAGGATCTGGAGGTATAGCGGTACTCTTCAAGCGAGAGCTACAGGAGCACCTACAGATAAACTCTTGTGGAGAAATGTCGTGATTTGGCAGATTGTCCTGGGCCATTGAGATCGGGCGCCATTGAGCCAAAAAAGTGTGATTTAAGCGCAAAGGCAAGCGTCCCAACAAGCCTTTATATGCATCCACAGGATGATAGACCATTTCAAACACAAGCGGCCAATGATCCGACAAAACCTGTTGGCTGATCAACCATCATAGTAAGAACCTCTGGTAAAAAGAGATCTTGATGTAAAATATACATCCTATCCAATCTAGCATAAGTGCCCCGAAACTGTTGTGATGCATAAGTGTAACCCCTTTCATCTGGATGCAACCAAGACCACATGTCTTGTTTTAGCGAACTTGCTACAAAAGCTTCCCACGCCATTCTCTCCGGGCCATCCATTATAGAATGAGGCAACGTGGCTTGCTCCCTGGAGACACACATATTAAAGTCTCCCATCACAAAGCCAGGATGAGAGATTGAAAGAGCACACAAGTCATTCCACATCAAACGGCGTGCACGAGCATTATTTGGAGCATACACCCCTAACAACCATAAAGGCGTATCATCCCAAACAATCTGTATCACTAGAAATCTTCCATGAACATCTTGAATCACAAGAGAAGGCTGAAACTGCGAACGAACAACAAACATAACACCTGACTGCGAAGCAGTGCGAAGCAGGATGTCCACTGTAGAAAACATGAAACCCCTTATATACATAGGCTTTGCCAGCCAACTTATGCTGCTTATGTTCAACTGCACACAAAACATCCCAACCATGACAAAAAGTTGTACGCCAAAGCCTGAACTGCTTTTGGCGCGAAGAAATACCCTATACATTCCATTGTATAATTTTCATAAGCCTTCCCAGAAAAGGAATCAACAAGGCCGTGTACTAGGCCCAGGACAATCTGCCAAATCACGAACCTTTTGAAGCATTGCATTTTTAGATATGGTATTTGTGATCTCAGACTGCCCTTGGACTCTGGAGTTCCCGAGCACGTGCCAAAGGGTAATGACCATCCCATGGCGAGATGACCTCACCCTTCGAACCAAACACAAGAAGCTCTCTCTCTCTCTCTCTCTCTCTCTCTCTCTCTCTCTCTCTCTCTCTCTCGCGATGGCCGTGTCATCATCGATGGCAAGGCCACCAATTAGCGCCAGGCAGCCTATGGGACATCGGCTATGGAGGATCCAGATTCACAGATACACATAGCAGTTTGGAACTGCAATGGAGCACTTTGGACACATCCTGGGAGGATGGAGGAGGTCATGGAGGGACGGGACATCATACTACTTACAGAGACGAGACGCACCAGAGCCCAGAGAGGGGGCTACCCAAAGTAGAGAGGTATCACTCGGAGTTTACATACAGGGGGACCACACGGCAGAGCACATCGAGAGGATCTGGAGGTATAGCGGTACTCTTCAAGCGAGAGCGATAGGAGCGCCTACAAGTGGTAGCACGTGACCAGGAGGCTAGATACATGTGGATTAGACTGCAGCTCTCAGCAGACAGGGTGTTATACATTGCTCTATGCTACTTCTCTCCTCGAGGATCGAGATATGCCATGACAGCAGAGGATGAGAGTAGAGGTGAGGAGGAGGACACAGGGCCATTGGGAGAGTCACCATATGCAGCCCTTTCAGATGAGATCATACACTACTCCAACTTGGGGAAAGTCCTCCTGCACGGACACAGACCCGACAGTGCGACATTTATGATTTCGAGCACCCCGAGGTGATGCACACACTAGAGGTGGAGGACATGGGAGCTTGCAGGGTGTCAGAGGACATGGGGCCGGATAACACCAGATATGGTCATCACTTACTTGAGTTGGGAGCACGACACCATCTCGTTATTTATAACGGGATGAGATAGTGGCAGGATTCAGGAGCACTGACATGCTTTCCACGATCAGGGGGGGTAGCACAGTGGACTACATCATGGGGTCCATGGAGACCACACAGGCAGTGACATCTTTCACCATCCCCCCCTATCCTATTGGTGCGGATCACACGTACCTCTTATTGTCACTGGCGAGCTCCACACCAGCACCCACAGCCCACACAGGCATCGCATACAACTTTCTACTTCACCCATGACTTGGCACACATATATGAGCATCGTGTATATGACGGGCTATTCCAGATGGATCCCTTGTCACCTCTAGACACACTCACCACCCAGCTGTCATCTCTACTACATACGGCCGCCACCCGCAGCTTCCCCCATCATACACACATTGCACACACAGATAGATCTGGGAGCATGCCCCAGAATCGGTGGTATGATGATGAGTGCAGAGAGCTATATAGACACCTTCGTGCCCAGAGAGCACTAGGGACCAGTACAAAGAGAGGAGAGCCGACAAATGAGGATCCTCACATGCCGTAAGAGGCTTGCATATGAGGAGGCACAGTACTGGGATATATACCACCTACTCATGAGCAGAGATGCAGCCACTGCATGGCACAGGATGAGAGAGCCTTGCCCTCGTACCCCGATTGAGGATCCACACACATGGCACACATATGCAAAGAGCCTCTACCATATCCCTCAGCATCCGCCCATACCACAGCCACAAGAATCCCGCCCTACCACCTCTACTTTCTTTACCGCCTCGATGGTAGAGAGAGCTATCCACCGGTTACAGCATGGGAGATCGGCTGACCACACAGGTATACAGAGTGAGCATCTTATTTATGCAGCTGACACACTGGGACTCTTTGTTGCTCACCTCTTTAATAGGGCACTAGTGGAGGGCCTACCAACTGAGTAGACTATGCACACCATCGTGCCTCTCCACAAAGCCGAATACATGCTAGACCCCAGCAACTACAGGACTATCATGATTGGTCATACATTGGCCAAACTTTATGGCGCAGTGCTCCAGGCAGAGTTGAGCTCATATGCAGAGAAGGAGGGACTGCGAGTACTAGGGCAGCAGGCTGGATTCCGGCGAGCTTTCTCCACTATTGACCATATATTCACTCTGAGCTGTCTGATTGACCAGGCTAGGGCGCGGGAGAAGAGATTATACTGCTGCTTTGTGGATTTCCACAAAGCATTTGACACGGTGCCACGAGAGAGACTCTTCCAGCACCTACAGTCATTGGGGATCCCATCAAAGATGGTTTGGGGCATCTATGCTTTATATGAGCAGGTCTTCGGGCGCATACGATGCCCCGGGGGGCTATCTGATGTTATTGCTAGCACCATAGGTGTGAAGCAAGGATGCCCACTCTCTCCTACACTATTTGGGCTATACATCGATGAGGTGGCTGACTTCGTTGGTCACGGTGGTGGGGACGGGGTAGACATCTCAGGTACCACAGTCCACATTATGCTATATGCAGATGATATTATTCTGGTCTCTGAGTCGCGGTTGGGACTACAGCACCATCTCCATGCACTCGATGACTCCCGCACACAGAGGGGGCTTACAATGAACCTTGGGAAAACCAAGGCCATGATTTTCCACACCTCAGGGCCGGTTCGACGACAGGCCATCTTCACACTAGCAGGAGGACAGGTAGAGGTGGTAGACTCATATGTGTACCTGGGGATTACATTTACGACTCTGCCAAGAAGATTTACTATGGCACAGGCAGCCAGGGATAGACTCACACGAGGGTATGCAGCTCTGGCCATGCTAGAGGGACAGTGTCACCAGGCACACTTCCAGGAGCCCCGCACGAAGGGGTGGTTGTTTGACACACTAGTCACCCCTGCTTTGATGTATGCTGCAGTAGTATGGGCACCTGGGCTCGCCACCTCCACATGGTCTCAGATAGAGAGGCCTCAGATTCTCATGCTCTCACGGATGATCCCTAGCAAACCCTCCGTCCCACATGAAATTGTCCAGACGGAGTTTGCTGCACCTCCTATGCTAGTAGAGGCCCTCTTCCAGACGATCTGCTTCATACAGAGGATCAGAGATATGCCATCAGATCGACTCTCACATAGAGCTTTTGAGGCGTCCAGGCAGCTCGCAGAGAGTGGAGATAGGAGATCATGGTATTCACAGATGATACAGTGGCTCACTCAGCATGGTCTTGACATAGATCACCTGCCACCTTTCCAGTATGATATACATGCACCACACATCCAACTCTCTCACAGTGAGAGGAACAGAGTCCTTCGGCAGGATTTATGGCAGCGATACACTCAAGAGTCTTGGATTACACCCAGTCAACCTCTACCGCCGAAGATGCTATACTACAGAGATCAGTTTATGCGTATCTCAGTGGATGGATTCATACAGAGACCTGGATACATGGATGTGTACATGCCTCCCAGTGCCCGAGTGGTGATTGGCCAGCTCAGAGTGTCATCACAGGTAGGGCAGCACGGATCCCCAAAGCAGAGAGGATATGCAGACCATGCCAGGAGGAGGTTGAGAGTGAGGAACATTATGTATGCAGATGCAGAGCATATAGTGTCATTAGAGAGAGATACACCACCATCTTCACTGGACATCCCTTTCTCCGCCAGATCATGGAGTCTGCAGACCAGCGCAGATTTGGCCAGTTCTTGCTAGAGACACAGCGCCACAGAGAGACACTGCTATGGACTCATACCACAGGGAGAGGTGGGCGACAGCTCCAGCTCACTGATTTCTTCCAGAGATCTATCAGAGTGCCTACCCCGACACAGGAGGGGGTTACACTTTAGCGCGCTACGGACCTCCAAGCCAGACGGAGACCGAGAGCACCAGACTACCACACTCCCAGACTACATCAGAGGGAGATCACAGAGATGGCAATCCTATATCCTTTGAGGAGCTGGTTGGATTACTTTCCATGAGGGGTAGACAAGGATGAACAAATCCAGGGGTGATGCAAGTAGAGGAGACCAAGCCTACTTCTCTAGGGACAAAGCAAATTGGACTTGTCACAGGGTGACAAGAAGAAAGTGTCATTACTGCCACAAGCCAGGGCACTACATCGAAGAGTGTCGGAAGAGGCTTGCAAAGCTAAAAGCTGATGAAGACTCTGCAAACTCCGCTTCTTCTACCTCCAACGACAAGAAGCAATAGCCAGAAACTAAACCTGCTCTAGGATGACTAGGCTTTCTAGCCACATTATCACTATGGGGGGGGGGATGTTAACTATTAATGGTGATTAATGTGGGAATCGGTGGTTGAGTAAACTAGCACTGAATGTAAGCCTTAAATAAAGCGGTTCTAATGTGTGTGAACAACCACTAGTATGTATAAGTCTCTTGTGTGGGAACATCCTCTAAAAAGGCATATGTGGTGGCATCATATTTGGCATATGTGGTGGCATTATACTTAGCATATGTGGAGGAATCATATTTAGCATATGTGGTAGCATCACATCTAGCATATGCTTTAGAATATGTAATGAGGTCTCTCCTATAAAAAGGACCTACTTTTATGATGAATTTATGCTTTCCACTACATCTTGTACTCCCACAATCCCTTTAATCTTGTGCTGATTATCTTGTTGATCATCATCTCTCTCTCTCTCCCCCCACTAGTGTGTGGTGGCATATGCTTTAGAATATGTAATGAGGTCTCTCCTATAAAAAGGACCTACTTCTATAATGAATTTATGATTTCCACCACATCTTGTACTCCCACAATCCCTTTAATCTTGTGCTGATTATCTTGTTGATCATCCTCTCTCTCTCTCTCTCTCTCTCTCTCTCTCTCTCTCTCTCTCTCTCTCTCCCACTAGTGTGTGGTTGCAATCAAGTCACTTGTCAACAAGTGCCCCCGGTCTCGCCTGTGTGTGCTGCCTCTTCCATCTGTGAGGGACCTCAAGATCAGGGTATCACACAGCTTGCGCCTCGTATCTTGGAGGAAGCTAGTGATGGGCTGTTGTGAGGTGTCCCACACTCAGTCCTAGCCTCCCTAAGAAGTAGATCTGCATGTCAGCATAGCAACATCAGGTATAGACCTAGACATTGCTGGTCCAGGAAGTTCATGATCTTAGAGAGTTGGCCAGAACCATCTTTGAAGAGGCAATAAATCTCCCCTGTATCTCATAATACACCAGGAATCAGCAGATGTGGTGCTCCTCATTCTCCATCTTCAGAAAGCATACCTGTTCTGTGCAATGCCCTCAGCTCTCCTTGTCTCTTCTCGCAGGCGGTGTGATGAGACTCAGATCTGCCCTATCTCAATTCGCAAGGCATGTGACATGTGTCTATGAAGATAACCTGGCTTCTAGAGAAGCCATCCTATGCCGTGTAGGAAATGACTCCGATAAAAATGTATGTTTGGGGTGAGCTCCAAGAGCATAATTTGTGCAGTATGAGTGGGTTAAAAAATTTAAGGGGCCAAAAAGGCAGCTTTCCCAAATGCCTCTTACATATGATTCTTAACCCTTGACCACATAAAGGGTCACTTCAACCTAGCTTACATCAATGCTTAAATAAGTGAGAAATTGGACATGCCTACATGGATGCATGCGATGACATGTTGTGATGATGACTGGACCCCAAGCATAATATATATCATCTCAAACCTCTCTCGAGCTCTATCCAGCGATCATGAGTCCATCACAATACTCGCATACCTTGGGATGATTGGACATTATATCCAACATGAATTCTTTACACAGTACACTTATAGCAGTTGACCCTAACGTTGTCCATCAAAGACACTCCAGCACTGGTTGGGGCTGGAAGCTCGACAGGAGTCTCCTCCATCTTTGAAGTAGAATTATGTAGAGTCAATAATCAGCAAGATCCTCTACTGGAGGCTCATCAGGACGCCCATCAATCTTTCACAGAGACTCATATGGAGCCAATAATCATCAGTGCAAGACCTTTAGCAATGTTTCAACTATGTTTGATTCTTTCATCAATGGCAAAGAAACTAATTGCAAAAACAAAATATCAGTAGGCATCGTACAGCTACCTTGCGATTGGATGAGAGGCTCCTTGTTCCATTGCAGCAGCTACAGCAAGAGCTTCTGTCTCACAGTTAGGGTTGCAACAGCACTCGAGTTTGGATTTGTCCTGTTCTTTGGACACGTGGCCGTAAATTGGCTCAATTGCCTTGCAAACAAGATCGCCTGTTGTAAGCGTACCAGTCTTATCAAATGCGACTGTATCACAACTTGCCAAAGCATCCAACGCTTCACCTCCTTTCAGCAGAATGCCCTGGAATATGATAAAAAAAGAACATGCCCATTTTAGGTGAGAAAGCAGATAGCTTCAAATAATAGCATGACAAACCTTCATTAATATCATAATTCCATCACAGTCAACAGATCTTGGCACAGACTTCAAGGTGTTTCCTGCTCACATAGACAAGATCTAGCTACAACAACTGCATAGTAGGTATGGACGTAAGAAGGACCTCTATTCCTGCTCAGGTGGGATGCCGGTGCATACGCGTGTTAGAACTTAGCACACAACCGTGTATAGCACATGTCAATTCACTGGATCAAAGTAGTCATCTCTCTACAGTGATAACAGAACGAGCCTCTGTGTAGCCACAGCCAATGAGAGGTAACACAGCTGCAAACAACCTTGGGTTTCTTCTAAACAGTACTTCTCATTGCAAATCTGGATTGTATGACCACCAACAGGGCCAAAAGGTGCAGCAACAGTTGTAGCCTGGTCCCTTAAGAACTGCTCAAAGTCCCACCTTTCAAGAACATCCACTCATCCTATTACAAGCCTTCACAAAATACAATGAAAGAACTGCCAGCTCTTTTGCCTCTGCAAAAGTTGTGGTCTCTTAGATAGTCACAGCTCGGTGCGTGTCAAAACTGCTCAGATCCAGCACAAATTCAGGGTGGTAACTATGAATCAGGTTAGCAATCAAAAGCCATAGGCAAAGATTAAGGGACGTCGCTAAGATTTTACAGGCGGTGCCAATAAGGGTTATGAGTCACCATCTTTGAGAGAAGGTGAATAAGCTGCTCTGGCATTTCACCGTAATCATTGTCTTGTTGAGGGCTGCCTGCAGGCCACCCTCAACGAACTCAACTACTTGTGAAAGAAGATCAAGGATAGGCAGTCTTCGATTTAGCGCTTCCTTTTGGAAGTGCACAAAGGGCGTCAGTAAGAAGTTCAAATGTGATCAGAGCTTACACACAGGCACTTTTTACCATGGCTGGACATGGGTTTTTTCCCATGTGAACACACTCCTGTGTGTTGGGCACTTAACCCTAGGCCTTTTATGTACTCACTTGTACTTTCATCTTATTATTATTAGAGAGTACGTTTCCAGGTACCAGCATCTAGCTCTCTCTCACGTTTCTTTGTTCAAGCTCTGGCAGGAAGCAGAAACTGCAAATCAGCAAGAGTATCTTATACACCTTTCCTAGTTTGTTCTTGTTGTAACACCATGCCATGTAGATGACATCTTAGCATGCTTTTCAAGATTTTTCCTTTCCTCAAGCTTTTCCTCTTAGCATCATCAACCAGCTTCCTCATTGGGTTCTAAAGCTCATACACAAAATTCTTCAAATTTTCTATCTGTATTTGTTGCAGCATAGCAGGTACATGCTTTTCCTTGCAAGGTTACTTGCTATTTCTTTTCATTTTTCCATAATCAAGTAAGGGCTTTTCGCTTCCATAAATACGCTTTATTCGCATTTTGGCCGTCATTAGAGAAAGCTTCTCTTATTTTTTGACTCTTGGCTTATTGTAAGCCCTGTGGGATTTTTCAAGATTCGTCTCTAAGTTTATCATTTACTATATCATGAAAGGCATCCGGGGGCGGCTAGAAGAAGCCAGAAGGCTGGAGCAGTTGTGGGCATTGCACATGGAAAGCTGTGGACACCCACCGGTCTGCTTCACAAGGGCAGTCGCCTGTGGGGAGGGGGGAGGGGGGGATTACAGTGTTAAGCCTCTCTAAATGCTTTATTTAATAGAAGAATGCCACATCTTCCATGCAAAGATGTTCATACAACTTAAAGAACTCTCAAATTCAAGACTTTGCCATAAGTGCCCAATTTCACTGTTTGATATTAAGCTGATAAGGTAAGAAAGCTACCTTGCTCGCACAAGAGCTTACTGCAGTTGCATAAGCCAAGGGTGCAACAGCTAAAGCACAAGGAGAAGCTGCTACCATAAATCCCAATGCTCTATAGATTGATCCGCGAGACACTGCACATAAAGGTAAATGGACACTTCCGATAAAAACCCTCGATAAAAACCCTTTATCAAATGATTTGAATACACATGCACAAGCACTACCTTTTCAATACAAATAGAATACAAAGATTAAGTGTGTTGCAAAGATATGCAACCAAGACAGTTGCAGATCCACATCTGCAATTGCCTAATACATGCCCCGGGGAACCACCTGCAAGAAGTGTGACACCACATGGTTGACAAGGACCACCACTACTACTCCACCTACTTATACAGAAACTTCTCATGAATGTTTCAGCAAGGGGAAAACAGCAGATGTGTCACACATCTACCCCAACCCAGAAACCTAGGAGCGGACTGGAATGAGTTTGATACCCAACCCCTACCTCTTCAAAGTACCTCTTCAAAGTGGTGTAGGGGATGGAACTGAACTAGAAACTATAGGACCAATACCAATTGATGCAAGCCCTTGGCTAAAATCCATGGCAACTCAAAAACGAGGATGGTATTGTCCAGCTGGGTATTATCTGCAAACTCAGTATCTATCAAGTAATCTCCACCTTTGAGAGGTCGGCACAGACCTTGAACCCCCCCCCCACCCCCACCCCCTTTGGAGTGGCTTATACTGCAAAGAGGGAAATGGCACGTATCTAGGGGGAAACAGTGAAACAAATTGCCAGATTGCAAAGCACTTCCCACTAGATCCCTACATCAGCATCCAAGGAGAAGAGAGCTACTAAGAAATGCGTCAGTTACTTGGTTTATTCCAATTTGAGAAAGTTGAAGCATAGGCTAGAGAGGTGCAGGAGGAATCATGAGGCTGTACTGAATGCCGCAATGCACATGTAGGAGAGTCAACATGTACCATGTGGGATGAGCATGAGCAACATGTGGCCATTATTTCAAGGCATGCGGGTTTTCACTAGAATTCTACATAATTTCTTGATGTACTTGAAACGATATGATCCAACAATAGTTTTGTGCCTATAATATTCTACAAACAAGGTAGTCCTTAGTGACCTTGTGTCATCCCTCTTCCTCTCTTCCTCACCTACAGGCTACATCTCCAATTCCAAGGTTTCTTCACTACTTGCCCTCAAATCTACAAGGGAGAAAAGCCCACATGGGACATGTTCCCCCCACCATACAAAGGCCCTGAAGGGCGAGCTCACGGCAAGTCAAAGAAGCCCATCCAGCGTTCCTCCTTTTACCTATGTACTTGCTGTAAAAATAATTTGAACTCAACATTGAGCCTCAATCTCTCACATGTAAGTGCATTTTTCCACTCCACACTTTCTATATAGACGCTACAGATAACCACAGCTAGGCCAAAGAGATCAAATCAAATCTGCATGCCTGCTGGTGCAGAGATACCAGAAACTGTTGGCAACAAGGGGGGGTGCAATAATGACATCCTTAAAAAGCTTTAATTCATCAATGTTGGGTGTTGGACTCACACACTCACACACACAAACCTGCACATTAGGGTTAGGTGCAGGGTAGAGAAGCTCACACACAGAAATGAGAGAGAGAGAGAGAGAGAGAGAGCCAAAAGTGTGATATCCACAAAATGCAAGTCAACCCTTGCATGTGTGCCACATCCATATAATATAGAAGTACAAAATATTATATGTTAAGAGTGTCCTTTCACACTTGATGTCCAAGGGGAAAAACCACATGGGAAAAAGTGCCCTTGGTTAAGCCCTGTTCACACATAGCACTACCATAAGTGAGCATATGCCTACAAATCCCCCCTGTAGTGGAAGTGTGAACCTGTACAAGGTAGCAGATCACTCTCTGTATGAGAGTAAGCCCAAAGCTTTGCGGAAAGCTTCAAACTTTTCTCAAGGTAAAGCCTTTGTGAATAGATCTGCAACATTATCCTGTGTAGGGCAATAAGATAAACTGATCTCCCCTGCATGTAGCCTCTCTCTGACATAGTGATAATGAATCTCTATGTGCTTGGTACGTGCATGAAATACTGGATTTCGTGCCACGGCCATAGCACTCTGGCTATCAGTGAGAATGGTGGTGGATGTCTGCTGACACTCACGAAGATCAGCCAATAGTCTCCTCAACCATACACAATCTACTGTAGCTGTAAAGACTGCCCTGTACTCAGCCTCACAAGTAGATGTAGCAACAGTGGGTTGCTTTTTACTCAACCAAGATATGCATGAGCTGCCAAGAAAAAAACAATTCCCACTGGTGGATTGCCTGGTATCATAATCACCAGCCCAATCTGAATCACTGTATACATAAAGCTGCAAGCTGCCCCCCCTCGGATAGAACAAACCAAGATCCAGGGTACCCTTAAGATATCGAAAAATGCGTTTGACTGCTTGCCAATGCTTTGTGCCTGGGCTGTGCATGAATTTGCTCAACAAAGACACCCCAAAAGATATGTCTGGCCTCGTGTTACACAAGTAAATGAGGCATCCCACTGCCTGGCTATAAAGGCCGGCCTCAAAAGGCTCTCCAATATCATGCATAGTAAGCCGTACACCTGATTCTACCGGAGTAGAAATGGGCTTACATTCATCCATGTGAAACCTTTTTAGCAAACTTTTTATGTACTTAGTTTGCTGCATAACAATGCCATCATCTGTATGCATAAACTGTATGCCGAGATAGTAGTGTAAAGGCCCCAAATCTGACATATCAAATTCAGCTTTCAAATCAGCTTTGAAATCTGAAATTTGTGCTTTGCTTGTACCTGTAATGAGCATGTCATCTACATACAAGATGACTATGAGAATATCGGCATCGGTTTTCTTCACATACAATGTGCTTTCAGCTGGACTATTCTCATAACCTTGGCTGGTTAGATGAGCATGTATCTTATCATACCAAGCTCTTGGAGCTTGCTTTAACCCATACAATGCTTTGTGCAACCTGCATACTTTATGTTCCTCACCAGGAACTACAAAACCAATGGGCTGATTTACATATACTTCCTCCTGTAAATCCCCATTCAAGAATGCAGTTTTGATATCCAACTGATGCACTTTCCATCCTTTATGGGCAGCCAATGCAATCACTGATCTTATTGTGGTCATTCTCGAAGTAGGAGCAAAAGTCTCTTCATAGTCTATTCCCTTTTTCTGGGAGTAGCCTTTAGCTCCCTTTTTCTGGGAGTAGCCTTTAGCCACAAGTCTTGCTTTGTACCTGTCAATAGTACCATCAGACTTTCTTTTGACTTTGTACACCCACTTTGTGCCAATTACATGCTTGCCTTTAGGCAATTCCACAAGATCCCATGTATTATTCTTCATGATAGAAGAAATTTCAGCTTGCATAGCTTGCAACCAATGCTCATTCTCATGTGCTTCTTCATAAGAAGAAGGCTCTTCTGAATCAAAGAGACCACCCATTGCGAATGCAGACTCCCCACGATGTACATTCAAAGCATGGCTGGAACTAGCCCTTGTTCTACCTGTGAGTGGAGCTGCAAGTTTGCTTTCTTGCAAAGTTTTCAGCAACCATCTTGGCACTGACTTGGCTGTGTCTATGGCTGTTTGCTCTTCCCTGACAAGATCTTCCACTTCTTCCACAGAAGGGGGCTGAATGGCTGGCTGTTCCACATGTTCTACATGTGGATTTTCTTGTGTAGGGGCTGGCTGATTTGAATCCCCCCTTATTGCAATGGGTAAAAGTCCATCAAACATGTCCTGTAAGCATGTATCATTGCTTTTATACAAGCTGACCAGGGGCTGTTCTGAATTTTCAGCAAATACCACATCTCTACTTACAAAAATCCTTCGTGTAGTTGGATTATAAAGACGGTATCCTTTGCTTTCATTGCTGTAGCCCACAAAAATGCATTTAATTGCTTTGTCATCAAGCTTTGTTCGGAGTTGTTCTGGCACATGTGCATATGCCAAACACCCAAATGTACGCATATAATCCACTGTTGGCTTTCGGCTATACCAAGCCTCAAATGGTGTTATGGTTTTCAAAGCTTTTGTTGGACACCTGTTCAACACATGAGTTGCACACATTATAGCTTCCATCCAAAATTTGTGAGGCAACTTTTGTGCTTTCACCATGCATCGTGCCATCTCCATGAGAGATCTATTTTTCCTCTCAGCTACACCATTCTGCTGCGGTGTATAAGGCACAGTACATTGGTGTTTGATGCCCTTTTGAAGCATATAATCCTTGAATGCATTTGACATGTATTCTCCACCTCTATCTGAGCGGAGTGTTTGGACTTTACATGCACACATATTTTCAGCCATTGCTACAAAGTGTCGAAAGCATGTAAACACATCTTCTTTCGCTTTCAAAGGGTAAGCCCAAGCAAACCTGGAGTAGTCATCAATGAATGTGACAAAGTAAAGATGCCCCCCTATGGATGGTGTCCGCATTGGACCACATACATCACTATGTATGAGCTGTAATTTATTTTCAGCTCTAACAGCTCCATGTTTGGGGAATGGTTTCCGATGCATCTTTCCCAAAATACACCCCTCACATACATGTCTTGGCGGAGACTCAAGAGGCGGCATATTATCAACCATATGATGCTTCTGCAAAAGCATCAAACTCTGAAAATTTACATGCCCAAAACGAGCATGCCATAGCTCTGCATCATGCATAGCAGGAGTGTGGGCAGCCACTGTATTTGCATCATAAGTGCGCTTGTCATAGCTGTCCAGCTTATACAAGCCTTTGTATCGTGTTCCAGAAGTAACTATTTCATAACCCTTTGATGGGTCTTTTACCAAACACTTCCCATCTTCAAATTCAACCTTTAAACCTTGGTCGTTTATGGCTGAGACGGAGAGCAGATTTTTCTTTATTCCTGGAACATACAATACATTTTTCATACATATATTGCAAAATCGGCATATGACCTGCACTGCAATAGCTGCAGATTTTGTATTTGGTGTTGATAAAAAATTTTGACAGAGAAATACCTTCAGGGAAGGGCAGCAGGCTTGGAGCAGACAAATTGAAAAGGAACTTGGGCAATGGACCAAGTCGTTGCAGGTGGCCAATTGTTGCAGGTGGAGACGTTGGAGGGAGTCGTTGCAGGTGGAGAAGGCAGATGGCTGTGGGCAGCCGACGGGGAGCTTTGGTTGAAGCGTACGGAGCTGATGGCAGAGGCGAAGGCGAGCTGCACCAGGCAGGTAACGAGCTAGTCGCTGGAGTTGGGCGGGCGTTGAAGACGGAGTCGCTGGGCGTTGGTGTCGGGCGAGCCAGAAGCGGGAGACACAAGCGGCGTTGGGAAGGTGCGCCGGCGGCCTTGGACCAATGCGGGCGCCTGGAGTCACGCCAGTCGAGACGGAGCATAGACGGCCGACGGCGCACAGACGGTGGCCATGGACTAGCGACGGGCGAGCAGAGCCGGAGTCGCTGGTGTCGGAACGGGCGGGAGCCGTCGCTGGCGGGGAACGAAGGCCACGAGTCAGTCGTGGGCTAGCGCGGGTGGAGGATGGAGCATACGGCGAGCACTGCGTAGACGGACGGACGCGGCGCCGGAGCCGGAGCCGGACCGTAACGGAGCAGAACGGACGGCGACAGGCCGGAGCGAGAGTGGGAGCCTGGACGGAACGGCGGGGCGCACCTGGGCGTTGACGGAACTGGGCGGCGTCGGTGCAGGGTCGCCGGCTGCAGAGGAAGCGCCGCCGCGAGGCTGGGCGGAGGTGGTGGGCTCCCCACTAGCGCCGCCCGTCTCTGGCGGCCGGACGGTGGAGCAACTGGACGGAACCGGCGGACGGAAACACAGCGACGACGGAATCTGACAGACGGAAAAACGCAGGCGATGAAATTTGGCAGCCTGTGGACGGAATTTTACAGAAATTTTTCCAGCAGCAGTTTTCCAAGGCCAGCTCCCAGCTCCCAGCTCTGATACCAAATGTTGGGTGTTGGACTCACACACTCACACACACAAACCGTCACATTAGGGTTAGGTGCAGGGTAGAGAAGCTCACACACAGAAATGAGAGAGAGAGAGAGAGAGCCAAAAGTGTGATATCCACAAAATGCAAGTCAACCCTTGCATGTGTGCCACATCCATATAATATAGAAGTACAAAATATTATATGTTAAGAGTGTCCTTTCACACTTGATGTCCAAGGGGAAAAACCACATGGGAAAAAGTGCCCTTGGTTAAGCCCTGTTCACACATAGCACTACCATAAGTGAGCATATGCCTACAATCAACATCAGCATGCATAACATAGACTACATGAAGGGAACCTGAGTTTGAACCCCGACACCTGAACACACACATACTCTCTCTCATGCTTAGGCAGCACTCGAGAGACTGTCAGTGAGGTGCTTCCCAAACCTCCATCACAGATTTCTTTGGGTCACAGCCACCGACTATCATGGCCGGACAGGACAGCAGCAGGACCAGCCATGTCCACAATGGCCTACACTGGACACCTGATCCTCTGGCACCACGTTCACAGGGTGTCACTACTGAGCATGCGTGATCGCTTCTGAGAGCCAGACGCCCTGGATCTTAGCCTCCACCTGACAGCTGCAGATCCAAGATCTCTTCAACGATCTATTCTCTGGAGGAGGATGGTATCACTGTATGACCACACATTGTCACCATGTGGCATCACATGGATACTTTTGCTTATGTAGCTAGTTTGGCACAGTTTTTTTGTTTTACATGGTTCTGTATTCATCATGGATACATTGTACTACCCTTTTGGTCTTATAACATTGTACTACCCTTTTGGTCTTATAGACCCTCTAGGTCTTTTGAAGGCAATATCTCTCTCTCTCTCTCTCTCTCTACTCACCAGAAGAAAAGTAGTAAGAAGATTGTAAAAGTGTCAGTCAACCTTTGTGGTCATGTTTGTGCATAAGTGTTCCAATAAGCAACATTAAAACAAGCTTGAACGAAAGCTATCACAAGAAGACAGCTGCCAACCTGAGCTACCAATAAGAGGCCACTTGAAAATCAAAGGCCCCAACAATGCCACAGACACAGACATGGCAATAACAGCCTGACTGTAACGTTCTCCGAATTCATCCAACCATCTCTGGAGTTTCGGCCGATTTTGTTGTGCCTCTTCTGTCAACTTCATGATCCTTGCTAGTGTTGAGTCTTCCCATTTTTTGGTTCCCTAAAGAAATGTCAGCATATCATGTTAGAAGAACATAAAGATTTTCTACACAGAACTTGAGTTTATAAAAAATTTCTATTCTTATTTTATCCAAAAAACATAAAAGCAAACCAACATATTGAGCCCAAACTCTACCCATTATTGTAAACTAAGCATATACAAAACCAAGATCCATGCCACATGGTGCCAAGGATTGAGAACGAAGCATGTGCTTTTGTTAGAAATCGACACTCCCTCATCTTACTCAAGCATCACCTTGTAAGGCTCCTTTATGAGGAGAAGCCATGTTTGAGCAGCTGACGGCAAGCCACAAGACAGCATGAATGGGTGACCTGACAGCAATATTAGGTGCCAAATCAGAGGTAAGAGAAATCCCATTTGGCCAAGATGCACCTGGGAGAGATGCTCAAGCATTACAGGCTCCTGTAGGCACTTTTGGGGGACTCTTAACCCTCTAGAAAGAATGCACAGATGTGAGGGCAGAAGCTTTACTGGCACATGGCAGGTTTGACCTAGCTGACCAGGGATAAATGCTGGTTACCTTGCTACGTTTGCTACAACTCACTAAAAGGTGCCTGCAACAGTAGGCTAAGAGGTGGTCACTCATAAGCTTAAAAATGTCCCTCCCTACCATTGTCAAGCATCCACTCCTCCAGCAACAGCCGTCTTTCGTGCTAAACACATCTGTCAAGATAATATGGCAGCCATCTCAGCCCTCTACCTTGCCACGGCATACAGGTATGGAAAAATGCACCACCTATCATAATCCTTCACCAATTATAGTTTTATTCTTACATCCTCTTTTGTAGTGCAACAAGCATTTTGTGTTAGGTGTGCAAAAAGATGCTTCCTTATGATGATTGTGCTGTAAACATGGTTTAAGAATCTCAGCTTTGTAAACATGCTTTATCTAGTTGCTGTCCTAAAGAAGCCTTGAAGAAATGGCATGGTCACGAACACTTTCTCTACTTAACTTTAGAAAGGCAAGTTCAACACATCAAACTATCCTCTAGGAAGTTAAAATCAGAACCATTATCACTTTATGTGCGTGTTGATATGTGGCAGCCATGCACAAGAAAAGACCGGAGCTAGAAGTGATGACACCAGGAAAATCATTTCTCTTGACCCAGCAGCAGTTCAAGATCTTAAGTGTTGTCATTTTCATCGTGGCATTCACCGCTACACATAGGTAACCTTTGGATTGGTATTTCTCCCTGGAGCCAATGATAGGTGTAACATGCTGAGCAGAAGCATGCTGATTATGTGCCACAATTAACACTAATCAAGATGCACAAACTGAAAAAGCACAAAGAGAAGGGAAGAGATTTACCTAATCTACTGCATATCAACTGAACTAGATCCGAGATCTGAACAAAATCGGAGATCTGAACTACTTCTGGGCTTTTGAATGTTGTACATTAACTACTGATTTATGCTACTGCCTTTACTCTGCTGCTCCAAAGTGGAACAGGGCCGAAGCCTGCTGCACTATGGCTACTAACTGGTAATCTAGAAATTTGTTCTGTTGCACGTGCCTGCGCAGTGCAAATCTATGACTGAATGCTAAGATTTAAGCCTAGCCCTACTATTTATAACCACACTGCTTGCAAACCCAAAACTTATGTCATTTTTATTGGGCTAAAAAGGTGCCCAGCTCTCGGCCTCTTGGCTAGACTGGTTTACATATGCTAGGCTGCCCAAAAATTGTCCAAAGCTCCCCCTAAACTGTTGGATTATGTCCATGTGTCACCAAATTAATTGGTGCACATGGCATCCCATCTTGCTCAACTTCGAGAACTAGGGAACATAATTCACCTTTGTTTTACTTCCACCTGGAATCCTGGATCATCCACACCTCCCTTGTGTTCTTCTTTCGATCTTCTATCGGGTTCTATAATGGTCCCTTGTGATGGCAAAGGACAAAATATCCCAATCATCACAAAACTGACTGTGATCTGGTCACTGTAACCTGTGGCTCCAACTTCCAAAAATCTGCCTGTCCAAACTAGAAAAAAAAAAAAGGAAACACCTGCCTCCTTGAGGTCAAACTATGTGCATTGCACCATCTCTTCAGGCTCTTCTTCCAATGCTGACTGCACTGGAGGTACTGACGAGGGAAAAACTTGTGGACTCACCTCGTCTGATATCAAAGTGAACTCCAAGAATGAAATTTGGTGACTCTAACTGGTGTTGCCACCAACTCAAGGTTATACCTCGGAGACTGGTCCTAGACTTGCATTGACTCTGTAGAGTCCCACATAAGCACCTCTTGGTTGATTACCCATTGTGCGGCATCCAGACTATCCTCTGTGTGTCACTAATATCCCTCTGACCTTGGTCTTCCACCAGTTCAAACTCTTGAATAGCTTCATGTCCTTACGGTTCTCCAATTATCATTGAGGAAACTCCATCCTGAACAACTTCCAGTCTGACTATCGAGGAAACTCCCTCTTGTTGAATTTCAGTCCCTGGTGAACTCACCACTGCTGTGGTTTTGTTAACTGCATCTGCTTTTGCCAAAGCTGCCTCATTGCATTGACAAGGTCTCTCAACAATCCTCCAACATGTTATCCCACTCCTTCAAGTACTTGGCTTTATATTCTTCATCTTCACATCAATATTGGGTTTCGTGTTCTTCCCATGCTTGCCGTTCTTATTGGTCTTGTGCTTCCCAGGCAGCCTCCCATGCTTTTCAGTTTCAACAAAATCGCTCCCCCTTGATTGCTCATTCTCGCAAGTACCATTCTAATACGGAGTCCATGTTTCCCACTCAGCTCAAAAAGATAGGAGACAATTTTTTGAGCTAAAACTTCACTAGACTTTCTTTAGTACTTACAGCTGATAACCTAAGCTATATGCATGCATGACTCCTATGCTTAGACCTAAGCGATTGCATAAGCTACATCCATAGATGGCCAAACACATGTGCAGGATTCGAGAGATGGAGCTTCCCCCCGTTCGTGCACCTGCAGTCGCCTCGCCCGCTCAACCCCCCCTCCCCCCCTCTTTGCACAGCCCTGGCCTTCGCCACCTACCACCTATTGGCATATATTACATGGTTGTAGTGCCACATGTGAACAAGGCATAACTAGGGGCACTTTTTCCCTTTGGGTTTTTCCCCCTACCACACATGGTGTGAAAGGACACCCACCTTTTTATTATTGTTGTACTTTGATATTATGTGTGGGCTGACTTCTCAGCTCCACATATTCCAATGCAGTCCACAGGCTTTGCATCACCATCTCTGTGATCTCTATGTACTGTGTGCTTCTATGTGTAGAAGTAGATCTCCTGGGCCAACGGTGGTATCAGAGCTGGACACCCCAAGAGGGAGGGACTGCTTGGACATACACATGAAACTTTCCTTGGAGGGACCTCATGTTTGCCTGCGCCTGCGACTGTCTACTTTGTTGGGGGACTCACACACTCACACACAGCAATGCTTCCTGCAGATTAGGGTTAGATGCAGGGAGAAGAAGCTCACACAGAAGAGAGAGTGAGAGCTAGACACAAAATGTGTGGTGATCACAAAATGCAAGTCAACCCTTGCATGTGAGTCACATCCATATAATATAGAAGTACAAAAAAGTACAAAAGTTATATGGATAGAGTGTCCTTCACACTTGATATCCAAGGGGAAAAACCACATGGGAAAAAGTGCCCTTGGTTAAGCCCTGTTCACACGTAGCACTACTATAAGTGAGCATATTCCTACAATAGAAGTACAAAAGTTATATGGATAGAGTGTCCTTTCACACTTGATATCCAAGGGAAAAAACCACATGGAAAAAAGTGCCCTTGGTTAAGCCCTATTCACATGTAGCACTACTATAAGTGAGCATATGCCTACAAATCCCCCCTGTAGTGGAAGTGTGAACCTATACAAGGTAGTAGATCACTCTCTGTATGAGAGTAAGCCCAAAGCTTTGCGGAAAGCTTCAAACTTCTCTTGAGGTGCAGTAAGATAAACTGATCTCCCCTGCATGTAGCCTCTCTCTCTGACATAGTGATAATGAATCTCAATGTGCTTGGTACGTGCATGAAATACGGGATTTCGTGCCACAGCCATAGCACTCTGGCTATCAATGAGAATGGTGGTGGTGGGTGTCTGGGCTGATACTCACGAAGATCAGCCAATAATCTCCTCAACCATACACAATCTACTGTAGCTGTGAAGACTGCCCTGTACTCAGCCTTGCAAGAAGATGTGGCAACAGTGGGTTGCTTTTTACTCAACCCAGATACGCATGAACTGCCAAGAAAAAAACAATTCCCACTGGTGGATTGCCTGGTATCATTATCACCAGCCCAATCTGAATCACTGTATGCATAAAGCTGCAAGCTGGTCCCCCTGGGATAGAACAAATCATGATCCAGGGTACCCTAAAGATAACGAAAAATGCGTTTGACTGCTTGCTAATGCTTTGTGCCTGGGATGTCCATGAATTTGCTGAACAAAGACACCCCAAAAGATATGCCAGGCCTCGTGTTACACAAGTAAATGAGGCATCCCACTGCCTGGCTATAAATGTCGGCCTCAAAAGGCTCTCCAATATCATGCATAGTAAGCCGTACACCTGGTTCTACTGGAGTAGAAATTAGCTTACATTCATCCATGTGAAACCTTTTTAGCAAACTTTTTATGTACTTAGTTTGCTGCATAACAATGTCATCATCTGTATGCATAAACTGTATGCCGAGATAGTAGTGTAAAGGCCCCAAATCTGACATCAAATTCAGCTTTCAAATCAGCCTTGAAATCTGAAATTTGTGCTTTGCTAGTCCCTGTTATGAGTATGTCATCGACATACAAGATGACTATGAGAATATCGGCACCGGATTTCTTCACATACAATGTGCTTTCAGCTAGACTATTCACATAACCTTGGCTGGTTAGATGAGCATGTATTTTATCATACCAAGCTCTTGGAGCTTGCTTTAACCCATACAATGCTTTGTGTAACCTGCATACTTTATGTTCCTCACCAGGAACTACAAAACCAATGGGCTGATTTACATATGCTTCCTCTTGTAAATCCCCATTTAAGAATGCAGTTTTGATGTCCAATTGATGTACTTTCCATCCTTTATGTGCAACCAATGCAATCACTGATCGAATTGTAGTCATTCTCGAAGTAGAAGCAAAAGTCTCCTCATAATCTATTCCCTTTTTCTGAGAATAGCCTCTAGCCACAAGTCTTGCTTTGTACCTGTCAATGGTACCCTCAGACTTCCTTTTGACTTTGTACACCCACTTTGTTCCAATGACATTCTTCCCTTTCGGCAAGTCCACAAGATCCCAAGTATTGTTCTTCAGGATGGAATTTCATCCTGCATGGCTTGCACCCAGTGCTCATTCTCCTGTGCTTCTTCATAAGAAGAAGGCTCTTCTGAATCAAAGAGACCACCCATGGCTAATGCAAACTCCCCATGTTGCATATTCAATGCATGGCTGGAACTAGCCCTTGTTCTACCTGTCAGTGGAGCTGCAAGTTTGCTATCTTGCAAAGTTTTCAGCAACCATCTTGGCACCGACTTGGTTGTGTCTATGGCTGTTTGCTCTTCCCTGACAAGATCTTCAACTTCTGCCATAGAAGGGGGCTGAATTGCTGGCTGTTCCACATGTTCTACATGAGGATTTTCTTGTGTAAGGGCTGGCTGATCTGAATCCCCCCTAATTGCAATGTGTAATAGCCCATCAAACATGTCCTGTATGCCTGTATCATGACTTTTATACAAGTTGTACATGTACATGGGCTGTAATGAATTTTCAGCAAATACCACATCTCTACTGACAAAAATCCAGGATGTTGTTGGATAATAAAGACGGTATCCTTTGCTCTCGTTGCTGTAGCCCACAAAAATGCATTTCATTGCTTTATCATCTAGCTTTGTTCGGAGTTGTTCTGGCACATGTGCATATGCCAAACACCCAAATATATGCATATAATCCACTTTTGGCTTTCGGCTATACCAAGCCTCAAATGGTGTTATGGCTTTCAAAGCTTTTGTTGGTGGTCACCTGTTCAACACGTGAGTTGCACACATTATAGCTTCCATGCAAAAATTGTGAGGCAACTTTTGTGCTTTCACCATGCATCTTGCCATCTCCATAAGAGATATGTTTTTCCTCTCAGCTACACCATTCTGCAGTGGTGTATAAGGCACAATACATTGTTGTTTGATGTCCTTTTGAAGCATATAATCCTTGAATGCATTTGACATGTATTCTCCACCTCTATCTGGGCGGAGTGTTTGGACTTTACATCCACACATATTTTCAGCCATTGCTACAAAGTGTCGAAAGCATGTAAACACCTCTGCTTTCACTTTCAAGGGGTAAACCCAAGCAAACCTGGAGTAGTCATCAATGAATGTGACGAAATAAAGATGCCCCCCTATGGATGGTGTCCCCATTGGACCACATACATCACTGTGTATGAGCTGTAATTTACTTTCAGCTCTAACAGCTCCATCCCTGGGGAATGGTTTTCGATGCAGCCATATGATGCTTCTGCAAAAGCATCAAACTCTGAAAATTTGCATGCCCAAAACGAGCATGCCATAGCTCTACATCATGCATAGCAGGGGAGTGTGGGTAGCCACTATATTTGCATCATAAGTATGCTTGTCATAGCAGGAGTGTGGGTAGCCACTATATTTGCATCATTAGTATGCTTGTCATAGTTGTCCAGCTTATACAAGCCTTTGTATCGTGTTCCAAAAGTGACTATTTCATAACCCTTTGATGGGTCTTTTACCAAACACTTCCCATCTTCAAATTCAACCTTTAAACCTTGGTCGTTTATGGCTGAGACAGAGAGCAGATTTTTCTATATCCCTGGAACATACAACACATTTGTCATACATATATTGGCACCATTGGCTGCAGCAAGTATGACATTGCCAATTCCTTTTACTGGATATGTGGTATGATCTACACATGATACAGTGCGGCCATTTGAAGCATAAACCAAGTGCTAAAATACCTCTTTGCATGAAGTGATGTGGCTCGAAGCACCACTATCAAAATACCATGATACATCTTGTCTATCAGATGCAATGCAAGACATATCAATGTCTGAAGCACTTGGTATGTCACTAGTACATGTGACCAAAAAAGTGTACTCTTCCTGAATTACATTAGCCGATTAATGTGCTTTGTCATCAGAAGAGTCTGCTACTGCATTGCCTGCATCTTTCTTTTTCTCTTTTGCAAGCCGCTTTCTACATTCATTGATGTAGTGGCCAGGCTTATGGCAGTAGTCACATTTGCCCTTCTTTTTAGGCTTGTTTGCATCCCCTTTGTCAAACACCAGAAGAGGGTTGTCCATGACCAGCCTTCCTAGACTGTTGTCCCCCATGCTTAAAGCTCTTTGCTTTACCCTTATCCTTGGCTGTAAATGCCTTGTCTCCACCACGGTTGCTAGATAGGTTTGCTCTTGTTTGCTCTTCCTGCAAGAGTAAGCCCACCAGCTCTTCAAAAGTGACGGGATCACCACCTCCTCTCACAGAGAGGTTGAGAGAGGTGTGAAAGCCCAAGTAGGAAGGTGGTAAAGAATAAAGAGTGTTGGTGACCAACTGTCTGTCTAGGATAACCTCATCAATGTTGAGCAATTGTTCCTCCAAATCTTTCACTTTGGTGAGATGATCTGACAGGGAGTCACCCTCATCCATAGAAAGAAGATCCAATTGCTATATATATACCTTCATAAGGTCAAAAAAATCTGAACTTACGAATTGAGAGATTTGAAAAAGAAATAATAGTGAAGAAGGACAAAGACAAAAACAAAGCATTTGAAAGATCAAAAATAAATAAACTAAAAAAACCTAGCTACTAAGGAGAGGAAATCAAAAGATAATATCAAATGAAGACTTTTAATTAAGACATTAACCAAAAAAAACCAAAAAACCAAAAAAAAAACAAAAACAAAAACAAAAAACAAAATAGCAAAACAGAGAACTGTAAACTCTAGACCTAAGCACTAAGAGCCAAAACCAAACATCAAGCTAAACTTTAAAAAAGACTTCGACTCAAAAGTGCAACCATTAACTCCAATGTCTGTCCGAACACGAAGTGTAGGTTCATTAACATTGCCTCGTTGCGTACCTGATACATTGCTTCCAATGTGTCTCATGCAAGCTTCGATGTCTTGCAAGACCGAATGTGTGGAATAATAGACCTTTTCACTGAAAGGGCTATCAAGGACATGGCATGTGCATCCCTAGAGTCCCATCTCTTCTGCTCTTGTGTGGGAGCAGGCTCTACCTCAGGAGCTCTTTGAGCACCTCCTATTTGAGGCGTTGCTCGCTGTATGGTAAGTGGGCGTGTGTCGTCACCACACACGATGCCCCAAAGCCCTTTGGCTACCAACAAATTATGGATCATGAATCTCCAGAGGTAGTAGTTTGATCCATCCAACTTGTCCTCCTGGGTGAGCACACCAAATACATCTATAGCATTTTGAGCCTTGCAGGCAAACCAAGCACCAATGTGCACTGCCATGCAACCGAATGTCCTGTGCAAATTTTTGCCTGCAACTTGAAGCAAGTATAAACCAACACCAAATTGTCCAATTACACACAATGTGTATACATATGTGTCAAATCACCGCTATAATCCCCAATTACATGCTCCAAACTGAAAAGCCCCAATTTTTATGCACTGCAATTGCTTCAATGTGCAGTCAATTGTCCAATTTTCGCAAAAGCCCCAAATTTCTGCAACTAGAAGAGGCTTAATTTGCTGATTTTGAACTTAATTTGAAAAACCCCTAAATCAACCAAAGCAGCATGTTCAATTTTTAGCAATTCTGCATCAAATTGAGAATTCTGCATATGGTGCTTCCTGCAATTTTCCATGCAAAGGAGAATTTTGCCAAACCCCCAAAATTCTCTGAACCTTCACCAGAATGTCTGCAACAAATTTTATTTTATTTTTGAAATAAAAATACCTACAAGTGACCCGCTTGAAATGACTAGATACAGAAGGGGACCACGTACGGAAGTAAGGTGGCGGGACCGCAGGCGTGCTATTGCTGCTGCAGGAGGATTGCAGGTGGCTAGACCCAGACGGCGATGGGCGACCAGGCTCAGTCGCAAGTGGCGGGACCCAGAAGCTGCAGGCAATGGTGACGGCGGGGTGGACGGAAACGGAGTGGCACAGCTGGGCGACGTGGATGGAAACGGCACGTGGGTGCCAGCGGTGTGGACGGATCTGGGATGGCAACGGAAAAAAGGCCCAAAAAAAGGCAAGTTTCCGGTAGGTCCCACATAAGCCACAAAGGTGGCTAAGCTCCGCCAGGGGCCGCCCGCTGTGGTGACAGCACCACCCAGTGGTTAGGCGGAGGCGGAGGTGGAGCACTACGCACTAGCATCGCCGCTCCAAGAGGTAGAAACAGGCGAGGGCCGCCCAACGGGCGGAGCAGAGGCGGGCGTATACAATGGCCGGAAATTCGGAACAACGGACGGAAAGTGGGGGTGGCTCGCGGATCCTGCAGCCGACAAAGGGACTGTGCAGCGACGGAAGGATGCAGGAGCTCGCCGAAAGCTAGGCGCTAGGAACTGTACGTCCAGAGGGCTGCAACCCAGTTCTGATACCACTTGTTGGGGGACTCACACACTCACACACAGCAATGCTTCCTACAGATTAGGGCTAGATGCAAGGAGAAGAAGCTCACACAGAAGAGAGAGAGAGAGAGAGCTAGACACAAAATGTGTGGTGATCACAAAATGCAAGTCAACCCTTGCATGTGAGTCACATCCATATAATATAGAAGTACAAAAGTTGTATGGATAAGAGTGTCCTTTCACACTTGATATCCAAGGGGAAAAACCACATGGAAAAAAGTGCCCTTGGTTAAGCCTTGTTCACACGAAGCACTACTATAAGTGAGCATATGCCTACATGCTTCTATAAACCACTGTTCGCCAACTCTCTTCGCCGCCGCCCATTTTGGCCATCTGACCAAGAAGCGGCTCTAGTGCAAGGAGGTCTACCGCCGCCTAGCCCGTGGGTGGAGCTGCAAGCGTGTGGCGCTCTGCCCACTTTGTGGCTCACGTGGCAGGGGGTTGGATTTCTTGAATTTTTGGGGCCTTCTCTCCGTCGCTGCCATTGTTCTGGCCGACTTGCCATCACGTTGTACCGTGCCCTCATCGTTGCCTTGTCAGCGGGGCCATCGACTTGCCGTCGCGGACGCGCTGTTCCATGCAGTCGCAGTCGCCTTGTCAACGGTCGTCGTCCCGTCTCCGTCCGTAGAAGCTCCCCGTCGTTGCCTCTATTGTGCCTTCTCGCCACCCTCACAGTTGGCCTGCTGTCTCTTTCACCGTCGCCTGTCATCTATTGTCCCGTCCAGCTGCAGTTGCCGTCGCTTGCTGTTCCGACCAGCTACAGTCGATGTGCCAACCCGACCTGTTGCTGTACTTCCCCGACTTGATTGTCGCCATCTGCAAGTCTGCAATTTGACTCTAGTCATTTCGTGATGCTTTGAACTTGCAGGTGATACAGTACAGAGGACACATTTCGAGGCTTTTGTGAATTACATGCTTCAATGCAAAATATTCAAGGTGCAGGACTCAATAAAATTTGGGGCTTTTCTAAAATTCGTGCTTAATTGCACAATTGAAGCTACAGGGTACACAGAATTTTGGGGCTTTTGTGATTTATGTGCAACTGGCACAAAATTGAGCCCATTGGTTCATAAAAATTTGGGACTTTTCGCATGTATGTGCAATTGGCACATCCTATAGCCGTTGGTGCACAGAAAATTGGGGCTTTTCATTCTAGAGACCTTGTTTGGATATTTGGGCAGTGAATGTGCAGGAATTTGTATTGCAAGTGTCGTCATATGGCGGGGAATACAACTGATATATACAGGGTTTTGTCCCAAGAGGACAAAGTAGATGGCAGTAATTACTCCCTATGGAGTTTCATGGTCCGAAACCTTCTTGTGGCCAAAGGATTATGGGGTTATGTATCAGGTGATGATGTACGCCCTACAAACATAGCACCTAACACACCTAGCCATGGTGCTCAGCAAGTTGCAGCACCTGCTCCTCTAACTTTGGAGGAGAAGAGATGGGATACTTGTGATGCCCAAGCGATGGCTTTGATTGCTTTGTCAATAAAGCGATCAATTATACCACATATCCGGTCTTACAAGACCTCACGAGACGAGCTTGGGATGTATTGGAGACCATGTACCAAGCTAAGAATGAGGCCAGAGTTGCCTTTCTTGAACGGGAGTTGGAAAATGTGTCCATGGAAGATGGGGACAGCATGGCAATCATCTTATGAAGATCCAAGATCTTCACGAGCAGTTGGTCTCTGGAACACTATCATCACTACCATAGACTTACCTGAATTTCCACACATCGCTCACTCTCTCTATGCGGGGAAACCCGAAACTAATCATATTTGAATAGCTAGGGGCTTTTGTTGCCCAAGGCAAGGGCAACAGAAAAGCCAAAAGCAATTTTCAGCCAAGGACTGATTTGGGACAGCCTTCACAAAAGGCTAACAATGTTGCAGGCAAGCCCAAGAAAAAGGGCAAGTGTCACTACTGCAAAAAGCCAAGTCACTATGTAAATGAGTGCAAGAAGCGGCTTGCAAAGGAAAAGGAAAAGGAAAGCGGCATGGCTATAGATTCTTCATTATCACCTACAGTAAAAGATGATGCGTCAGTAAATCTTGTGCAGGATAAGTGGACTTTTCTTGTTTGTAGTTATGATGCATCATTAGAGCATATGTCTCTCAGTGTCAATGAAAGACTTGACACATGGTACTTTGACAAGGATGAGTGGACTTTTCTTGTTTGTAGTTATGATGCATCATTAGAGCATATGTCTCTCAGTGTCAATGAAAGACTTGACACATGGTACTTTGACAGTGCATAACCTCACAAAGGAATTTGTTTAGGAAGCTTATGGCTGCCCTTGAGGGCAAACGGGGTAACATGTGCAAACAATTCTTCTTATCCAGTCAAGGGAGTTGGTGAGGTGATCCTCACAATAGCAAATGGACTTATGTTTTCCAATTGTGTTGTATGTGCTTGGGATTAAGAAGAATTTAATGTCCATCTCCTCTATTGCTAAAAGAGGATATGCAATGAACTTTGAGGACGATAGGTGCACAATCAAAGACTATGAGAGTGACTACGCACTGGTCACATCCGGCACATTGTACCATGGGTTATACTAGCTTGATAGGTTTGATACCGCCCCATTACCTTGAGCGACTCAAAGACGAGTTCAAGGGGGACACGTCAAAACGCGCAACTAGTCCTACAGTTTGCCAACAAAATTTCGAACTTATGTTTGCAATTGGGCAGTTCTGATAAGGACAAGAAAGAGCATTTCCTTTATGGCCTTGACACGCAAATCAAGTGGGAAGTGCGTATGTTTCGGCCAGCCACCTTTGAAGATGCACTCTCACTTACAAAGAGTGCGGAGATGAAGTACAATGGAGGAAAGCTCAAGACTTCCCAGCCTTCCACTCCCAAGGCACCCGCCTCAGGGGGGAAAGGCCAGAACCAGACGGGGTTTTCCCCAAGACAGAGCACGGGAGCCTTTGGCTCCAAGAACTCGACTAATGCACCTAAGCTTACTCCCAACCGGAAAGCTGAAGCACGCAAGACCGGTGGATGGTTCAGCCCAAAAGAAACAGCTTAGTACAAGGAGGAGGTAGGTGTTTCTTTTGTCATACAAAAGGACACACCTCTAAAGATTGTCCAAAGAAGACTACCACTCCCCACACTCCCACCCGATCCTCCACAGCTTCTGTGGTGAGCCTGTTTCCACATAGACCCTAGCGGTCGTCCCTAGTTCTTTGGACCCCCGTTCTTCGGTTGGTGCAATCATTAGTCGAGAGCTCGAAGATGAGCAGAAGGGCGACCAAGACCAGGAGTATAAGTGCAATAAATTGCTCAAAACATTTAGCTACATAGGTGGCCACAGAGTCGTCTTATTTGACAGCAGTAGCACAGAGGATGTGGTCATGGAACAGGCCACTCAAAGAGCTTGGTTCCTGTTGACTTCGATAGACAAGGTAGAGGGATTTAGCACATGCATGATGATGAGCATCAAGTTTGAAGCTCAAGGTGCTAAACTAGTGATTTAGGGACATAGAGTTTGTGCGAGACTTTATGGTTGCCTCTCTTGTAGGAGTAGACATTATTTTGGGCATTCAATGGTTTCACAAATTCCAACCATACATTAATTGGGAAAGGCAAACTTTTTGGATTATCCGAAATGTGTCCAAAGCCCCAGTAATCATTAAGTGTGAGCCAAGAATCCCGAACTTTCCTCTCATAAGCCACATGCAGGCTAAACGAGAAATACGGAAGGTGCACAATGTTGAGTGAGAGCGCCAGACTCAATACTCAGGAAAAGAAGACCAAAGAAAGTGTTTAGGGACAAGGCTTGAAGGACAAGGAGACAAGGTGGAACAAATGCACAAATCTTCATCACTTTTGGAGTGGGGTCAGAGATCGGGCAAGATTTTTCAGTGAAAAGGTTGCCAGGAAGGGAAGGACGATAGGTTTGGGAGTCCACGAGGAGACAACGGGATGATGATAGTCATCCAGGGTCAGTCATCAAGTTTAGCAAGGAGGGATGTCATGTGCATGACATGTACATGCTAGTCTCTGAGCTAATCCCTTAAGGGCAGCAGAATAAACAGGAATTTAGGGCACAAGCCAGGCTCAAGTATGTGTAGGAGAACCCCAGAAAAGGACTAGAGGGTTGTCGGCTCCAGCCACTGTAGCTCGCCCCGACACAGATGCTAGACAACACGTCGAGTGGTTCTCTGCTGGCCGATAGGAGGTCGACCAGGCTTCTTGCATGTTTTGAGCCTATAAAAGACTATGCAAAGAGCATTGCCAGGTATTCGGTCCCCTAGGGATTGAGTCAATAGGATAGGATTCTTTTTGAGTCAAGAACACCTTTTGAAGGGGCAGCCTATAGCTAGCCAGATTGTACAACTCAGCTATCTCTCTCTCTCTTCTCTTCATCTCTTGCTTGCGTTTTGCATCAAATTGTTCCAAGACAAGTGTTTAGGGATAAAAGAAGACTCCTAGAGCTTCCGCATGTGACATGATGCTCATGTGGTTTCCACTCTTAACACCTACCATGCAAGATGTAGAATTGTGGCATGCCAGGTTTGGGCATGTGAATTATGGCAGTTTGATGCTATTACAAAAGCATCAAATGGTGCAGAGCATGTCTCGTGTAGAGCTAACACCAAAACATGGATGTGAAGGGTGCATATTGGGTAAAATGCACAGAAATGCTTTCCCAAAAGATGGATCAACAAGGGCTAACTGGAAATTACAGCTTGTGCACAGCAATGTGTGTGGTCCTATGTAGACACCATCCATTAGGAAGCATGTATACTTTGTAATTTTTATCTATGACTACTCCAAATTTACTTGGGTATATCCTCTGAAGGCAAAATCTGATGCATGTTTTCAGCATTATGTGGCACAAGTTGAAAATCAAACAAGTCGTAAAGTGCAGTCCCTCCATACAAATCGAGGGGGGGATACATGTCTATTGCTTTCAAAGCTTTTTTGGTAGAAAAGGGCATAAAGCATCAATGCACAATGCCATACTCTCCTCAACAAAATGGTGTTGCTGAGAGAAAGAATAGGTCATTGTGATGGAAATGGCTAGATGCATGGTCAAAGGCAAAGGCTTGCCTCACCAATTCTAGATGGAGGCGATCATCTGTGCTACACATGTTTTGAATAAATGCCCTACCAAAGCATTGAAAACCATAATGCCATATGAGGCCTAGCACGAAAGAAAACCTAAAGTTGATCACTTCAGAGTTTTCGGAAGTATTGCTTATGCACATGTGCCTCAGCAATTGCGAGGTAAGCTTGATAACAAAGCTACTAAGTGCATATTTGTGGGTTACAACAGTGGCAGTAAAGGGTACCATCTCTATAACCCATCCACACAAAGGATTTTCGACAGCAGAGACGTGTTTGCTGAAAATCCAGACCAACAATTGGCTGAATTTTATGGACAACCACCTAAAGGCCAGCAATTGGCTGAATTTTATGGACAACCACCTAAAGGCCCACATGACATGTTTGAAGGACTACTCCCATTGGGAATTGATGGCACAATAGATCAACCATCAACTCTGTCTAATGGACAGCATATGGGTGCTCAAAATCAGCCCATGAATCAGCTCATTACACCTCAAAATGTACAAGAAGCAGCGGAGGAAGAGCGGACAGCAACGGAAGAGGCTAGAGTTGTGCCTCATTGGCTGCTCTGTACCTTACAAAAGAGCAAGCTTTCAGCTCCACTTGGTAGCATGACACGGGCTGGTTCACGTAATGCAAGAGAACATGCAGATGTTGCTTGCATGCAGTCTATCCACAAAAACAACATATGGGACTTGGTAAATGTAACTTGGTTGAACACAATGCTAATCGATACACTTAAATACACTAAGATTTGATGGACACTTGCTCAAATACAAGAAGTAAATTGCTGAATTGACAAGAGACACACAATGAGCCGGAACGGCCGACCCCTCTCTCAAATAAAGTATATTGATCTTGGGAGAATCAAGTACGTAGACTTGCAACCCCCGCTACCCTCTCAAGTGCCCATGTTCCCTACCATCTGCTCTCTATTGTTCCACCAACACATGGTAGCAACAATCTGCAAGAGAGCACGTAGGACAAGAGAACACTACACAGGTGTCAAAACCCCAAAGATCCCCTCGTGATCGATCTTGGTTCGAGACTCGAATCCTGCAAACAAACGAACAAACAAACAAGCAAGGGGGTGCAGGCCTGACTCACCTCCCAACCATGACAGCCGTGGGCGAGCCCACAGTCTTGGCTGTCCCCACCGAGGCACGAGCTGAGCTAACTAGGTTGACGTACCGACCAATCTCCTCCTCGCGACGTCCCATACCGCCACGAAGCTGCCCTCGCGGGCCTCGAGATTGCTGCCGGCCTCGGCTGCGTAAAGCAGGTGCACGTCTGCACTAGATCCAGGCTCCAAGACCACAGAGCTCTCACAAACTCGCGAGACTCTCTATATCCCAATAACTAACCTTGGCCACCCTTTTATAGGCTCTTGGCCGGTCATCGGGCGTCCACACTTGGGCGCCCGCCCGTCCATACTTGGGTGCTCGCCCGTTAGTATTTCCCTAACTCAAGAGACCATCGTATCATCATAGATACGAGCTGAATGAATGGCCCCGTCCAGTGTTTTACATTTGTTATTTTTAACCTGTAATCGGTACGAGTCTGGTAAACCAGCTACGAAAAACCCCAAAAGAGTAGTGGGATCCATCTTTGTAGCTTTCATCTGCAAGTCACAAAACTTCTGGAGGTAGACCTCATAAGTGAGGTGCCGTGAGGTCATGGTCAAAGCTGAAAACCGGGCAACAACATCGTAGTCATCCTCTTTCTTGAGGAATTCTTTCTTGAAAACGTCTTCGAATTGTGCCCAAGTCGTTGGCTTAGGGTTGAGTTCCTTCCACCAAAGCAAAGCTTTGCCGGACAGGAAACCTGCTGCTAACTGGATCTTCTTTCCATCATCATATGGATGAAACTGAAAGTGAACTCGCCACTTATGTAGCCACGTGTCTTGACTTCTCAGCTCCACATATTATATGTGGCTTGACTTCTCAGCTCCACATATTCCATGCAATCCATAGCTTTACATCTCTATCCATCACCATCCCAGTGATCTCTATGTATTGTGTGTAGCTATAGCTCTCCTGGGCTATTGGCATATATTACATGGTTGTAGTGCCACCTATGAACAAGGTATAACTAGGGGCACTTTTTTCCTATGGGTTTTTCCCCCTAGCACACATGGTGTGAAACAACACCCACCTTTTTATTATTGTTGTACTTTGATATTATATGTGGCTTGACTTCTCAACTCCACATATTCCAATGCAATCCACAGCTTTGCATCTCTATCCATCACCATCTCTATGTACTATGTGCTTCACTGTTGTAGCTGTAACTCTCCTGGACCAACTTGCCCCGCTGTCTCCCGCCTCCTTCCCAGCTTCCTCCCGCCTTCTCCCCCTTGCCGCCTCCCTCCTCTCGCTGCCTCCAACTTCACATAGCATGTCCCTTGTGCATCCCCTGTAGAAGCAGTCCCCCCCTTCCATTGCCCGCCAGTGCGCCTAGTGCTTGCCTATTGGGTGCCCCACAGCAGGTCGCCTCTCTCTCTCTCTCTCTCTCTCTCTCTCTCTCTCTCTCTCACAGACATTGTATCAGATCCACCAATTGTTGTAACCTTTTTGGTCTCATAGGTCATTTTGGCCTTTTGAGGACGTTAATATATCATTTCATTTCTCTCTCTCTCTCTCTCTCTCTCTCTCTCTCTCTCTCTCTCTCTCTCTCTCTCTCTCTCTCTCTCTCTCTCTCTCTCTCTCTCTCTCTCTATATATATATTATATATATATATATATATAACCCCCCTTCTCCTCCCCCCAACCCTCGCCTCTGCCCTGCCCTAATCTATGCCGCTGCCCAGCCTTTCTCCGCCTACCGCCTTCTAAGTCCTAATTAGCACCGTCTCCCCACCTTCCTCCGCCTTAGGTGCTTATCATTTTTTGGGGGGTTTTTTAAATCCTTGGCAAGTTTCTGCATGTTCTGGTCTTGAACCCCCAGAAGGACTCCATGGCACAACCCATCCCCGACCGAGGCCCCTGTCCCTTGCCTCTCCTTTTTCGAAGAGGATCTCCAGCTCCTCGCTTCAACAGTTGCCTCTTTGGAGGCCTCCACCTTGGTATGCAAGATTGTGGGTAGCCGCCCGGTGAGTGGATAGTTCAAGGATTTGTTACAGGCAAGCCTTCTCCGCATGCCTGGAAAGATCACATACATTCATCCTCTAGAGCGTGGCTACTACCGAGTTTAGTTCGATTCGCCTGCAACTTCAAACAAAGTCATGCAACTGAGCCTCGTCGCATTGCATATGACCCAAGCCTTCTTTGGTGGCAGAACGGCTTCAAGCTGGCATCCGATCCTTTAGCTAGTGTCTCAGGCTTTCCTACGACAATCTGCCTTCCAGGTCTTAGGAAGGAATAACTTCCTCTCCTCCCAGTGATAGGTGGTGCTATGGGGAGGGTGATGGAGTCCCCCCCCCTTCAGTTCTTGCGCGGACGGCTAAGATTTCATCCCTGCGTATCTACATTGCCTCTCCAAACTTAGTGCCTCACATCATTTCGCTCCCTAGTCTGCGGGGGGGACCCAATTTTGCAGAGAGTTGAGTACTCTTGCCCCCAGGCCAATGTTCATACACCACCAAATGGGACACCTTGCTAGAGTCTACCCTCGCCAACTCAGGACGCCGCCTCCAACTATCCCCCCCCTCACAGGGCCCAAACCCTCCCCAGGGGGAGTGGGCGGGACACACATCCCCATGTACCAGAGCACCAGACCCCCGATGAGGCCGGCGTAGGACAGTGGGTGGTAGACTGCTGGCTCAAGGCGAGACCACTGGTCGACGACGAGGGCTGAGCGGCGTCGGCAAGCGCAACAAGCTCGCAAGATGAAGGAAGATATGGTTTTGTCAGAGAACTGTTTTGAGCATTTATTTCAGCATCCGCTTGACAGTGATGGGCCCCTCGCAATTCCCTCGAGGAACCTACCCCTGGGCCCCCCTTCTGGATACCATTACCTTGGTTCCTCACCTTACTGCTCTCCTGTGCTTCTTGTTCAAAAGAAGGACGGATCATTCCGTATGTGTGTGGACTATAGAGCCTTGAACAAACTTACCATCAAGAACAGATTTCCAATTCCACGTATTGATGATATCTTGGATAAGCTTGATGGTTCAGCTTGCTTTAGCAGACTTGATTTGAAGAGTGGTTATCACCAGATACGCGTGGTGCCACAAGATGTCCATAAGACTGCATTCAAGACAGCCTTCGGATTATATGAATTCTTGGTAATGCCTTTTGGTCTCACCAATGCTCCTGCTACTTTTAATCGTATGATGGATAGGATATTCCGACCCCATCGCAAGTTTACAGGAGTCTTCTTTGATGATATCTTGGTTTTCTCCAAGAATGAGCAGGAACACAGAACTCATTTGGTCACAGTGTTCGAAGAGTTGCGGAAGCATAAACTTTTCGTCAATGCCAAGAAAAGTGAGTTTTTCCTTTCAGAGATTCATTATCTGGGACATATTGTATCCAAGGATGGAGTTACAATGGATCCTGCAAAGATAGAGACTATTCGGAATTGGCCCGAATTGCAAAACGTACATCAAGTACGTAGTTTTCTGGGATTATGTTCGTATTACAGGCGTTTCATAAGGCATTTTGCTATGATTGCCACTCCTCTACATGATCTCACAAAGAAGAAAACTGCTTTCAAATGGACTTCAAAGGAACAGGATGCTTTCTTGCAGCTCAAGCATGCGATCATATGTGGTCCAGTATTGATTGTTCCTGACTTGCACAAGTCATTCGTGGTTGAATGTGATGCTTGTGGTGATTGCATAGGAGCTGTCCTAAATCAAGAAGGGCATGCAATTGCATACGAGAGCCGTCGTTTGCATGATGCTGAGCTTCATATGGATATCTATGAGAAAGAGCTCTTGGCTGTAATTCATGCCTTAAAGATTTGGAAACACTACCTTCTTGGGGCTGAATTTGTAGTCAAGACAGATCATCAAAGCTTGAGATACTTTCTATCTCAAACCAAGCTTTCAGAGAAGCAGATGAGAATGGCAAACTTTCTTTCCATGTTTCATTTTCAGATTGTGCATACTCCAGGAAAGAAAAATGTGGTGGCCGATGCACTATCTACGAGGCCTTATGTTGCTGCAGTCTCAGTGGCCTCTCATGGAGATCTATCTGCTATGAGAAATTTGTATCATTTGGATGCTGATTTTTGCCATATATGGACTGATTTGATGGCTGGTCATTCACATGCCTCTTATGTTATCAACGAGGGTTATCTTATGAAGGATAATTGCCTATGTGTGGTGAAGGATTTGCGTCCAAAGGTTATGGACGAATGTCACGCTCCACCTTATGCTGGTCATAGAGGTATTATGCCTACTACTCACATGATTCAGAGGTATTTCTTTTGGCCAAGCATGCCTAAAGACATTGAGGCTTATGTGCGTGCATGTATTACTTGCCAAAAGGCGAAATTTGACAGGCAAAAGCCTCCAGGTTTGCTTCAGCCATTGCCTATTCCCTCGCAACCTTGGGAAAGTATCACGATGGATTTTATTATGGATTTGCCTAGATCCCAGCATGGGAATGATGCTATTTGGACTATTGTGGACAGGTTTAGCAAGCAAGCTCACTTCTTGCCCGTCAAGAAAACCATTAAAGCTGATCATATGGTAAAGCTTTTTCTTGCTAATATTTTCAAGCATCATGGTATGCCTAAATCCATTGTTGGGGATAGAGATCCCAGGACTACAAGCCTATTTTGGAGGGCTTTGTTTGATAATATGGGTACTAAGCTTGAGTTTTCATCAGCTTATCATACCCAAACGGATGGCCAAAGTGAAGCTGCAAATTCAGCCGTGTTGGATTTGTTGAAGTGTTATGTGGCAGATCAAAAGAGTGCATGGGAGAAGTATCTTCCACTTGTTGAGTTTGCCTACAACAATACGATCCATGCTTCCACGGGCAAGGCTCCGTTTGAGATTATTTATGGCAGAGTGGTATTGCCACCCATCCTTCGTACCAAGGATGAGATTTTTGCAGCTGATGAATATGTTCGTGACTTGGATGTTGCCTTTGGTCAGGTGCAGACAGCCATTGCAAGATCTCAGGATAAGCATAAAATGGCTGCTGACAAGCATAGAAGGGACATGGAAGTCAAAGAAGGTGATTGGGTATTGCTGAAATTTGAGAAGGCTAGGCTTCAGAAGAGGCCAGGACGAGAAGGATCATATCCTAAGCTTTCTCCTCGCTATTATGGACCCTTCAAGGTGATTCAGAAGATCAATGAAGTGTCCTACAGGCTTGCTTTACCTAGTCATTGGAAGATTCACAATGCTTTTCACGTGAGTCTATTTCAGAAATATGTGGGGCTAGATCCTGATGAGCCTGTCACAGAAAATCCGCCAGAGATTGAAGAGCTTGAGGAGATCCTCCAGCCAGAACAGATTGTTTTTCACAAGGAGAGAAAGCTACCTGCAGGAAAGCTTTCCAGGAGATACCTTGTAAAGTTTAAGAATTATTTGCCTATTGATGCCAAATGGGTAAATGAGGATTATTTTGCAGATTATCCGCAGTTATTGCAGGCATATCTTGAGGCTTTTCAGTTGAGGTCAACTCTTTAGAAGCCCGGGGGGATGTCACCAATTGGCTGACCATTTGGTCCATCTCCAGTTTTTGCGTCTCGTTCACTTGAGGCCAGGCCAGTGTCTCGTGTGAAGAGGCCAGTATTTTGCTGACATGGACGGGAGCCAGACTGGTGCCACCCGTGTGTTAGCAGGATGGTGTCGTATGGACGGGAGCCAGACCAGTGCCACCCGTGTATGACCTGGACTGTGTTCGATCCATGGGACTGTCACGCCATGGAAGAGCCAGTATTCGTGCCGTGTTTTGCCTATGGGACTGTCACACCATAGGGAGACTCGTGCCTGGAACTGTGTCTTACCTATGGGACTGTCACTCCATAGGAAGACCAGGTTTTTATGTTTTTATGTCGTGCCAGTTTTGTGCCGACAGATATTTTGTACTTGTTCCATGAACGGGAGATATGTCCATGTTACTATTTGCACATGCACACATATTTTGCATGTTTGAAACTGTTTTCGCATGACATGTATTTGTGTGTTTGCCTGCTTGACGTGTTACTTACTGAGCGGGGACGCCTGCCAGTGAGTTGTGAAGTCTGCTCTGTATTCTGACGAGTTTTAGTGCATGTGAACAGGTGGTAAGTATGTTGCACATGTTGCTTTTATTATTTTATCTCTAACCTCTTATTTTATAAGGTTAGGTGTTCACATTTATTTAAAAGTGGGCACCCCCTTTGGGCACCCACTTAGGGGCCAAGGTGGGGAGCCCCACTTTCAGTGAGTGTGGGGGTGGGCATGGTCACCTACCCAAACTCCCCACCCACATGCATGCGTAGAAATCTTTAGTGGTAACTTCACTTTAATTTCTATTAAAAAGGTTTCCCCCTTCGAGCGTGGGGAGGATTCGCTTCTTTCTTTTTACGTAAGAACACCCGGCGACCATCTTCCTTGCGCATGTTTACCCCAGGCGACTGCTGAATTGTATGCGCTTCTGCTCCCAGGCGAGTGCTGGTGGCTGCGCTTAATCTTCAGCTGGCTGCTTGTGAAACCGATCCCATCAAGTGGGAAAGACTCCGTTGGACACCCACACGCTTAATAGCACAACTTTAAAACCACAAATTTGAAATGGACAACTTAAAACAACTTGAAATTTAAATGAAATGAAATGGAAAATGGACACCAGCACTGGGGCCAGAACGGGCCGACCCCCCCCTCAATATATGATATATTTATTGGAGTATTTAATGAATACAATGCTCCATGGGTTCCAAGAACCAGATAATGTCCATGTACATATGAAAACAATACCAAACAAATAGGCTCGAATTTCGATGTAGAAGCTCGAAGCAGAACGACCACTAGTGTGGTCCAATCGCTACGGTCCTGTGCTTTCACTGGACTCCGCAGAGAGCGCCTCACTGGTGTTCCGAGACCACGCACAAACAGGCGCTCTCGTACTAACGCCTGGCTCTCCCGATCTCAGCACCTTTGGACCGAGGTTCGCCAATATAGCTTGGACAACCCGGCACCGAACGGGTGTTGGCCCGGCGGGATGAATCCTTTATCAGATTTAATATATAATACTTTACTCAAATCTGAAAGTCACTTACTTGTGGATGGTTGATAGAAAACCCATACTCGAAGTATGAAGAAGCCACCTTGAGAGGGACATCGAGACACAGCAGCCTGTCGAGGAGGATGAGGGGTAGCTGCCTGTGGAGTAGGTGTAACCACCTGAAGAAGGAAGATGCCGCCTGGCTACAACAAGTACAGCCACCTTGTAGAAGGCACAACCGCCTGTATGGAGAAGGGATCGCCTGTATGGGAAGAGGAGTAGGCACCCGCAGGAGAAGAGGAGTAGGCTACTGAAGCTGGTCACACAGTCGCCTGCAGAGAGGAAGGCAGCGTAGCCTTGCTAGAGATAAAACACACAGCCGCCTGTAGAGTGGGCAGCCGTCAACCTATGGTGCAGTTGCCTGTAGAGATAGACAGCCGCCTGTGAAGAGCAGCAGTACAGTGAGATGAGCAGCCGATTGTATGGGAAGGCTCACAGCCGCCAGCAAGGTTGCCAGGCGAAAGAGGAGGCAGCCTGCTGAAGATTCAACGCAGCCTGCTGAAGATTCAACGCAGGTGCCACCAATAGAGAAACAAATGAAGTCGCCTCAAGGAGAAGTAACTTGTGCAGCCTGTATAACTGAGAGCGCCACCGTCAGCTTGAGGGAGAGAAGTTGGCGCAACCTGTAAGAAGCGAAAAGATGAACGCAGCCACGATGGGAGCGCATACCTCTTTTTCCAAAGGGTGGTCGTGGAGTTTATTTTATTAAGGTAGAAGGAGGAGTAAAACTAAAGGTTTCCACGCATGCATGTGGAGGGATTAGTTGGATGCCCACCCCCACACTCACTTAATAGTGGGGCTCCCCACCTTGGCCCCAAAGTGGGTGCCCAAAGGGGGTGCCCACTTTTAAATGAATGTGAACAGCTAACCTTATAATTTAAAGGGTTAGAATTTAAAACATTAAAACAACATGTACCATATACTTACCACCTGTTCACATGCACTGAAACTCGTCAGAATACAGAGCAGACTTCACGACTCACTGGCAGGCGTCCCTGCTCAGTAAGTAACACGTCAAGCAGGCAAACACACGAATACATGTCATGCGAAAACAGTTTCAAGCATACAAATCATGTGTGCATGTGCAAAAAGTAACATGGACATATCTCCCCGTTCATGGAACATGTACAAAATATCTGTCGGCACAAAAACTGGCACGACATAAAAAACATAAAAACCTGGTCTTCCTATGGAGTGACAGTCTGTCACCAATTGGCCGACCATTTGGTCCATTCCTACATTTTTGCGTCTCGTTCACTTGAGGCCAGGCCGGTGTCTCATGTGAAGAGGCCAGTATTCTTGCTGACATGGACGGGAGCCAGACTGGTGCCACCCGTGTGTTAGCAGGATGGTGTCGTATGGACGGGAGCCAGATCAGTGCCACCCGTGTATGACCTGGACTGTGTTCGATCCATGGGACTGTCACGCCATGGAAGAGCCAGTATTCGTGCCGTGTTTTACCTATGGGACTGTCACACCTAGGGAAACTCGTGCCTGGAACTGTGTCTTACCTATGGGACTGTCACTCCATAGGAAGACCAGGATTTTATGTTTTTTATGTCGTGCCAGTTTTGTGCCGACAGATATTTTGTACATGTTCCATGAACGGGAGATATGTCCATGTTACTTTTGCACATGCACACATATTTTGCATGCTTGAAACTGTTTTCGCATGACATGTATTCGTGTGTTTGCCTGCCTGACGTGTTACTTACTGAGCGGGGACGCCTGCCAGTGAGTCGTGAAGTGTGCCCTGTATTCTGACGAGTTTCAGTGCATGTGAACAGGTGGTAAGTAAATGGTACATGTTGTTTTAAATGTTTTAAATACTAACCCTTTGATTTATAAGGTGAAGTGTTCACATTCATTTAAATGTGGGCACCACTTTGGGCACCCACTTTGGGGCCAAGGTGGGGAGCCCCATTTAAGTGAGTGTGGGGGTGGGCAAAGGCACCTACCCAAACTCCCTCACCCTCATGCATGCGTGGGTATTATCAACACTTAAATCCACCTTAATTTATTAAAAGAAATCTCTCCATCAAGCGTAAAAAGATCATCGCTTCTCCCTGGCGTTTTATCATCACCCTTCGTACGCTATCAGGTGGCTGGAGTTCTGCTGCGCTTGCTGCTGGGGGTGCTTATGCTGCTGCTGCCTGCGCATAATCCTCTACAGGCGGCTGAACCCTGCTACAGGCTGGCTGCTTACTCCACGTGGTCATCCCCTACAGGCTACTCCTACAGCAACCAGTTACCAGGCGGCTGAGTGCACCTCTACAGCCGGCCACTTCCTTTCTACACATGCTGCTGCAGGTGGCTGCGAACTGCTCACAGGCGGCTGTCTCCATCTATGCTCTGCCAGCTGCGCCTGCCCCTCTACAGGTGACGGAACCTGCTGCTGCAGGCGGCTGTCTTCCATCTGCAGGCGGTTGACTTCCATCTCCACCTTCCCTGCATGCGCCTACTACCCTAGGCGACTGCTGAAACTGCCCCTTCACAAGGTATTGCTGTGGCTGCTCTTGGACGTGGGCTACCCTCACAAGGCGACTACATCCTCTCCTTTCTACGCAGCCCTTCAAAGCAACTGGCTGTGTGGTCCAGTCCTTACAGGCTGCGTGTGCATCGTCAACGAGTGGTCTCTTGCTTCTTGGACATTGTCCACCACCAGCAAGTGGAAGTTTCTCTCTCACAGTAGGCGGCTGTGCCCTATTTGGTGGAACTTATCGTAGTGAGTTTTCACGAGGCTACCCTTTCCTCAACAAGGGTGGTTTCATCCTCAGCAAACCACAAGTATTGGTTTCCTAACAACCATATTCAAGTAAGTGATTTTCAGATTTGAGTAAAGTATTATATGTTTAAATCTGATAAAAGATTCGTCCCGCTCGGCCTACACCCGTTCGGTGCCGGGTTGTCCAAGCTAAATGGGCGAACCTCGGTCCAAAGGTGCTGAGATCGGGAGAGCCAGGCGTTAGTACGAGAGCGCCTGTCTGTGCGTGGTCTCGGAACACCAGTGTGGTGCTCTCCGCGGAGTCCAGTGAAAGCACAGGACCGTAGCGATTGGACCACACTAGTGGTCAATCTGCTTCGAGCTTCTACATCGAAATTCGAGTTATTTGTTTAATACTGTTTTCATATGTACATGGACATGATCTGGTTCTCAGAACCCGTGGAGCATTGTATTCTTTAAATACTCCCAATAAATATATCATATATTGAGGGGGGGGTCGGCCCATTCCGGCCCCAGTGCTGGTGTCCATCTTTCCATTTCTGTTCATTTAAATTTCAAGTTGTTTTAAGTTGTCCTTTTCATATTTGTGGTTTTAAAGTTGTGCTATTAAACGTGTAGGTGTCCAACTGAGTCTTTCCCACTTGACGGGATCGGTTTCACAGTCCCATAGGTAAGACACAGTTCCAGGCACGAGTTTCCCTATGGTGTGACAGTCCCATAGGTAAAACTCAGCACGAATACTGGCTCTTCCATGGCGTGACAGTCCCATGGATCGAGCACAGTCCAGGTCATACACGGGTGGCACTGATCTGGCTCCCGTCCATACGACACCATCCTGCTAACACACGGGTGGCACCAGTCTGGCTCCCGTCCATGTCAGCAAAATACTGGCCTCTTCACATGAGACACCGGCCTGGCCTCAAGTGAACTAGACGCAAAAACTAGGAATGGACCAAATGGTCGGCCAATTGGTGACATCCCCCCGGGCTTCTAAAGAGTTGACCTCAACTTAAAAGCCTCAAGATATGCCTGCAACAATTGCGTATAATCTGCAAAGTAATCTTCATTTACCCATTTGGCATCAATAGGCAAATAATTCTTAAACTTCACAAGGTATCTCCTGGAAAGCTTTCCTGCAGGTAGCTTTCTCTCCTTGTGAAAAACAATCTGTTCTGGCTGGAGGATCTCCTCAAGCTCTTCAATCTCTGGCGGATCTTCTGTGACAGGCTCATCAGGATCTGGCCCCACATATTTCCGAAATAGACTCACATGAAAAGCATTGTGAATCTTCCAATGACTAGGTAAAGCAAGCCTGTAGGACACTTCATTGATCTTGTGAATCACCTTGAAGGGTCCATAATAGCGAGGAGAAAGCTTAGGATATGATCCTTCTCGTCCTGGCCTCTTCCGAAGCCTAGCCTTCTCAAATTTCAGCAATACCCAATCACCTTCTTTGACTTCCATGTCCCTTCTATGCTTGTCAGCAGCCATTTTATGCTTATCCTGAGATCTTGCAATGGCTGTCCGCACCTGACCAAAGGCAACATCCAAGTCACGAACATATTCATCAGCTGCAAAAATCTCATCCTTTGTACGAAGGATGGGTGGCAAGACCACTCTGCCATAAATAATCTCAAACGGAGCCTTTCCTGTGGAAGCATGGATTGTATTGTTGTAGGCAAACTCAACAAGTGGAAGATACTTCTCCCATGCACTCTTTTGATCTGCCACATAACACTTCAACAAATCCAACACGGCTGAATTTGCAGCTTCACTTTGGCCATCCGTTTGGGGATGATAAGCTGATGAAAACTCAAGTTTAGTACCCATATTATCAAACAAAGCCCTCCAAAATAGGCTTGTAGTCCTGGGATCTCTATCCCCAACAATGGATTTAGGCATACCATGATGCTTGAAAATATTAGCAAGAAAAAGCTTTACCATATGATCAGCTTTAATGGTTTTCTTGACGGGCAAGAAATGAGCTTGCTTGCTAAACCTGTCCACAATAGTCCAAATAGCATCATTCCCATGCTGGGATCTAGGCAAATCCATAATAAAATCCATCGTGATACTTTCCCAAGGTTGCGAGGGAATAGGCAATGGCTGACGCAAACCTGGAGGCTTTTGCCTGTCAAATTTCACCTTTTGGCAAGTAATACATGCACGCACATAAGCCTCAATGTCTTTACGCATGCTTGGCCAAAAGAAATACCTCTGAATCATGCGAGTAGTAGGCATAATACCTCGATGACCAGCATAAGGTGGAGCGTGACATTCGTCCATAACCTTTGGACGCAAATCCTTCACCACACATAGGCAATTATCCTTCATGAGATAACCCTCATTGATAACATAAGAGGCATGTGAATGACCAGCCATCAAATCAGTCCATATATGGCAAAAATCAGCATCCAAAAGATACAAATCTCTCATAGCAGATAGATCTCCATGAGAGGCCACTGAGACTGCAGCAACATAAGGCCTCCTAGATAGTGCATCGGCCACCACATTTTTCTTTCCTGGAGTATGCACAATCTGAAAATGAAACATGGAAAGAAAATTTGCCATTCTCATCTGCTTCTCTGAAAGCTTGGTTTGAGATAGAAAATATCTCAAGCTTTGATGATCTGTCTTGACTACAAATTCAGCCCCAAGAAGGTAGTGTTTCCAAATCTTTAAGGCGTGAATTACAGCCAAGAGCTCTTTCTCATAGATATCCATATGAAGCTCAGCATCATGCAAACGACGGCTCTCGTATGCAATTGCATGCCCTTCTTGATTTAGGACAGCTCCTATGCAATCACCACAAGCATCACATTCAACCACGAATGACTTGTGCAAGTCAGGAACAATCAATACTGGACCACATATGATCGCATGCTTGAGCTGCGAGAAAGCATCCTGTTCCTTTGAAGTCCATTTGAAAGCAGTTTTCTTCTTCGTGAGATCATGTAGAGGAGTTGCAATCATAGCAAAATGCCTTATGAAACGCCTGTAATACGAACATAATCCCAGAAAACTACGTACTTGATGTACGTTTTGCAATTCGGGCCAATTCCGAATAGTCTCTATTTTTGCAGGATCCATTGTAACTCCATCCTTGGATACAATATGTCCCAGATAATGAATCTCTGAAAGGAAAAACTCACTTTTCTTGGCATTGACGAAAAGTTTATGCTTCCGCAACTCTTCGAACACTATGACCAAATGAGTTCTGTGTTCCTGCTCATTCTTGGAGAAAACCAAGATATCATCAAAGAAGACTCCTGTAAACTTGCGATGGGGTCGGAATATCCTATCCATCATACGATTAAAAGTAGCAGGAGCATTGGTGAGACCAAAAGGCATTACCAAGAATTCATATAATCCGAAGGCTGTCCTGAAAGCAGTCTTATGGACATCTTGGGGCACCACACGAATCTGGTGATAACCACTCTTTAAATCAAGTCTGCTAAAGCAAGCTGAACCATCAAGCTTATCCAAGATATCATCAATACGTGGAATTGGGAATCTGTTCTTGATGGTAAGCTTGTTCAAAGCTCTATAGTCTACACACATACGGAATGATCCGTCCTTCTTTTGAACAAGAAGCACAGGAGAGCAGTAAGGTGAGGAACTGGGTTGAACCAAACCTTTCTCTAAAAGCTCGTTTACCTGCTTCATAATTTCTTCTTGTTGTGCAGCACTCACTCGGTATGCGGGTTTGTTAGGTGGAGAACTACCTGGCACAAGATCTATACGGTGATCTTCGGGCCTTTGGGGAGGTAATTCACCTGGCAATGAGTCAGCAAAACAATCGTTGAATGCATTAAGAAAATTCAGCCTATCATTAGACATAGCATCCACGTTTTGATGATTTGGCACAAGACTATCACGCACAGAAACCAAGTACGCCGAAAGACTCTTTTTCATTGCTTTATTAATTTGGATGTGTGATACAACTGGGATGGAATCTCCTTCTTTGCCAGCATCAATAAAATGCATGCGGCCTTTATGCATAAAAGAAATCATATTGGACTTGTAGTCTTTACGGGGCTCAAGCCTATGGTGCCACGGCTTGCCCAACAATACATCACATCCATTCAGAGGAGCAACTAGGAAATGCTCATTATCAAGGTAGCCCTGTATATGGATACGCGACTTCCCAATCAAAGGGGTAACCTGCACCTCTTTACCAATAAATGCAGCTTCGGCTTCAATCTGAGGTCCCATGTTTTCAACCTCGATACCCAATGCAGCTGCCATTTGCATAGAGATGAAATTGTTAGTTGCACAGTCATCAAACATAAAGAGTGCGGGCTGATCCTTGATTTGCCCCCAAGCCTTGCAAACCATACGCTCTTTTGCATCATGACCTGTATTACCTTGCACATCAGGAACTGCATGAACATTTGCTTTGGAGTGCTTGTCCTCGTGCTTTGGTTTACGATCTGGGCATTGTCGGAACATGTGGTCTTTGCTACCACAAGAAAAGCATTTTCCATCCTTAGCATATTGTTCTCTTTGCTCCGGGGTTAAGCCGAATTTGTTCTTTCTTGGGCCCTGATCTTTAGATGTGTTATTTTCAGCTTTACCACCCTTGTAAGGCTCCCGGAAGTTCTTTTTAGGTGGCTGTCCACCCTTTTGCTGATTTGGGACAGCCTTGTCCTTCCCCTTGGAACCTCCTTGATCCTGCTTGATCTTGAGCACCAATTGCTCTGTAGCAAGGGCAGAAGCTGTGAGTTGTTGCAACGTATGTTTTGGGTGTAATTCAATACCCGATCTATAAGCTGGTTGCAATCCAGAACGAAACTTCCTCTTTCTTTCATCCTCTGTGATTAGCATGAAGGGAGTCACTTCCAGCAACACTTTCCAAAATTTGTTAACATACTGTTGCACACTCTCATTATCTTTTTGTTCCAGCCTGTCCCACTTTTGAGTGAGAGTTTGCTCCGCATTGGGTGGCAAGAACTGAGCATAAAATCTATCTTTGAATTCCTTCCAAGTAGAGATGGGATCCTTGGTGATCTTTTCAGTGATCCACCAATGGGCAGCAGTGCCTTTCAGAAACATGCTAGCATGGCGCACCTTCGACTTTTCTGTAAAGTCCTCATCGCTAAAAGCAATGTCGAACTGTGCCACAAACGCTAACACCTTAGAAGCATCATGTTCACCATGAAAGACATCAAATTTGACAGATTTATCACCTGCTTTGAATTCTTTGAGCTTCTTGGCATGAGGCTCATGGTCTTCTCTTTTTCTTTTCCCCTTATCCAACGGGGTAGCCCTGTCTGCATGGGCTCCATGGGCCGTCATAGAAGCTTCATGGGGCACGGTGGCATGTGCTCCACGAACTCGAAGCTCAGATGCATGTGACTTACCTGCATATGGCATGGTCTCTCCATGAGACAACTCAGAAGGCAAAATTTTTCTAGAAGTAGACCTGTCACCATGAGATACATATCTTGCATGCATGTGACTTTCGTGCCCTCCATGAGCACTGGCATACATATATCTGTCAGGCTTAGTGCCTTGTGGAGAGGATGCATGACGAGAGGTGACAGTGACCTCTTCCTTTTGCATAAAAGATTTCAGCCTCTGGGATGCGGGATCTCCATGCTTCAAACTAGGTGGATTTCTGAATTTCAGCTCTCCGTCATCCCCCTCTTTGATATCACCTTTGCGAAGGAGATAGGCAAGTGCCAACTCCCTTGGTTTCTTGCCCACTTCACGAGCCATTGATTCAAAGGTTACATCAACCATAGCATCAGCCTTCCTGGCTTCAATAGCACTTTGAAGATGGGGATCTTCATGTAAAAACTTTAATTCTTGCTCTTGAGCCTGCAAAAGTTTTCTCATATGTTCCATTTCAGCCCTCATAGCATCAGGGTCTTGTTCAAGCATAACTGTCTTTCTTGGAGACAGTTGACCCTTGGATTCACTATCAAGAACCCTTTCAAGGGGCTTGTGCCTACCACGCAGGGCATCAGACCCACGAGAAGCACTAGAGGGACCCCTCGAATTTGGTACTTCCAAAGGGTTGCCTTGGCTGTCCATTGTGTTCAAAGTTTGCTAAAAGCGGGATGTCCAGTACACAGGTTCGTTTCCCCACTAGGAAGAGGGAAACAACCGTGCTCTGATACCAATGAAACCGATCCCGTCAAGTGGGAAAGACTCCGTTGGACACCCACACGCTTAATAGCACAACTTTAAAACCACAAATTTGAAATGGACAACTTAAAACAACTTGAAATTTAAATGAAATGAAATGGAAAATGGACACCAGCACTGGGGCCGGAACGGGCCGACCCCCCCCTCAATATATGATATATTTATTGGGAGTATTTAATGAATACAATGCTCCATGGGTTCCAAGAACCAGATAATGTCCATGTACATATGAAAACAATACCAAACAAATAGGCTCGAATTTCGATGTAGAAGCTCGAAGCAGAACGACCACTAGTGTGGTCCAATCGCTACGGTCCTGTGCTTTCACTGGACTCCGCAGAGAGCGCCTCACTGGTGTTCCGAGACCACGCACAAACAGGAGCTCTCGTACTAACGCCTGGCTCTCCCGATCTCAGCACCTTTGGACCGAGGTTCGCCAATATAGCTTGGACAACCCGGCACCGAACGGGTTTTGGCCGAGCGGGATGAATCCTTTATCAGATTTAAATATATAATACTTTACTCAAATCTGAAAGTCACTTACTTGTGGATGGTTGATAGAAAACCCATACTCGAAGTATGAAGAAGCCACTTGAGAGGGACATCGAGACACAGCAGCCTGTCGAGGAGGATGAGGGGTAGCTGCCTGTGGAGTAGGTGTAACCACCTGAAGAAGGAAGATGCCGCCTGGCTACAACAAGTACAGCCACCTTGTAGAAGGCACAACCGCCTGTATGGAGAAGGGATCGCCTGTATGGGAAGAGGAGTAGGCACCCGCAGGAGAAGAGGAGTAGGCTACTGAAGCTGGTCACACAGTCGCCTGCAGAGAGGAAGGCAGCGTAGCCTTGCTAGAGATAAAACACACAGCCGCCTGTAGAGTGGGCAGCCGTCAACCTATGGTGCAGTTGCCTGTAGAGATAGACAGCCGCCTGTGAAGAGCAGCAGTACAGTGAGATGATGGCAGCCGATTGTATGGGAAGGCTCACAGCCGCCAGCAAGGTTGCCAGGCGAAGAGGAGGCAGCCTGCTGAAGATTCAACGCAGCCTGCTGAAGATTCAACGCAGGTGCCACCAATAGAGAAACAAATGAAGTCGCCTCAAGGAGAAGTAACTTGTGCAGCCTGTATAACTGAGAGCGCCACCGTCAGCTTGAGGGAGAGAAGTTGGCGCAACCTGTAAGAAGCGAAAAGATGAACGCAGCCACGATGGGAGCGCATACCTCTTTTTCCAAAGGGTGGTCGTGGAGTTTATTTTATTAAGGTAGAAGGAGGAGTAAAACTAAAGGTTTCCACGCATGCATGTGGAGGGATTAGTTGGGGTAGGTGACCATGCCCACCCCCACACTCACTTAAAAGTGGGGCTCCCCACCTTGGCCCCAAAGTGGGTGCCCAAAGGGGGTGCCCACTTTTAAATGAATGTGAACAGCTAACCTTATAATTTAAAGGGTTAGAATTTAAAACATTAAAACAACATGTACCATATACTTACCACCTGTTCACATGCACTGAAACTCGTCAGAATACAGAGCAGACTTCACGACTCACTGGCAGGCGTCCCTGCTCAGTAAGTAACACGTCAAGTAGGCAAACACACGAATACATGTCATGCGAAAACAGTTTCAAGCATACAAATCATGTGTGCATGTGCAAAAAGTAACATGGACATATCTCCCGTTCATGGAACATGTACAAAATATCTGTCGGCACAAAACTGGCACGACATAAAAACATAAAAACCTGGTCTTCCTATGGAGTGACAGTCCCATAGGTAAGACACAGTTCCAGGCACGAGTTTCCCTATGGTGTGACAGTCCCATAGGTAAAACTCGGCACGAATACTGGCTCTTCCATGGCGTGACAGTCCCATGGATCGAGCACAGTCCAGGTCATACACGGGTGGCACTGATCTGGCTCCCGTCCATACGACACCATCCTGCTAACACACGGGTGGCACCAGTCTGGCTCCCGTCCATGTCAGCAAAATACTGGCCTCTTCACATGAGACACCGGCCTGGCCTCAAGTGAACGAGACGCAAAAACTAGGAATAAACCAAATGGTCGGCCAATTGGTGACAGCTTGAACCTTGCAGGCGACTGTCTTTGGCTGTGCTGGCTGCGCCTCCCTCTACAGGTGGCTGAGAGTTGTTACAGGCGGCTGTTTACTCCACGCTACTCACTCTCCCAGGCGGCTGGCTGTACTGTACTACAGGCGGCTGCTCACCTCACATACAGGCAACTTCACCTTGACTGCCCTGCTTCTCTTTTCCCAGCCAGGCGCCCATCACACGCTCTGCCTACACAGAGTTGGTTGCCACCATCTGAAGGCCACGCCTCACTCTACACCTCCTCTCCTGCAGGCAACTGTGCCATATCAACAAAGTGGTTGCTCTTACTGTCCAGCAGGCTGCAAGTGACTGTGCACTTCTTCTCCAATCAGGCAAGAGGTTGTGCACTCCATCTCCAATCAGCAGCCAGGTCTCTCTCCTCACTTGCAAGTGGATGTTTCTCTCTCACAGCAGGCGGCTGTGTCCTTTGTGGTGGTACATCCTCTCCACTGGTGTTCTACAAGGAGACTTCGCATCACCTGGGTGACTTCATCATACCACAAGTATTGGTTTTCTATCAACCATCTACGAGTAAGTGATTTCCAGATTTGAGTAAAGTATTTTATGTTTAAATCTGATAAAGGATTCATCCCGCTCGGCCAACACCCGTTCGGTGCCGGGTTGTCCAAGCTATATTGGCGAACCTCGGTCCAAAGGTGCTGAGATCGGGAGAGCCAGGCGTTAGTACGAGAGCGCCTGTTTGTGCATGGTCTCGGAACACCAGTGAGGCGCTCTCCGCGGAGTCCAGTGAAAGCACAGGACCGTAGAGATTGGACCACACTAGTGGTCGTTCTGCTTCGAGCTTCTACATCGAAATTCGAGCCTATTTGTTTGGTACTGTTTTCATATGTACATGGACATTATCTGGTTCTTGGAACCCATGGAGCATTGTATTTATTAAATACTCCCAATAAATATATCATATATTGAGGGGGGGGTCGGCCCGTTCCGGCCCCAGTGCTGGTGTCCATCTTTCCATTTCATTTCATTTAAATTTCAAGTTGTTTTAAGTTGTCCATTTCAAATTTGTGGTTTTAAAGTTGTGCTATTAAGCGTGTGGGTGTCCAACGGAGTCTTTCCCACTAGACGGGATCGGTTTCAGTATGGCTAGACGAGGAGTTCTTCTGGGAGTACCCCCAGTTATTGGTGGACTACTTGGAAGCCATGAACCTGCCGCCAAGCTAAGCAGGAGGGAATGTCACATGCACTCTGCACTCAGTGCATGGTGACAAACTGGCTCATCATCAGCAGTGCAACATTTGTACATTATTAGAACCCAATAGGATGATATTTGTCGTACATTCTACGGAAAAGGCCCCGTTTGAGATTGTTTATGGTAAGGTGGTTTTGCCACCCATCCTTCGCACAAAGAATCACATATTTGCAGCTCATGAGTACGTTAGAGACTTAGATATTGCTTTTGCTCAGGTGCGGACAGCCATTGCAAGGTCACAAGACAAGCATAAAAAGGCTGGCGACAAGCATAGAAAAAGAGGATGATTGGGTATTGCTGAAATTTGAGAAAGTAAGACTTACAAAGAGGCCTAGCAAAGAGGGTGCATATCCTAAGCTTGCAAGCAGGTACTATGGGCCTTTTCGAGTGATCGAGAAGATCAATGAAGTGGCTTTTAGATTGGCACTACCTAGTCATTGGCACATACACAATGCTTTTCATGTGAGTCTCCTTCTCAAGTATATAGGGCCGGAGCCCAGTGAAACGGTCATTGACACCAGAAGTGGATGAGCTTGAGGAGATCTTGCAGCCAGAGTAGATTGTGTATCACAAGGAACGCAAGCTTGCTGCTGCAGACAAAGTTGTCAAGCGTTACCTTGTGAAGTTTAAGAACTATCTTCCCATTGATGCTAATGGGTAGATGAAGAGTTCTTCAGAGATTGCCCGCATGTGCTTCAGACATATTTGGATGCTTTTCAGTTGCGGACAACTCTTTAGAAGCCGGGGGGATGTCACCATTTGGCCACCCAATTGGTCCACCCATGCTTTCTCATCATGTATGTACACTGGACTGGTGTCCATGGCAATTGAATATGCCGGAGATTGATGCCACTCATGTGATACTCTGGACTTGGCTTTCTGTTGGGACTTGTGCTTCTGTGTACATGCCCGAAAATTCCTGGTGGATTGGTGTTCCATTGGGTCCGGTACCTCGTGTACTTGCCTCGAGCACGTCTATTTGGTGTAGTCTCATGAACGGGGATTGTCCATACCAATGCTGCCTTGCATAGCATCTTTATGTGCTTGCTGTATTTTCTGCATTTTCTCCTTCCCAACTCCATATCCAAGCTCGCTAAGGTGTTTCTCAAGCTTCCAAGAGTGTTTCTGGGTGCTAATCACTCTCCTACACACTCCCAATGACTGAAATTCAGCAAACAGCTCTCTTTAATGCTGTAATTTCTGATCTTTTTGCTGAAAACCCTAATTTCAGCCCTCCTTTCTCAAGTTGAACCATTGGGGAAGCTTTCCCAAGATTCCCTTCATCCTCTTGAAAACTTTTGTCGCAAAGAAATGCGCCAAATCGAAGATCTCATCACTCAAGGACTTCCATCGCGAAGACTTCCGCTGTCATCGACTCTACTTGCACTTGGTAAGCTTTTATGCTTAAATATGAAAGCAAGTAGCAGGAGGGAGGAACCGGATTACAAGATCACATACCCTGTGTAGTGTTCTCTTGTCCTACGTGCTCTCTTGCAGATTGTTGCTACCATGTGTTGGTAGAAAAATAGAGAGCAGATGGTAGGGAACATGGGCACTTGAGAGGGTAGTGTGAGTTGCAAGTCTACACCGACAACCACTTGTTTGCATATTGTATTCATATACATTGGTATGGAAATTTGGTCAGAAATGCCCATGACACTATGTACTTGATTCTCCCAAGATCAATATACTTTATTTAAGGGAGGGGCCGGCCGTTCAGGCTCATTGTGTGTCTCTTGCCAATTCAAAAAAATTACTTCTTGTATTGAGCATGTGTCCATCAAATCTTAGTGTATTTATGTGTAATGATTAGCATTGTGTTCAACCAAGTTACACAAAAGGGGAACTGGGCATCATCGACCCCTCCATTCAAAGCCGTGCCCTGTTGGGCACGTTGATCGTTCGAGGTCTTCTTGCGGGCAATGAGCCTTGAAAGGACTTCGTCCTAGCTAGGATCTCTGCCCGCACTTCGATCCTAGGGGGCCCTTGGCTATAGAGCACGAGATGGATCTTCACAAAGATGCGGACACGTGGCTTTAGCCAAGCATTTGAGAACAGATTTGCAGCCAGTCTCTTCTCGGATCATCTCGGATCAGCCTTGCAGCAATCAGCTCCAATAGCCTCTGAGGAGCGGCTTCGGCAGCCTTTGATCGGGAACCCTATGGCCCGTCTACCTGGTGGTCACATGCTCAAGGCTCGCCCACACGTACCATGGGGAGCCTTGTGTGTGGGCCCTGCTAGGTCACATGGAGATTGGCTTGCATTCAAATAGCTACCCCCAAAGGCTCAAGAGAGAGGCCTTGTTGGGATCCGGACAGAGACCAACTTAGCCTCAACATCAACTCTTCCATCCCTCTGGAGTGGCTAGCCCCAATACTGGATCATTCTCCTCCACAGTGGATGGAAGTGTTCACCAAGCACGGTATACCGTATAGCCCTGGCAGTTCATGGCACGGATGAGTACTCCGCTCGACTCACCTTCTCTATTGGGCCTCATGGCAGACTGGAGAGATCAGAGACCCCCTTAGAGGACCTCAAGGGATGCACCTTGCAGAGAGTGAGGGTGATTGGTTTTCACGCACATGATTGGCACATCGACCCTCCACCCGCCAAGGTGGCCCACTGGCCAGAGAGGGACTATGGCAGCTATGGATGTGGGAGGGCCGACCTATTACCAATCTCCAATGGGAGTCGAGAGAGTGGGCATGGTAGGATCCAGAGGATAGAGAGGAGTCGCCTGGTACCCCCTTCTTTGCTTACACTTCACGGTTGGGCCGCAAGATTCAGATGTCAAAGAGGTGGAGGGCACTCCAGCACAACAGCACACTGGCAATCCCAAGGCCTCCCGCAATTTCTTGTAGAGTTTTGGAAGCGGCTATCGAACAGCTTTCGACCGCCGCCGCAGAAGATCACTCTTTTCCTATGGAAGCTGGCACATAGGAGCTTAGCAGTTGGCACTTGGTTGGCCATTGAGGGCAGACCAGCATTATGTCAAAGGTGTGGCCATTCCCAGGAGTCTCAGTGTCACTATCTTTGGGATTGCCCAAAGGCCCAGCGGGTCTAGCAGAGGATCCTACGCATCTCCACTATGGATCAAGCTTCCGCCCATATTGTTACATGGGGCATTGTTGCTTGGGCCACTGAGGCCACGATCATCATGTCGTATGAGGAGGAAGGTGGGGGACTAGCCCTTTAGGTCTCTCACCTTTGTATTTCCACTATGCCAGTTCCAACTCCGTCTACTTGTCGTTGGACCCCAAGTTCAAGGCAGAGATGGGAGATTTGCAGTAGCATAGCCACGTGGCATATATGGAGAGCTCGATGCAGCGAAGCCATTGAAGGTACCCTCACCCCACCATCTGGCTCGATATCATTCACACCCTCTAAGGTCAGTGGGGCAACTTCAGGGTGGCTCAGACAGTATGAGGGAGCGTCACGAGGCCTTCCCTCGGCACGGTCCCTTTCTTACAGATAGTGGTGGCGACCCCACTTGGCATTACAAACCACCTGTGTGGTTATTTCCCCCTCCCCCCATTGTACGAGATTATAGATAGCCTTCTCCACCTAGAGAGGCCAGCCGAAGGAGAAGTGCATCCTCCCCTTTGTTCATCTTGACTCGTGTTTCCCCTTTGGAGACGAATTTGTACTTAGCCGTTTTGGCTGTTTTTCTCAGTAACTAATAGCAGGATCTTTTTCCAGAGGGAAAAAAAAAAAAGCTACATGCATGACAACTCAGAAAAAACCTTTGCTCTGATACAATGTAACATGCTGAGCAAAAGCATGCTGATTATGTGCTGAAATGAATGCTAATTAAGATGCACAAACTGAAAATGCACAAAGAGAAGGGAAGAGATTCACCCAATCTACTTTTTATTAAGTGAATGAATGAATATTTACAAGGGTTGCCCATATCTGAGCTCTTGAATGCTATGTCTAACTATTGGGCATACCTTAATAATCAGCATTCCATCAAGGTTTCTTGCACCTCCTGGCACCAAATCACCAACTTTTTTCTCAATTGGTTCAGCTTCTCCTGTTAAGTGTTCTACAGTGACCATTGATCTCCCTTGCCATACTTCTCCATCGACTGGGACCGCCTGAGCTGCCCAAAAAGACATTTTACAGGCTCGAGTAAATGGCTCACACACATAGTCTACACATCAAAACCATAACACTAAATACTACGATTTACAAAGAAAAATCTATAAAAAAAATATCGGGGAAAAAAATGATGAGATTCTCACCTCACCAGCTCTGACAAGAATAAAGGAGCCCACTTTTACTTTCCGTAGGGGGACTTCTGTGTATGTCATGGCTGATAATGAAGGAAATGTTGAAGTTCCTTTTATTTCCAACACCAAAGCCGATTCTGGATTGCTTTCTTTCAAAGCCTTCACATCGCCTAATGCACGCTTCGTAAAATATTCTTCAGCTGCCAACGTCGAGCTCAGATATTAATGGAGATGCAAGCCAAGAGGAGGGAAGGGAGGGAGTTAGGTTGAGGAAAAAATCAAGAGTGATTCACATAAGGTACGGAACAAAAGAAAAAAAACAACAACAATGACACCCCTAACAACACAGACAAGAATCTCACCAATATGAGAGAGACTAAACATAGCCAAGAGCAGACCACCCTCCAACGCATTCCCCATTAACAACGAGGCGAATGCAGCTAGTGCCATGAGAACATGTATGTTCACTTTCAAGCCAGCAATGTCAATTGAGGCATCGAGAATTGCCGGTACCTGTGAAAAAAAAAAGCCTTTCAGAGACCAAAGTTAATGTGATCTCCCAAATTTGCAGATTCAAAAAGAAGCAAAGCACAACCAAAAATGGTCAAACTATCAACAAGATAATTAGGCAGCTCTAAACCTGCACTTGGATCAAACTGTCTTCAAAGTGTACGCTAAAGCAAGCTCTAAGAATTTAGTCAAACCCTAAAATGTATGCAAGCAATTTTCAAAAGAATATTGATATCTTCTTCCAAAGAAATAGAGGTCTGTTAATGTAACAAATAGTACAAGAATTGGTGTTATTCCCAGATAAAGTGAGTGACATCCTTTTAGAGGCATCTGAGCCTGGCAATTACATTGACAGAACCAATTAGGTGGGCAATGATGCCAAGAATGTCCAAGCAGGGTAGAAGAGCTGCTGCCTCAAGTTTTCACGTTACCTTCACTCCTAAGCTTTGTCATCTTTTAAACTGTTGGAAATCAATGCTCCACCCTCATCACAGTCACTCTCTATGTGACGGGTTGCTCTATTTTGTAAGGCTCCAAGTGAAACACCGCAAGTAAGAGTCCACTTGAATGCATGTCTGTCCAAGGCTGATACTCACAGTTGAATGCTCGAGAAGCACGTCCAAGACATTGCAAACACGCACATCCGATCAACACACATACACACGAACGAGGGAACATCAAGGAGTTCGGCTAGCACTCCCCTCAACATCCACCCGTAAGTGAACTACCTCTTCAGTCCAACACCGAGTCAATGAAGATGTTGCTCCAGTCTCTCCCAAAAGCCTTTGTGAAGATATCCGCACACATCTCCGTTGAGACCAGATTCTCCCTTGAGACTGTCGAGTTCAGGGTTAGGATTTAGACAGACTAAGGTGGATGGAAGTTCTCCATAGTGTGAGTGAGTGCAGGCGTAGTAAGAGAGAGATGATGAAGCTCAAAGAGTCACATGACTCAATGATGATTAGATTAATGGTGTCTTAAATCTTTCACCAAGTACAATGCTTTTATAGGCTTAGAGCCTTATCTTTTGACTAAGATACACACACAAAGGCAATGACACATAGCATGGCCTATGACATCATTGCTTACATACACACATAGAATCTAGCCTTAAGAGGCTGTTCACACACATAAGCACACGTACACACTAGAGGTGGTTCACACACACATACAAAGGTTTGTTTCATGAAGCTCTGATTCCCATTAAACCCCCCCTCGGAGCAAATGGAGAGTAGTACTCGAGAAGGCCAACAACAACAGCTACAATGCTGGCCTCCGGACTACACACCACTGGTGCCAACACCCGGACCTCAGGCCAACAAGGCATGATAAAGGAGCTCTATCACAGCAGCTGGAAAAGTCTCCTATGGTATAAAAAAGAGTGTTGCCAGTCCAAACCTTTATGTTACAAAGGAACATCATTTTATATGAACTTGATATTTTCTCAGCTAATCAAAGTACACTGAGGAATTGCTTGTGTCATAACATGTAGGACAATGGAGCTTCTGGAACATGAGCCAGATGTGCACTCTAGTCAGAAAATCAATCATGCACTCTAGTTGGAAAATTGATCTATCTTTTGATGACTAGACCAAATTTATACTTTTGGAGAGTTTATGGCACACACCCTAAGACAGTCCATTTGTAAGCTACAAAAGATCTTTGATTATGTAAAAAACTCTTTATTTTGGGACATTTAATGGACAGGCCTCTACACTTTAGTTTGTGACACGATGTCTGTATTAATAAATCTCTCTGCATTAAATAAAATGAATGTAAAAACGATTTTTAAAAAAGGTTTTTTAGGGGTCAATTGAATGCACCATATGGTTATCAATCAAAATTTATAAACATTACATCTCTATGCAAGACACACAAGCAATTCAAAAGACGTTAAAGTCAACCAAGCAATGCTGCACTTGATAATAATCATTGCATGAAAACAAACACAAAAAGCAATCGAGTATATGGATGTCAAACATGAAAAAAAAAATCCGGGGTTAGAGATGGCATACCCCTACAACAGGAAAGGCCAAGAATGCAAGTCCACTTTGCACTGATGAGCCTAAGGGTTGGGGCATCACGCATGGGCATGCCGCAGCCAGAAGAAGCATTGCCATTGAGAGGCAGCAGAGGCGAAAATTGTCGCGCAAAGCATCAGCCAGTCTGGTCAATCCAACTGCTGCTGCCACTCTCAGTATGATCCTCTGTACGGCATTGTCTACTGATTTTTCCTCCACGGCATGGCTGTGGGAATGACAGTGTCCATTCTTCTCATGGTTTCCTGAATGGGCGCCGCCCAACTGGGTGTGGCATTCATGATCGTGGTCTTCCTCATCACTGTGATCATGAGAGGACCCATTGTTGTGATGATGAAGGTGAGAAGAGATTGACCGGAAACCTCTGTGTAAGCCAGAATTGTGCTGGTTAAGAGATGGGGAGCGCAGAAAGGGTGAGACCAGGATATGGTGATCAAGCAAAAAACTCTTGCTTTTCCCAACTCTGCGGATGTGGGCTGGTGAGGCCAAGAGAGAACTGTGGAGTAGTAATTGGGCAGGGCTAGCAAGGCAAGGCGCCATTCTGATCCCAAGGGAGCGCCCAAATCAAGCTAATTGCCAGTTCAATTTCTGTCCAACCATATTCCAAACATCGCCCAACCCTTCGCAGTCACAGTACGAGTAGCAACTTCTGCAAATTCAGGTCGCAATCCACACCCTCTTCTGAGAGAGAATGACGCCACTCTGTCAACATACCCACTGTAACCCACACATTCATCGTGGGTGCCCTTTTCGCCTGACCCCTCTATTGAAACGGAAAAATCTCAGCCGCTCATCCCTGGTAGGCGGAGGATCTCCCCCGTCCAAAAGTCGCTAATTTAGAATTAAAACTGTTTGTTTTGAGTTAGTATATAATATTATACATTATTAAGAATATGCACCCACAACGTTTTGTGGGTTTGAATTAATTTGTTTTTCAAATAACGGCTGCTTATACTAAGAGATTAGAAAGAGGCTGCTTATATTAAGAGATTAGAAAGAGACAGGTTACAACATATAGAGAGCTCTAATGAGTACAATGTCCATGAAACATGACATTCTCTTCTTATCACCCACAATTCCTAAAATGCAAGCCATAGCTGCTCCACAAGCTTGCCTTTGACTTTATTGAGAAGTATGCCTAGCTGTGTTTCCAGCTTTTCCCACTTTTTCTGAGTGTGACTTTCAAAAAACATAGAGTGCTTTGATGAGCAACACATCCTTGTAGATGACGGACTCTTTCATCTTCAACAGATCTTGAATTTGCTATGTCACCTGGTCCACTTGCTTTCCTTTAGCTTTCTTATGCAGACAATGAAGCTTGGTGTCCAAGTCTTTCATCCGTCTTTGTATGAATCTTTCACCTACATGTATCAAGTTCTCTTTTGGCCTGAAACTGTTAGTAGGCATACTATTAAAAATGGAATCAAGTCTATGTTTACCAAACAGAAAATACCATTGTGATCTGTCCAGAAGGATTCCCCATCTCTTGTTTAAAGTGCAATGGATAGGATCAGTCCTCTGATTGTGGGGAATAGGGAGTAGTCCTTTTTTATTCTTCCATTGGAAAGCTTTGTGAGTTGGCAAATCTTTAATCGACAGCAGCAGCCGGGTGTCTGATTGGTGCCATAAGCTGATTCTTGCCCCAATAAGGTTTAATTCTACATATGAGACATTAGTCTCTGATCAAATCAGCTCTGGACATCCAAGAATTGATGTCTCTATCCCAAATATCCCACCAACAGCAGATTCCTTTTCTATGCATCCTCAAAGCCGCTTCAGCTTGGGCATTATCAATTGGGGGGAGGGGAATGCTAAGAGAGATAAATTTAATTTTTGATTTCGAGACTCAGAGATAGATAATAATAGATAATTTTTTAAATTTTATAGGATAACGATATAGTGAATATTAGACAAAAGAATTTTTATTGGATAAAGAGCTATAAAAATTCTTAAGCTGGCCATTGAGAGTTGTGCTAATAAATTTTGATTTCAAGCTGGGCATGGTACATTAGCAAGAAATCAAAGAAAAATAACAAAATATTTTTGGTGATTTTTATGAAGGGTGAAATTTTAGTCCAAAGTAAGTGACCATTGGACACATAGGTGTGTGCACATTGTAATCTTAGTTATATGCTCAATATCCTTGCAAGCAAACACACACACACACACACACACAAGAGTAAATAAGCACACAAGAGAGATGGATGGCTGGATTTTTGTCTATTATCTTCTCTTCTCTACACCCATAACATAAAGAGATAAGAGTATATACTATAAAGGAAAGTACTCCCCTACTATAATATATAAAGGCTGGTCCATAGTGTGAACCTGACTACATGAGCTGGCGCACTAACTATACCATAGCTCTAGTACACCAAAGTGACTGTCACATGGCTTGTAAACCACTGGTGGCATATTGCCCATAATCTCACCAACTCAGCCAGTGCTTAAGTGTGGAAGCTATTACCCAGGCAGGTCATTAATGTTCACAACACTAGTTGAGCTCGATATCTTCGCCTTAAGCTCACCACCTTAAGCTCACCGCCTTAAGCTCAACTCCACACACTACATTCCAAGTGAGCTCCTAAACTTGTGGAGCTTTGTACCTAATGCCTTTGTAAAGATGTCAACCAAATGATCCTCTATGTTGGCATATACCAAATCCACATCACCAACTAGAACCTTCTCCCTCACAAAACGATAATGCATTCAATGTGCTTCGTCCTAGCATGATAGACTCCAAAAATTGCAATAAATGTCCAAAATTCAAGGTAAAAGTAACTAGGCTAAGTAGGATAAGTAGTACACACTGTAAGAAGAAGTATATGATGATCATGACAACCTAAAAGTACTAAAAAAATCATGGATTTTTAGCTTGGAGAAGAGGTTTTTATAGGAGTTCTACCCTATGCATGCACCACAAATGCTCTATGAGTTAATTCCCAGTTCTTGGTGGTTCAAGCTTCATACATACATGCATATTTTACATTTTTGTGGGCTACCTACTGTGGAACTCAAGTTTCTCAAGTTAACTAAAGCTAAGGGATCCTAACACCACTAAACCACTAGCTAAACTCAAAACCATAAAAAATTTTCCACTTTCCATAAACCACCTTAGTAAAACCACGAGTACCCAAACTACTTTTCACTTTTCCACCTTGTTTTAATGTAAACCATATTTTTTCACTCAACCTTAGAACCTTAGACCATTTAATTTAATTCCCCCCCAGAGGCATTATAGACAAACTCTACTAGATGTAGGTAGTTCAACTATCTTTTCGCTCATATCTACGAAAGGCTTTGAGAGTGTCCTTGATAACTTGATTTAACCATTTCTGTTTGACCATCGGACTCAAGATGATAAGCCGTGCTAAGATTAAGACAAGTCCCAACTACTTCAAAAAAAATGATGTCCAAAATTAAGAAGTAAACTTTGCATCTCTATCACTCAATTCTCGGGGGTAATCCATGTAAAGATCTCTCAAAAGAATATCTCAACAATGTCTGAGGCAATGAAGGTCTTCTTTAAGATGTGTAAACTTTGTAAGTCTATCAACCACCACGAATATGGAATCATATCCAGAACTAGAAAGATAATTTAGTGATAAAATCCATACTAGTGCACTCCCATTTCATCATCAAAATATCTAATGGATGCAATTTTCTAGGTAACTTAACTCTTTTAACTTTAACCTTTCGATAAATAAGGTATTGATGGACATGATTCAGTACATCCTTTTTCATTCCTAGCTAAAAGAAGCTTAACTGATATAAAGATATCCACATAACTAGGATGTCCTGCAATTTGGCTATTATGAGCCTTAGCTAAGATTCTATTCTTGAAATTTCCCTTACTTGGGACACATAAACGATTGTTGAAATACAAGCTTCCATCTTCAAATTTATATCCATGAACTTTGTTTAATTTTTTTCTTTCTTATCTCAATAAGGTGATAATTGGAGCAAAGAATACATTTGTCCTGGGCTTTTCTTTGATTCAGAAGGGGTTTTGATATGACTGTTATGCTAAGCAAGGATACTTTTTGACTTAAGGCATATACGGGGCTGCATTTTCTTTTCCAGATTTGTACTTGATTTCAAAATCAAACCCTATCCTTCTTTTATACATATCGAGATCACTCTACCGAAATGTCTACATCCATCTTCTTTGACACATATTGAGATCACTCTGCATAAATATCCATTTTAAACTCTTGTAGTCCGTTACCAAATTAAATCCTTTTCTGAGAAGATAATGCCTCCACACTTTCAATGCATGAGTAATTGCTAAAACTTCTAAATCATAGACTGCATAATGTCACACATGGGGCCTGAGCTTTATTGACTCATAGGCTATTGGCCTTCCTTCTTGCATAAGGATTCTACCAATTACAAAGCCACATCGGTAATCACTTCAAAAGGCTTATCAAATTCTAGCAATTTTAGCACATGGTTGGTCAAGGTAGTTTTGAGTTTATCGAACACAATTTAGCACATCAACATCTAATTGAAAGGTATATCTTTTTTTAGAAGAGTCATCAAAGGCGAGACAATTTTGGCATATCTTAGGATGAATGCGTGATACCACCATGTCAATCTAAGAAATCCTTAAACTTCCTTTACAATTTTTGGTTTCGACCAATATATAACAATTTGTACTTTGGCAAGGTTGTAGATGAGATAGCATCCTTAGACACAATAGACCCCAAGTATTATATGCGATCAGTGAAAAATCCATTTCCTTTTCTTAAGCAAAGAGTTTGTGCTTCCTTAAGATGTGTAAAACTTTTCGAACATGCATTTCATGATGAACTGCATTCTTAGAGTAAACTAAGATATCATCAAAGAATACTAGAATAAAATCATCCAGATGTTCTCTAAAATTTTCTTGCATTAGTCTACCTGTAAACTCATAGTGCCCATATCTAATATTGAATGTTGTCTTTGGTCTATCTTGTTCCTTAATCCGGATTTGATAATACCTAGATTTCAAATTAATTTTGGTAAACATCTGCGCAACATGTAATCGATCCAAAAGTTCATCAGTCCTAGATATATTGGGTATTGATAGTAAGCTGATTCAATCTTTTGTGTTAATACACAATCTTAGAGTTCCATCCTTCTTCTTTTAAAAGAGAACTAGCACACCCCATAGGAATAAACTAGGCTTGATGAAATTTGGTTCTAATAGTTGCTTTAATTGTTCCTTAAGTTCAATTGATTTAGGTATAACCATCTTATAAGCCCTTCTCGTAATTGGCTCAACTTCGGGTACAAGTTATACCTCATGATCCACTTCTCAGGTGAGGGGCATTTTTGTCAATTCCTCAAGAACATTTACATATTCATTCAACCATTTAGGTTTCAATAAACCTGAGTCTTTTTTGGTAGAGTTACGCTTAAAAAGGTAAATTGTTTCTTTCTTCCTAAGCCCCTTCATCATTCTACATGCTTTTACCGATTGTAACTTTTGAGATCTTGTGTCTCTAATACCTTGGACCTTATTTTGATCAAGATCTAAAAAAGAAATGGTTCCCTTATGGCAGTGTATATTTGCTTGATTCTGAGTGAGCCAATCTATTCCAAGAATTCCGTCACATAAATTCCTAAAGGTAAGACTTTGAATTCACATTTAGTGAAGTTTCCATCGAGTAAATTGAGATTTTTTGGCTCATGACATGTGAGCAAAATTTTCCCCACTGGCCAATTCAACTTGCATTGGTTTACCATGTTTATGGTCTATCTTTGACTTTCACAAGCAGGTAAGCAAGTAAGCAGGCAAGCGAATTGAAAGAATGAGTGCTTCCATAATCAATCAAAAGCTCAAACTACTTACCTTTATAGTTTGTAAATTACTAATTTTAGCCTTGATGTTCAATGCCTATATAAGTTCTACCTTTATTATCTTCTTCCAAGTCGGCAACAGTGACAACTCGAGTGGAAGCTGGGTGAGCTGAAAATTTCCTTCTTTGATTTACCAATTTTGGGCCTAAGGGCCTTGATCATTTTGGGTGGGAGAAACAAGTCTCTAGTTGCTTTGGATGATGGCCTTTTAAAATGAGGTCCCGTAGTGCTTTGCATTGGATAAGTCATAATTGAGGCATTGGGAAATTCACTCATAACATGTCCTAGCTTTTTGCTGACATATGTAACATCTTCATTCCCTCTAAGCTATTTGTAAGGATCTATCTGGCACTTGGGAACTTCCTCTTCTTGGTCCCACATCTTGGAAATCTTGACTTAAATTTTGAATTATGTTTTTCTTTAACTTGGATAGATTTTAGTTCACGTCGGCCGCCTGATGACCTTTTCGGAGTAATCACAGGCATTCTTTTAGCTTGAGGGTTTTGTTTTAAAAAAACTTTAGCAAAGTCTTCGGCCATATGCATTGCTTCTGCTATTGAGCCTGGTTTAACGTTCTTGAACAACTTATCCACAAGTGAATCAAGCTTTCTAACCAACCTATTTAGTAACATGGCATCATCCATAGACGGGGCAAATCGCTTAAATGTGCATAGGCTTGATGATGTGTCGACAGATTTTCCATCTTGTGACAACTCTAAAAATTCATTCATATTATCCTCTTTATATCTTGTTAATCATGGCTAAATTCTGATTTAAGCATAGAAAGAAAGAAAATCCAAGTTAATCTTGATAGTAAAATTTTCCTCTACATTATGATGAGGCCACGTAAAAAGTTACTAGTAAGGTTGTTCAAAATAATACTATCTAAACTCGAGATAGTATGCGGCCATCCTTATCTTATCATTCATCATATATTGAAAAGCGACACTAATAGCTTAGTGTTCGTGCATCATCAATGATCTGTTGATGATGCGGGCCTTTTCTATGTCACACAACAATACTTTTAACTTTCTAACATTAGAGATAATACTCAACAAAGGAGAAAGCTTTATTTGTATATCAATCTTAATTTTCTACAACATTATCTCCTTGTTTTCTTAAATATAACTTAGGTTAAGTATTCCAATTCTTGTACAATGGATCCTATGATGCCGTATGTGGTTATTAAAATCTGGAGAGAGAAGAATATGGGTTCCCAGGATAAAGAACTTAATAGCTCTAAGAATATGTCTATGAGTTACTAGATATCTTGGTATAGACGCATATATCTGGAGCTTACTTATTATCCCAAACCTGTAGTGAATCATGGTTAGACAAATATTCTCTCTGAGTATACCTACTTGTGATGACACCAAGCATAAACAATACTAAAACAAGTGTCATTAATGACCTACCATTGTTGCCTCTGTTCATGCCAGGTCAGAAAGAAGAGCTCTTTAAAATGATACATCAAGATGATCCTTTCACATTGATTTCGAGAAGATAAAAGATATTCAAATGCAAATGTTATTATGTCATCTTCTTGAGATAGCCTCAGTATATATTAGACAACCATTTTGTAATTTTCATTTACTCAATTTAACTTATCAACACAATTTAAAAACAAGAAAGAAGAAAATGAAAATATTTTTTTATAATAAATAAATAAATATATATATCAAATTTTAAAAAAGTATCATGTATATATATCAAAATTATTTATATACAACATGGAGTCAGCTATAGACTCAATTGGCTATAGACTCAATTGGCTTATACAAACTCTGCCTCTTCCCCAAGAATAACTATTATACACTCAAAATAGCTGTAGTGAAAGACTAACATAAGGGTAGAGCATCTCACTCGGGGCCTCGCTCTATGACACTATCTTAATGTGAGCTATTCTAGCAGCTTCTCTCATAACTATTCTCGAACAGACTTTGCACTATGTGTATAATTCCTCCAAAGAAGTGTCCCTCCATAACTCTCATAGACAGATAGAAGTCATATCGACAACTTAGAGAGACTATCAAAGCAGAGGTTTTTACTCAAATTTCCACTTCCTAAAATAAAAATCCCATTTTACTAAGTTTTTTAAACAATTTTTGAATTTTATTTGGAAAGCACCTATTTATTTGAGTTAACCCTACCTACTGCTTTTTGATGGTTATCCAATTTCTACTTCAAATAGATCCATAGGCACAACCTAGACCTTATCCAATCCCCTAGGTCTAGCTTGCCACCCTACCATTGGGTGTATGGAGCCGGCGTGAACTCACACACCCATAATTGATATTCCTGATTCATTACTCACACACCCAATTGAAATGCGTTGGAAGATAGTTCATGCACACACTCTACAACATATAATACTTTGAGAATTTTGAAGGTGGTTGTAATTAAAATCCTTCACAATGCATGTATGTGTTAGCTAGGAGCATGTGGCTTTTAGTAGCTCAAAATCATTGGGACTACTGGGGTGTACTTAAAACTTTTCAAAGTAGAGAAAAACATATATACTAAGAATCATACTGAAAACTGAAATATCATTTAACAAATAGTAATAATGTCACATGTATTAAAATATATCATTGCACCATGCCTTTGCTCCTCAAACTAGGAGAATATACACATATTTGATCCTGAGCACTCCAACTTGTGCTACTGTCCACCAGAAACGATGAGGAGCCCATAAATCTCGCATCTTAGACCAAAAGGAGCCACCACTTCTGATGGCCATATCCTTCCCAAGGCATGAACACTCCAGGTTACGTTCTTACCAGAGTCTTGTGTGACCGGTGATGCGTAGGCCTGCCCGGCCTAGTACACTTTGGAGCTTCCTTTGTTCTCACATGAGGTGTGTCAAGAGCATACCCATGTCTACTGAGATGGGTCAAGGTCTTAGATGACCGTGTTTGTAAGATAGGACTAACCATTGAGATGATATCCACTAGGCATCATATTGTGAGGTACGTTCATAAGTTCCCATAAGTATTTTAATAATTTCACTAAGTATATTTCAAAGAGTATTTAAACAAATTTCAAACATGATTAAGCAATAATCATAAGTTTATAATTCTCCTAAGTATGTTTAATAATTCCACTAAGTATATTTCAAATAATATTTAAAAAAATTTCAAACATGATTAACCAATCATGCACCACGCATGTATCGTGAAATGGGGTAAACCATCATCAGTTCTCCATCGAATCTCCGAATGCGTTTCGCGATCCAATCACATTCTGTCCAAGCCTTTGAATACATTTCTAGGCCTTTTCAATTTCTATGTTAAACCCACCATTACTTGTTTCTAATTTGATAATTTGAACCTTAGTCTATACTTTTACTAGAACAAGGCAAAAGGTCTCTTGATTCTAATCTACACACTTTTGCTTAAAGTTTGTAGTCTCTTTTTTTCTCTAACATTGCGGTTCTTCTTATTTCTCTAAGGTTTTAATTGAGTTTCAGTCGTCCTCTAATCTTTATGCTGAGGTGTTAATTTTAGTGTCTCAAGCTTCTAGCTTTTCAACCAACTTGATGTTTCCAAGGTAGATTGTTGGGATTCTTAATCTTTCTTTAGTACCTTTCTCTTACATTATTTATTCTTAATCTTTCTTTAAGACATTATTTATTCTTAAATTTAGAAGCGAATCCATCTAGGATGAGCCCTCCTCATTTATCAAATGACAACATCGGGTTAACTTATAAACATACATTGAAAAATTGCTCTAGATTTCTCTCTAAGGCCTCTACATAAATTTGTATTAGTCCCTATTCTTTCCTCAAGGTCTTAAATTCTTTTTATTTCTCTTAAGCTTGAACCTCTATTGACCTTGATTTTTTTAATTCTTAATTTCTTCCTAACTTTTTTATTTTTAGAGTTTCATTGTCTCTCTTTAGAATATTATAGATTTTTGGGTCTCAAGGTTGTACAATAATACTCAAGGTTGTACAATAATACTCTCCCCCTAAGGTTTCCAATTACCGGCTATGTTCAAGCCACATACTTTCTTCTCTAACTCATCCTTTAACATCCAAATTTTTTTGGGTCTCAGTAATACTATCCCCCTCAGGTTTCCAATTACTAGCTATGTTCAAGCCACATACTTTCTTCTCTAACTCATCCTTTAACATCCAAAAATTCCTTTGAATGAAGTAAATTCTAAACATTACTATGGTTATAGTATGCACAGTTTCCTTGCATAATTATTTTTAAGAACTAAACCTATATATAACAAAAATTCTAAAATTACATGAAGATATCACATAACCTCTATTTTAATACCAACTCAATGTGTACTAGGCTGAAGATATGTGTACTAATATGGAACTCTTTGTGCACTTGATTTTAAGTCTCAATCCCTTTCAATAATATATCCATCTAAATCTAGGCTTGACTAAGGTCTAAATTAGTGTATTGATAGGCCACCATCATTTATTTGTAATCTATTTTGACAAACTATGCCTATGGGCACCTTGATTTGTTTTTAACTAACCTTAGTCCAAAACTGTTAATTTTTGCTACAGCCAATAACCAAAAAATTAAACTAGGTCTAAACTATGGATTTATGGTCTAGGGGAATTTTCCCTAAGATTACAAGTTTAGGCTTGCATTAATTGTTCCCAAAACTAATCTTTAGCCAAAAATCAAGAAATCCATTTGAAAATAGAATTTTATGGCTTAGAAATGGAATTTCATGAGTCACTAGCACAATTCATAAGCAAAATGAAAAGCATTATGACCTAGTTGGATGGCATTGTTGCAAAGATAGGTCAAACGATGCACTTGACATACTTATAAAAAGCATGCATGGGAAATATGGTGCACTAGTAGAGTGACCACTCTAAAGAATTTACCTGACCTTACTTTTGAGGATTGTATTTTATCTCTACTTGAGGAAGAGAGGTAGTTAAAGAATGGAACACGAGGAACCACAAGGAAACAAGCGCTCTACATTTGAGGGTTGTATTTTATCTCTAATTGAGGAAGAGAAGCGATTAAAGAATGGAACACGAGGAACCACAAGGAAACAAGCGCTCTACATTTGAGGGTTGTATTTTATCTCTACTTGAGGAAGAAAAGCGGTTAAAGAATGGAACACGAGGAACCACAAGGAAACAAGCGCTCTACACCAACAAGGGCACAAAAGAATGCTACCAATGTCTAAGGAAAGGACACTTTAAAAGCAAGTGCAGACTCAAACATAAGCCCAAATGTGGACACTACAACAAACTCGAGCACAACGAAGAGGAATGCAAACTGAAGAACCAGAAAGCCAACTAACGTGGAGTCTTCATCAAGCAAAGAGAAGACCTCTGATAAGCATCTTTTTTAAAACCAAAGCTACATCAACAAGTCTCACCACCTTAGTCCATGATAGTAAAAGGTCACCAAATGAGTAGACCTAGTCTTTTGATTGTATCACACCTGACCACCTAAGAGTAGCAACTTATGCATTGAGGGGGGGGTGATGACATATTGTAATACCACACTTGACCACCTTAAGTAGCATGTTGCACTATGGGGGGAGTGATCAATCTTTTGTAAACTCACATTCAACCACCTTGCAGTAGCCTATACTCACATTCAACCACCTTCTTGCAGTAGCCTATACTCACATTCAACCACTTTGCAGTAGCCTATACATCATGGCACCAAGGGGGGGCACTGAGATTTGTGGTGCCATTAAGGGTAAGGCATCAGTAGAGGAGCATGATCAAGACCATGCAACCATATTAACCTTGGACATCATTCCACATGACCACATTTGTAAGAAGTGTACCCTTCTTATATAAAAGGAGTCATTTTCAAGCAATGAACACAAGTTGCTCTCAAGTGTTTCTATGAGTACAAGTTTCCATCTTGTAACCTAATTGAACTTGAGTCAAGCTTGATTAGTTCAACTAGTTCATCATTATGTTTGTAATTAGGCTTCATCCTCCATAGGATTAGACTAACTTAATCAGTGTGATTAGGGTTAGCTTTCATAACCATTCATTAGGGTTCCATAAATTTCATCATGATATAAAGCCTCCCTCTCTCCTTTGAGCTTCTCTTAATCACTTCATTTAGTTAATCCTTACTCATTAATGTGTTTAAGTCACTAATCATCCACTAATCTTAAACTTATCGTATCATCCTCTTTGTGGCTCAAATTTGACAGGCTCAATTCTCAGTATACAAGCCACCATTGGCTCTCAAACTTTAGGAGAATATCTCCCACACCTAGGTGACACTTCATCAGAGGGTTTCATGAAATTTTGCGCTATAACCAAAAGTGACTGAAGACCTTTCTCTGTGTACCTTCACAATTAGCCTAAACCATCTTAGGGCAAGCTTAGGCATAGATCGAGCTACTCATAGCTCAAACCTTGAGCCATTTGGTTCATCAATTGAGTCATATTCAACAAAATACCAATCATTGATTTTGGAGCAAATTTGGGTTCTAGAGCTAATTTGAGCTGGAGATCCTTAGTGTGCCACTTCCTCTTGATTGAATGTTTCCGGATTGGATACAATGATAAAGTTATGTAAGATATTCTTTATGCCTATCATGAAACATCTCTTCAATTGAGCATCGTTTAGTTTCTCCCATGGCCCAAAGGATAAAATCTCCAATGGTTGCGTTTTGTTTATGCTCAATTGAATAAAGTACTTTTGCTACACTCCACCGATCACCTTGTCTTGAAAAGCTATGGATAAAGGCTATTTTTAAGGTCCTGAAGTCCGTCTTTTGATGGCTGGCATCAATGTGATGAACCCCATGACTGGCCTTTCCCATTAAGCATAGGTTCAACGCATGTACCTTGGTGGGCAATTTGGATTTCCAAAAGCTTCACATCTTTGTTCAAACATTTGTGTGAATTGAATAGGATCAATCGTTCCATTGTACTTACCCATGATTTCGGGAATTTGTATAGTCTTGTTTTTGTATGAGTCACTGAGGCCGTGTATGAGTGCTCTTGTGGGTAGAAACTCACTTAATCCTTGGGAAATCCCCCTTCCTAGATTAGTCAATATGTCCAAGGTTTGGGGATTTAGGGGTCACAAAGGGTTGTACCTAGCACTTCTAAAGGTTTAGGTCTTATGGTAGTGCTAGGCAAGGGACCAAATCTCGGAGGGATTGATGTGATAGGGGATTTAAAACCCAATGACACGCTTGTTGTCGACATGGCAAAAGGAATTGGGAGATGCATTTGGGGCATGGATCTCAATGGCTTGAAGAGCCATTTTGTTCAGTCTGGGGTGTGAGCCCTGGTAATCCCTCTATCATTGCCCTATCTTAATGTTGTTAATTTCTCCTTAATGAGCAAGCACATGTTTTTTTGGGGGGCTTGTTAGGTTTTCTTACATTTCGTTACAGCCTCAGGAGGCTTGGCGTACCCTTCGTTGGATCAAACGAGTGTCCGTTTGCCCTAATTAGCTTAGACGACGCGCTGTGCACGTGAACAACCTAAGATATTTTTTCGAAAAAAGTGCGTGTCACTGGTATCCCAGATGGAAGAGGAGGTCTCAAAACCTATTTTCCATCACTGTCTCAAGAAGCAATTTTTTTCCAGAAAGTTTTTCTATTTCGCAGTCCGTTTTTTAATGTGTTCCAAAAGAATTTGAAAAATATCTGTATATGAGAGAGTTGTAGTATTTTTGGAGTACTACAACTTTGTCTCTTTGATTTTTGTATGATTTCGTTGTCTCTTTGATTTTTTTGGGACTATTTTAGGTAATTTTTAGTGCTTTAAGAGTTGTTTTTTGCCTCGATTTTCGAGTCGAGTTTTGGGGCTGTTGGTTAGAGACCAAATGATGGATTTTGCTCTCGAACGCTCAAGACCGATTTCGAAGAGCTTGATGCTGGCTTTTTGATGAGTACTAAAGTGCCAAGGAAGAGACGTATATTAAGTATGAGAAAAGCATACAACAATCAACGCTTTAAGCTCCAATAGAATCACCCCAATATGTAAGGTGATCTCAACCACTGAGGAACATCATGGTGCCATGAAAGACATGTGGGACTGGAGGAAAAGAAAATGCCATGGTCCCACTCCCACATAAATACAACACACTTTGCCTACGCGGAATGAGAGGACCCCTAAATATGAGCCCATGTAGCCATGAGAGTATGGATGATATCACCCCATGTAGTACCACTGAGATCAAAAATCTCGACACCCTCAATTGCCTCTGTGCATCTAGCTCTCCAGATCTGCCATGCTGTAATACTGGCAACAATCTCCCAACATGTGTCGATCCTCTATTGGAGGCCGAAGACTACGACAGTTCCTCACACGAAGTTTTAGGACCGAGGAACTCATGAAGCGGTATGGCTCGTTAACTTGATCTACTAGGTCAAGTGTTAACAGCAGCAATCTGTCAGCACAATCCACTAATCTCATAGTGCTTTTCTAAATTCATTAACGTCATTCTAGTTATGAACATCATCACAGGGACTCGTCCCATTCATCCTCATTATGGTTTTGCTCAGCTTATTACATTTCAATCAAAATTCAGGAATCATTATTTTTCAATCAGAATCCAAATCAACTCATCAGTTCTTAACCAGAATTTAAAAATCATATCAACCACATTCAAATTCATCATCTGGATAGCATTTATGCTTATAATTTAAAGTCTTAGATTTACTCGTATATACTACCAGTAAAGAGCTACAGTTATACCCTCCTCGGTATATATGGGTAGTCACGATCCTTAGAATTATAAGGTAAATACCATCATGTCTAGGCCTCAAGCAAGTCAGGGATTACGTGCAATTGCGATACTTCCATTTGAAGACCCAATTAATAATTTATGAATTTCACTCTGAATAACAATTTGTATTTCATCACGTAATTACAATCTTTTACTGCTTCTTCATAAATTTTTGACATTTTTAGCTTCTCGGTTGATCCTCATTAGCCAATTCGCTTTATACCAACCGTAAGATCCCAGTCCCCACCGCGCAACGAATTCAGGGGTGCTAGTAGCAGAAGTAGCACTTTTTGCGCAGGGCAGGGTCCCACACTCGGGGCCTCGCCCACCACCACGGATATCTGGACAAGAGACTAATCCATCGGTTCTTCCAAAACCGAAACCCGAAAAAAACTTCCCTTGCCAAAAGCACGGGCGATTCCTCCAAGATAAATTTTTCTCTAACGTAGTCAAAAGCCTTAACTAACTGAACTGATCTGACTGAACCGGTAAGTCCCATAGTCAGATCAGGAAAAAGATTGCACTTGGATCATAGAGACCAACGTTTTTTTCCTCATTGAGAGGCACAGCCTGCTGATTCTTTTCCATAGAACAATTTTTGTCCGGGATTTTCTTCATCTATCGTACCATAACAGAATTGAGTCTCAATTTAGGGATCCATCAGTCCACCAGCCTAACCCCATCCAGTCCCGTGGGTTAGCCAACCGCCCAACCACTGTAGTGATGGGATCCAATTAAGAATTTGGTTAAGGTTTGTCCCGGGTACCAGGGAAAAGAGTTCCCAGCCCCCCTAGCCGGATATTCATGCAAACTTAAAACTAGTCTCACCACTTACACACCCAATATGAAATTGCCTTTTTCACAGAATCAGCTATCTTTAAAAAAAACAATCTTTTAATGAAACCATTGTGTCACTCATCATAATCCTCAAAATCTCTGGTTGAATCCTTATTTCCAATCATTCCTTCATCGGTGTACCTAACGCTCACCACCTATCCACTCAGGGGACTTTTCCTTTTCGATAGTTCCTAGCTCATAGTAACCGGCAATATATTCACATATCAAAAATGGAATCTCCGTTGAAGATCAGCAAGATCAACCAACGGATCCATATAAAAGATCGATGGACTCATCCATTGAGGACTAGCAAGGTCAATCAACCAGATCCATGCCCGAATTCAGAAAACAACTCTTACTCCTTATTCCAATATCTTTCACGACGCACATGTGGGTATCGTCGGTGACCTAGAGCCTGAGCACTGTATGGTCAGCCCTCTCTAGGATCCTTCGCAGGTGACCTAGCGCTTCACTCATAGGCCGCTTCCTTGGTCCCTCATCCACCATACCGGAAGCTCACCATTTTAATTGAACTGAGGCTGGTCAAGACCTCGGCCGAGACCTTGCTACTACGCGAGACGTCCTCCAATGACTCTCGGTTAGCTGTTGCAACTTTATCAGATTAGGTCTCCACGACCTCATTCACAAGACGGTCAAAATGCTTCTCCAGCATTCTTGACATAAAACAATCATTTAAAAACAGTTCAAAAATACAGTTTCTATAACGAACTCTCGTCTTTCCACATTGCTCCACATCAAACCACATTAATTATAATTCCACAATCATTTCATGAGTATTCCTATTCTCATCCAATCACATCATTTTCATCTCATCACATATTTCCTCAATTTATCCTCATCAGATCTCATCCACTCGCATCTACCCGTATATATCTACATCTCATCACATCACATTCATTCACATCTCATCCATTCAGACCACATCACATTCACTCACATCTCATCCATTCAGACCACATCACATTCACTCACATCACATCACATCTCATTCATTTTACCTCACATCTCATTCATTCACATCTATCCCGATTCACATCCCATCACATCACATTCATTCATATCCATCACATTCACTTTCATTCATATCCATCATATTCATTGTCATCACCATTATATCACATCACTTCTATCCACATCATATCTCATTCATACACATCTCATCTCATTCATCCACATCCATCCAATCATTCATCTCTTTACATCACATCACATTCTTTCACATACACATCTATATCCATTCTTTCACATACATCCACATCCATTCTTTCACATACTCATTCACATCCATTCTTCTCATACACATTCACATCCATTCTTCACATACACATCCTTATCCATTCTTTCACATACTCATTCACATCCATTCTTCACATACACATTCACTCACATCTCATATCATTCATTTACATTCTGATTCACATGACATGACATCTCATCCATTCATTCATATTTATCTAATTCACATCACATCTATTCACCTCACATCTCATCACCTCTATTCACATCGCATCCATCCATCCATTCATTCCCATATATCTAATTCACATCACATATTCACCTCACATTCTCATCATCTCTATTCACATCACATCCATCCATTCATTCATTCCCATCTATCTGATTCACATCACATCTCACATCTATTCACATCACATCTCATCACCTCTATTCACATCACATCCATCCATCCATTCACATCTATCTAATTCACGTCACATCTCATCACATCTATTTACCTCTCATCTCATCACCTCTATTCACATCACATCCATTCATCCATTCATTCACATCTATCTAATTCACATCACATCCATCCATCCAATCATCATCTATCTGATTCACATCTTATCTCATCACATCTATTCACCTCATATTCTCATCACCTCTATTCACACCACATCCATCCATCCGTTCTTCTCATCTATCTAATTCCCATCACATCTATTCACCTCATATTCTCATCACTTCTATTCACATCACATCCATCCAATCATCATCTATCTAATTCACATCACATCCATCCATCCATCCATCCATCCAATCATCATCTATCTAATTCACATCTTATCTCATCACATCTATTCACCTCATGTTATCATCACTTCTATTCACATCATATCTATCCAATCATCTATTTGATTCACATCTTATCTCATCACATCTATTCACCTCACATCTCATCACCTCTATTCACATCACACCCATCCATCCAATCATCTATCTGATTCACATCTTATCTCATCACATATTCGCCTCACATCTCATCACCTCTATTCACATCACACCCATCCATCCAATCATCTATCTGATTCACATCTTATCTCATCACATCTATTCGCCTCACATCTCATCACCTCTATTCACATCACACCCATCCATCTAATCATCTATCTGATTCATATCTTATCTCATCACATCTATTCGCCTCATATCTCATCACCTCTATTCACATCACACCATCCATCCAATCATCTATCTGATTCACATCTTATCTCATCACATCTATTCGCCTCATATTCTCATCACTTCTATTGATAGAATTTAAACATAGAATTTAAGAGGATTCTAATTTTTGATATAAGGATTCTTTACGCATCTATTTATGCATAATTTAATTTTAAGAAAAATAACACTTTTGAAATAAAAATAAATCCTTTATTCATCTTCCTATGCATAAATTCAATTTTAATGAGAATGACACTTTTGAAATAAAAATAAATCTTTTATGTATCTTCCTATGCATAAATTCAATTTTAATGAGAATGACACTTTTGAAATAAAAATAAATCTTTTATGCATCCTTAATTCAATTTTAATGAGAATAGAACTTTTGATATAAAAATAAATCTTTTAGAATGCACAAACGGAGGGAATTACTCTTTTAGAATAACCTAATGATAAACTTTAGTTCCACAAAATTTAAGAAAAGTTTGCCATAACCTCCTTTGTATGGCTGACCATTTCTCAATTTTATCATTCAATTTATGACTTGAATTAATCCAATTTGAATTCTAATATCTCTAATCTACTCCATTTTCCAAAAATCAAGAGAGTAAACAATGAAAAGAGTTTAATCAATCTTTCAATTAAACTTTCTAGGATTGAGAAGGGCTGAATTGTAAAGAAGAGAAGGGGGTGGCCTTTCCATCAAGGCATAGCATCAGATTTTAATTCAACATTTACAAAGCATAAAATTTGAGAAAACCATAGATTTAAAAATTCACAATAAGTAAGAATTAAGCTTACATGGAGCTTGTAAGCTTTCCTTTGGCTTGAGGGATTGAGGGTTCTACTCTTGTTTGAAGCAAGAGTGGCCACCAAATTCACTTGGAGAGGATTAGGCCAAAAAACAATTGAATTATCAAGAAATTCAATGCTAAATGGCTTAGGACAGAAGCAGAGTAACAGTGCATAAACACTATTAAGCTTTTACAAAGGGGGAGGCTTATATTTATAGAAAAAAGTGAGCCTCTAACCAAGCAAATTGATTCTAAAATTTTCCAGATCAGTTTGGTCACTTTTTGACCATTTTTAGGTCAATTTAGCTTACTTTTTGGAGCTAGTTGAAACAGGAGAGAGAAGAGATGAAAATATCTCATTATTTGTGAGTTTAAAACTCATCCACACATGTGAAATAGGTACCTCATTCATGAGGGAAATTCCCCACACTAAGGTGTCAAAAATGCATCATGTCCTCTAAATATCTCTTCTTTTTAACTAATAAACCTTGTCCTTAGTCAACTCTTCATCTTATGTGAGTATTTACTCATTTTGGGGGGATTTTCTTTTATTATTCAATTTATCTCCTCCCTACATTTGGATTAATCTTATTGGTCCATAGGAACCTTAATCCAAAATTTTTAAAAAATCTGGACCCTCAAGATAAGGTCCTTTTTACCTATTTTCAATTAATTCCAATTGCACATTGGAAAGTTCTTTTTGAATTTTTGTTTCAGAGAAAATCATTTTAAACACTAGGAGGATTTATATATATATATATATCTCAATTTTGAATTATCTCCCTCTAGACATTTTGTCTCTCTAGTCCAACACAGGGTAAAACAGGTCTTTTATTTCAGAGAGGGGAATAATTATAAGATTAAAAGGGGAGGTTCTTAAACCTGTACACCTCAAAAGCTAGAGGGAGGAATCTTATAGTTAAAGCCAAAAGTCAAGTTGCTATAGTGTATTAGGTGGCCACTATAACTATAAAGAGGAAGGCCTTAGATTGTACACGTGATTGAGTAGAGTAGATAGTAACATGTTTTTGGTAAAAATTTTATACCTTAGAATTATTGAATCTTCTAAAAAAATCATGTTGTCTTATTAAAATTCTTGAATTTCAATTTCAAATCAAATGAAAGAAACCAAACAACAATGCACAAACTAAATCTCCAAGTACTATATTCAAAAATTCTATGATCTTAAGGGATTTCATTTCTTGTCGATAAGTTATTGGGCTTCCATAGCTAATATCAATACACATTCAACTCTCTCTCTCTCTCTTTCTCTCTCTCTCTCTCTCTCTCTCTCTCTCTCTCTCTCTCTCTCTCTCTCTCTCTCTCTCTCTCTCTCTCTCACACACACACACACACACACACACACACACACACACATGCTCATGTTGCTGTTTTTATCAAGGGCTTTTAACTTGGCTAAAATATCTTTGGTTTATTACCATAATGGGGGCTATGCACCTCTGGCTATTACATTGGCTACTCTAGCTACATGCGCATAATCGCTCTGCACACGCCGACTGAAAGCTCATGGTGATGGTAGCTGGCACTCTCTACTCGGCCTCGACTATAAAATGGACACCATATAGGGTGAGTTACACAAACTCACTTAGCGTGTATTGTGCATTGTTGGTTTTTCTCCGGCCATGTCTAGCGTACTTGCTCTTCATCAGCAGAGCTGGGAAGTCATCCTCTCAGGTACTTACTATTCTATAAGGGTTTGATGTATTGTCTATGCTACCGATGGCATTCTTATTGCATGGGATAATGATTACTTGAATCCCTTTTTGCTGATTACAAGCACGAAGGCTTTGTGATTTTTGGACATATGCATCTTGCTGCCGCATGACCCATATAGATTTTGGTTATGTTCTTATGTCTCTGAATATTGCTACTATTTACCCTAGCATACACGTCATGCAAAGGATTATTAAAATCGATGATTAACGGTACCTGATGATATTTTAATTTTTTCTCTTTGATGTTAGGGCATACACATCTTGTTGTTGCATGCTCCATATAGACTTTGGTTTTGGCCGTATTTCTCTGAATACTGCATCGATTTGCCCTAGTAATGCGTTGTCATGTCATGCAAAGGGCTCTTAACACTTGTGATTAATGAAACCCTTCGATTTTGACACATACGTATTTTGCTCATGAAGGTAGGGTGCTTATGGGAGAATGATTTTATGAATCCCATCTAAAAGGTTTTTCTTGGGGTATTAATACTCTGGCATACACATCCTCATGCCACGCATATATATTCTAGAAAAAGCTTTTGATTTTGCTCCTCTGATTTTTGCGAATGGTAGCCCTAATGCATCTCAGGCAATGGACCTTTAATATCGACTACCTACGGGGACTTGTCTCGTGTGGTTGTTTTTGAAATTATGTCCCATGCTTTAAACTGTGTATTATGCTGTCTCGTGAATTAATGGGTACATGTGCTATGTATTCTCTTGAATTATGATTAAACGATGTATTAACTATATATGAGGCCAGTTTTTGAGATAAGCGTAACAGTGAGTAATCTCTAAAAATATATATATTTTGTTGGCTAGGTTCAGTGCATGCCTTCGGGTTCTATATTTGTATCTCTAATAATACTTAGCACCCTTGATTAAGTCTAACTTCTCTATGAGGGCGTTGCTTTGTCTTCATTTGTGATAAATGGTTGACTATCTCGCATAGCTATCTTGATCTCAGACCCAGCACCGAGATATTTTCTCTATGATAGATGAACCCACTCGTGATGTGTCCTGTAGAAACTTATACAATTGTTTTCTATGATTTTGTGGGATTGGGCATATTGGAGTTAGCTTTTTGATGAGACAATTATGAGGAACCTTTGAACAAATATGGCTAGGTCCATGGCTAAAACCCACTAGGATATTGAATTGGCTTTGATATCTTTTTAGTTACACTTAGCTGATTATAAGCCACATGATCTTCTGAATGCTTGGCTGCATGTTAATTATGTGTTTATGTTAATCCCATTTTGGATTAACAAGTATGCTTCTCTAATTGAGGATATTAATAAGTGTCATGAAAAGGCATTATAAAAGTTGTACATTATGAGATATTGGCCACCCAAGGCCTTAGTTAAGTGAGTTTTAGGCGCCCAAGTATGAATAAGGGCCAAATGTATATAAGGCATTTTCTTAATCAAAAGACACAATCCCCCTTTGTGCTATTGAGGGCTCTTCTTTGTGTCTTGAGAGAGATTGAGAGATATTGAGAGAGACAATTCTAGCATTTGTGTCTCTTTTATGCTTGTATGTTTCATGCTCGTGTGGGAGAGTGAGAGAGAGTGATTGCTTTATGCGACGGTGTGAGCGACTCTACAGTGACAGCATGGAGGTGGAGGTGGAGCTTGGAGGTCTGGAGCTTAACAAGTGAGCTTGGAGGCCTCAAGGGACTCAAGTTCATCAAAGCATTGGTAAGTGCCCTATGACAGTTGTGTTATATTGCTCTTCTTTTAGGTGAATGCATTGAGTTCCCTCTTGGAAGTATGGTAGCCCATAACATTTTTGGCGCCGCTGTGCCGGGGAAACACCTTTGTTTCTTCCTTCCTCTTGGAGTTTCAGCTCCCGTTGCAGAAGATTCTTGATTGCCTTTGCATTCTGGTAGTGCATTGTGTAAGAAATGAATGGATAAGATTTGTGTGGAATTAAAAAAATCATGAGAAATTGGTTGTGTTTGTTGTGTATGTGTGTGGTGGTGGAGTAGTCTTGGAAGAGAGCTTCACTGTTTTTTCTAGTTTTTTAAAAAGAAGAAAAAACAGAACACCAACCTGCTTGTTCACGTTGATAATTCCAGTGATGGAGTAGTCTTGGAAGAGAGCTTCACTGTTTTTTCTAGTTTTTTAAAAAGAAGAAAAAATAGAACACCAACCTGCTTGTTCACGTTGATAATTCCAGTGATGCAATTCATGGGATTACCTTGCCAAAAATAGGTAGCCTTAATCTGACACCACGAGGTTTGACAAAATTAAGAATTATGAACGTGCAGAAAATCGTTCACAACGTGAAATATTTCAGAACACTTCACGACATGAACCATTTTTAGTTGACGACATGAACCATTTTGGAACCCTTCACGGTGTGAACCATTTTTAGTTCACGACGTGAAACCTTTTCTCTTCTCACAGCATGAACTTTTTCTACAATTTCACGCCTCAATCAAATCCAACTCACAAACGTGGTATTGTCGGATTAAGGCTAAGGAAGTCTTGAGACCATTGAAAATCATAACAAGGTAATGTGGAATTTTGAGTCCAAAAGCAAAAATTTTAGACACATGAAAGTGTAGAAAATCGTTCACGATGTGAACTGTTTTCTAACACTTTATGCCATGAACTGTTCTCTGCACGTAGAAAATCATTCACGACGTGAACTATTTTCTGACACTTCATGCCATGAACTGTTCTCTGCAATCTCACGGCCTCAAAAACAGGTCAACAGAATTTGATCAAAATTTAATTAAGACAACAAAATAGCTTATCAAATCATATATACATGCACTTAAGTTTGGAAAGCTCATCGAAGATGACCTTACACCTAGCGATAGTGTATCAAATCACCCAAGATATTCCTATAAAAAAAGTGTGGGTTTAGGCCACTTAGTAAGCACTCACTTGAGTGTCTTAAGGAATCTGACTGCCGTTGAAACTAGTAGTAAAAAATCCATGGAAGAAGGGTTGCGATACTCTGGGTTTAGGGAAGAGGAGAAACCACCCTCCCCAAACAGATCTAGCAGTATCATTGATATTACCCGGCGATTTTTTGGTCTCCAAACCAGCCATGACGAAGAAGCACAATTTGCAGGCTTGGGTCTGTCAACCAGCGCTGGACTTGGTCCAAGGCAAGAAGTGCCCATCCAAACATCAAATTCGAGGCTGTCAAACACTGGCACCCCCCGAAGAATGAGAAAAGACTTGGAAAGTGCGGCCATGACGGGTTAAGTATTCTTCCCAACCTTAGAGAAAGTAGAGTTAGATCTAAAGAGGATCGAGGTGGAACGACAGTTATGAAAGTTGAGCTTAAGGAAACAAGAGCTCGATACTCGAAGAGTGAGAGCCGAACAAAAGGAGATGGGAAGTGTAAACTTACTCCAATCACAGGGTGGTAAAGAGCCAAAAATAGTCATGGGAAGAAGTGAGGGAGAAATTCTAAACTTAGAACCCATTAATGAAGAGCCCAAAGCAGAGGAAGGATTTGTAACCCTAGAAGAACAGGATAATTTAGCAAGAGAAGAAAGTGGAGGACCGTTTATACACACTAAAAAGGACATTGAGCAAATGATCAATCATCCTACATTCCTACAAGACATGGAACTCTTAATTCTTCGAGGTGTACAGAGGCAACTAATGATGAGCCATTCCAAGGTGTAGAGACAGGACCATCCCATGGACCAGAGATGCCTAGAAGAGCCAACACAGGAAGAGGACGAGGTCTAGGTAGGGGGGATAAATTCCTCAAAGTCCAAGGATGGATCCAACCCTTGATCTTAATGCAGCCACAAGGACAGATCTGTTTGAATATGGCCGTAGAAATGGGCCGAGGAATGGTCAGGGAACTAGGCAATGCTCTAGAATCTTGACCCTCCCAGATGAAGCCACACATCATTTCCAAGCTCGTCAAAAAATTCTATGGGGATGGGGATCCTATTCAACATGTAGAGAGTTTTGAATCCACATGCGAAACCTGCGGGCCTGTCAGTGATGTGACATGATTCATGCTTTCTCACTGATCCTAGAAGGGAAAGCGCATCAGTGGTTCTGAACTCTCAAACCCAAGGATAAGGTTAACTTCACATGACTCAAGAATGTGTTTGTGCCCAGCTTTGCCAAAGGTGGCAACAGATGGCACAACTGCACAATATCAAAACAAAAGGAAATGGAGTCGATGAGAGACTATGTGTCTCGACTAAAGTACTTAAATTAAAGGTGAAAACTACGTAAGAGGCTAATTGACGATTAGTTATTGCCTTGCTTTCGGAGAGGAATTAGAGATCACAAGATGCATGATTATCTGGTACTAGCCCGATCGGCCACTCTAGATGCATGTTGCAAACTGGCAATTGAATATGAAGATTATATGTTGGAATCGCTGCCGCAACCAAAAGATGTCAAAATATCTTCGGCAATAATGACTTTGCATGTTTCGAGTCACCAAGTGATTGGAACTCGGAGCAAGCAAGTCAGAAACATGACTGTGGACGAGCTCAGTAATGCAATACTAGAGAAATTGAAGGTAAAGGAGGGAAGAGAAACATCTGGGCATGTGCATAACCATCTTTAACCCTTAGGGAATTGGTGTAGTGCTCCATGTGTAGATTAAATCACACTACCACTGAATGTCCACAGTTAAGAGCAAGGCCACTACTCTATTGTGCACACTATGTAAAACTAGGGAATTATGACACTTCAATGTGCATATATCCAAGGTTCCAAACAATTGCACAGCTGCCAGCACCACCTAGAGCTCCATTGGCCTTACCAGCACTACCTGTGCAAATTACTACAGCTGCAAGACAAGCTGCAAGACAACCCAACTCTTCCTATTTACCTAGGGAGATATTTCGGGTACAGAACACTTCACCTCTACCACCACCTATTCTATCACCACAACCACCACAAGCTAAAATCAACTAAGTATTGATTGAAGAGCCATCAGAAGATATTGATATGGTATGTGAAGTAGAACTTAGTGGAGAGTACTATAAGGAAGCTGCAGAGATCGTACCTGAATTCTATGTCCTATAGAATAACACGCCAGTACCTATGTTTCAAACCACATTACAATGGAAGGGTAAGGACATGAACTCAAACATGAGGAGAGGACCGCTACAATGTTTTAGCTATGGTGGGCTGCATCGAATCGCTGAGTGTCCAAACAAGAATGTAGTTCATATGCACACCAACCCCAAAAATTGACTGCTCCACTCAATGATGACAGTACTAGGATTGTCCATACCGCACAAGTGGTTCGACTTCCACTTCTAATTAGGCCACCATCTGGACCATTAGTGTACAGCCTGGAAATATCACACCACTCAATTTCCTGACACGAGCCCAGGCCCAATTGGGGGACAAGGGGAAGAACCGAGCAGATGCGGCCATTTCTAGAACTGGCCGGAGGAGAAGAGTGAAAAAAGTGGGTAAGGCTGACACTACGGTCACAATCCAAGATAGATCTGAAGAAGATACAACCAACACCAGATACAATCAACACCAGATCCACCCAATCGAGAGAAAAAGGAGATCAAGCAATCAACCAAAAAGAGCCTGACCTAGAGGAGCAAGGGGAAACACCATCAACCCCTAAAGGAGTCGGTGAGTACCCAAATGCTGAAGAGGAGATAAGGAAGCTCAAAGATGCATGGACCTTACTAGAAAAATGTCAACAGCTTCATGAAGCCAGCTAAGGGCTAAGTGGGTCAGGGATACAATGTATCCAAGAAACGAGCCAACAAGGGAAAGAGAATTGGGCGTACCTACTCCAATTCCAGAAGAAATGGAAGAGGGATCTCAAGCAAACACAATGTCCAGGATGCTTGAGGAAAATGCGTAGGGTGGGTCCATCCATTCCTTCACTAGGGATGGATATGAGACACACACATGGAGGGAACCCTCAATTTCCAAAGAGCCCAGAGACATAGGAAGCCTCGTGGCTGTACTGTCCACGTCTATGCAAATTCCATTGGGGAAATTGCTATGCAGTTCACCAACACTATGGACAGACATAAAGGAATGGGTAGAAGGCGGCAGCCGACACTACAGAGGATGTTCTGCCACCTCTGGCGCAGAAAGAATCCTAAAACACACAAGGAAAACTAGAGTCGTCAAGATACCAGTTAATCAATTGGGACGTTATTATGAAAGTGATGACACAAATGCTACAATCCCGATTCATCATGAAGGGTACCAGGCACTGGGTATCCTGGTTGGTGGGGCGGGGGTTAGCATCATCACAAAACATTGCTGGGAAAATTGGGGAAAACCCGATCTAAAAAGAGTAGATCTAATCGTTAAAATGGCAGATGGAACATCTTCAAGACCCATTGGACTTTTGGAGAATGTGAAACTCAAACTATTTACGTTTCCCCACCATCACACATTTGTGGTAATGGACATATTGCACCAACCAGACTCATATGACATAATATTGGGGAGACCCTTCATGAGGGAATCCAAATTGGTGTACAATTGGGCATTAGATCATGTGTATGTGTGTAGGGATTCACAATTTTAAAGATAGATCTAAGGACGTGAAGAGCACACCCCATGGAAGGGCAACTGTTCGATAATGATTTGGTTGCAATTGAGCAGACCACATCCATACAAATATGCTAGCCTTAGATGGAAAATTCCAAAGAGGAAGAGGAAATGAAAATGTTTGCATCACTTCCTCCTCCGGATTTCTGTGAATACTGGATGCATGTGCTAGCTACCATAGATAGATGTGATGCAACCCAGAGGGACCCAATATGTGGAATCTGGTATTGTTCCCATGACCTCTGTCTGTATGTTTAGTTGGAAAACCATTGATGAAGAATCAAAAGAGGAGGCCTCTAGCATAGAAGGGACTGGATCACAAGGCCATACAATGCTTAACGCCTCAGAAGATGGCAAAAACAGAAAAGATATATTACCCGACGAAATGCCCTATTATGAGATACCTCGAAGCCATTAAGGCACACGATGAGTTTTCTAAGGATTGGGGTGAGGAATTGAGTAAGATATCACTAGATGGGAAACATAAGGAGAAAGTCATCCTTCAAGAGCCAGAAACACCTAAGCTTACAAGAGATGGGAAAAAACGGAACAAAGCTCTGGGGCAAAAGCCAAGCGAGAGGCCAAAAAAGTCATGGCTTAAACAAAAAGTGAGAATGAGGATAAACTAGCCAGACCACTTCAAAACCTACATTGTTGTTGTGACGAACTAAAAGTGGTTCGACTAATGGAAAAAAGGGTTAAGGGGTTGTCCACATCATACAATGGCCTCAAGGAAGTTGATATTGTGGGGCCAAGGGAGTAAGCCAAACCCATATATATTGCTAAGGGCTTGACTTCAGGCTAAAGAAAATGAGCTCGTTACCCTCCTTAAGGAATTTAAGGATTGTTTCGCCTGGAATTATAAGGAGATGAAGGGTGTACCAACTGAGGTGGTGCAACATACGATCCCAATCATGGAAGGATCAAGACCAACCAGGTAGAAACCATACTAGATGAATCCTAAGTATGCAGCAATTGTAAAGGATGAAATAGATAAACTCATTTCTACAGATTTCATTTATGAGATAGAACATACGGATTGGTTGTCACCAATCATAATAGTGCTAAAAAAGAATGAGAAACTTAGGGTATGAATCGATCTTAAAAAGGTCAACTTAGCTACTAGGAAAGACCTTATCCATTGCCCTATACGAAACATGTTTTGGAGAGAGTGGCTAGTGAAGAAGCTTACAGCTTCTTGGACGGATTTTTAGGCTACAATCAAGTGTCGATAGCACCAGAGAACCAACATAAGACAGCTTTCAATACAATGTGGGGGACATTTGTATACAAAGTCATGCCCTTCGGTCTCACCAATGCCTAGCAACATTCCAACAATTGATGTGCACACCCTTCAAGGACTACTTGCAAAAGTGGTTGGAGGTATTCATTGATGATTTGTGTGCACACTCTCGATAGGCAGACCATTTGGCTTGCTTAAGGAAGGTGCTTGAGAGATGTTGATTATATCGTATATCCCTAAATCCTTTAAAGTGCCAATTTCGGGTCAAACATGGTGTGATATTGGGACACATTGTCTCAAAGAACGGTATATCCACGGATGACACCAAGGTCAAGTTGATCTTGGAGCTACCACCACCCACTAATTACAAAGGTGTTCAAAGATTTATGGGCCACGTTGGGTATTATCGCCGCTTCATAATCTTCTATGCTGAAATCGCTAGGACATTGTACAAGCAACTCATTGTCTTTGAATGGACTAAGGAGTGCCAGGAAGCATATGATCAATTGAAGCAGGCATTGGCTAGTGCGCCAATTCTAAGGCTTCCCAATTGGGACCTCATATTTCATGTGCATATCGATGCATCAAACTTTGCTATTGGATGCGTACTAGCACAGCCTGATGAGTTCAAATTGGACTATCAAGTCTGCTTTGCTAGTTATTAATTGAATGATGCAGAGGTGACATTACCTATTGGCCAACAAATTCGTATTCTTCGTGGACCATCAGGCCTTATTATACTACTTGGTGAACAAACCTTGCACCACGGGAAGAATCACACGCTAGTTGCTATTACTATTGGAATTTGACTTTACAATTATGGTAAGGAAAGGGACATAGCATGTGTTAGCCAATTATATGTCAAGAATTCCAAATGGGGAACCAGCAATGGAGCGAGGAGATATCAGATTATCTAGCTTGTAGTTTTTCACATGAAACACCCTTGAACAAAGATAAAATGCGGTGACTAGCTTGTTGCACCTTATCAATTAATTATAGGAGAACTATATAAGCTAGGTAAAGACAATGTCCTAAGAAGATGTGTGAGAGAAGATGAGTTCGTCATGATATTGGATGAAGCTCATTCAGGGCTAACCAGAGGGCATTTTGCTGGGGAGATTATGGCTCACAAGGTACTTTAAGAAGTAGGATTATGGTGGTCTACATTGTTCAAGAACACCATAGAATTTGTCAAAAGGTACGAGGAATGTCAGAGATTTGCTATCCCACATAACAAAGGGACAAGATGTCGCTCACCCCTATTATTGTAAGACAACCCTTTGAGAAATAGATTTTGTTAGACCTATTAGTCCAGTGGCACATCCATCACAAGGCATATATGTGATCGTGGCCACAGAATATTTCACCAAATGGGCAGAAGCCAGATCCTCGAAGCAAGATGATGCACGAACAACATCAAAATTCTTATATGAGCAAATTATCTCACGATTCGGCTACCCCTTAGAATTAATTAGTGATCACGACTCACATTTCATTAATGAGGTGATTGATCATTTACTTACTAAATTCTTAGTAGTCCATCGAAAATCATCACCTTATTATCCATAGGCTAATGGTTAAGCAGAGAGTACAAATAAAATTTTGTGTACTATCTTGACGAAAACCTTGGAAACAAGTAAGTCGAACAAACTGGGAGCATAAGTTGATAGCAACCTTATGGGCATATCGAACATCATATAAGGTAGCGACGGGATACACTCCCTTCTGTCTAGCTTATGGTGTTGAGGTAGTAATGCTTATGGAATACCTAGTTCCGAGCTTAAGGATTGCAATGCAAGAACATCTAATGACGGAGAATGCACTGAAAGGCTAATCGATTTAGAGAAGTTTGATGAGACCAGACTAATTACATCGCATGGAATCATGGTCGAAAGCATTGGTTCCACATAAACTTGAAACAAAAAGAATTGGAAGCAGGGGACCTTGTCCTCATGTATGGTGTAGGAAGCACCAAGAAAAAGAAACTCAAGTACAGAGGCCTAGGACCCTTCCGAGTGTCTGAGATCACACCTCAGGGGCCAATTAGAATTGAGACAATTGACGACTTACAAATGGAGGGTTATGTTAATGGGAGCAAACTCAAAAAATATTTTGGACCACTGACCCAAGAGATGCTCTTGTAAGAACATCTCTTAAAACAACAAAAACAGCTCGCAAAGGAAAAAATCTAGTAAGCTCAAGAAGAGGCCAAGGCAAGGGAGGCCAAAGCTAAAGGCCAAAGCTAAAGGCCAAAGCTAAAGGCAAGGGAGGCCAAAGCTAAAGGCCAAAGCTAACAATTATTCCAGAAGAGAATGTTGCACGTGAACATGGCTTCCTTAACTCTCCTAGATGAAGAGGAATTGAACATTGAGCCAGCACGACTTAGGTTGGAACTCTCTATGGCTAAATGCCATGCAACGAGCATTGCACTAATAGATATGGGATCAAGTCATAACCTGATCTCATATGAGACATGGATAGCCTTAGATAAACCGTACCTTAAACCCACCAATGCACAAGTACGCAGTGTGCACTTGACAACTACAAAAGATGAGGGATTTTTAAGTGTTAACATTTTCATCAGAAATAATTCCTTGGTTGGAAAGGTATTTGTCATGCCTGTAGGTTCCATGGAAGAGGAAATGATCCTAGGACGATCCTGAATTTGCACCAACAAATGTAATATCTAATGGGAAGAGAGGATAGCACTGCCGATCGTGGGCGATATTGTCATGTTCGTACCCTTATGGAGCTCAACAAACACAAGGAAGCATGCCATGATGAGGAGATAGCAACACCAAGCACGGTGACAGCAACTCATAAAGAGAAAAAAGCAGCAATTCCACAATCCCTACACAAAAACCATCCTAAGTCACAAGGTACATAGCAATGGGTGCCCAAGGTTCAACTTAGAAACCATCCCACAAGGAGGAGAAGGAGGTTAATAATAAGGAAACGATAAGAAGGGTTCAAACGGGAGTAAAAATCAGAAATGGCCTTCACAAGCAGGTTGGCAGTACTCCAGACAAATCAACATTCCACAAGGCATTCGTAAGCAATAGGTCCAAAAGGATTTACTACTGGCACAAGGATACTACCAAGGCAATACGACAGTGTGGGTGCTCAAACCCCACCCAAGTGGCCACCGTTTGCAAACAGCTCCAAATACAAAGGAAAGGGTAGTAAAAGCATGCGTAACCAACTCCCAATTAAAACCGATGCTCAAACTGCACAAACACTGATGTGGAGGAAGAAGACAACTCAACAAGATGGGATGAATATTTCTAAAACAATACCAATAACCACTTTGATCAAGGAGCTGGACAAGGACCCTGACGGGATTAAAAAAGAAGTTCAGTAAAGGGACACGGATAAAAGTCCCAATCCAGAGGAATCAGTAGTAAAACTATTCAGTTGGGTGGAGGGAAGAATCAAACACTCCCACACGGAGCTAAAATGCCTGCAAACAACACCTACCCAGAAGTGCCAAGGTGTCACCATGGTTTACATGGCAATAAAAGATGAAATTATTCATTAGTCACAAAATGGATACAAGGTAAAACTGGGTATCATGCGCTCCTTTATATGCATGTTTGAGGCTGAGCATGAAAAAAAATAGAAGGTATCAATCTTGCACACTCATGATCTGAAAAGGTTCACACTGTGAAACGAGTACAAAAAGGTTCACGTCGTGAACCAATATTAAAAAGTTCACACCGTGAACTAATCCAAAATAATTCATGCCGTGAATTGGTGCAAAATAGTTCATGCCGTGAACTAGTCCAAAATGCTTCACGATGTGAAACGGTCACTTCTCACCAACCAATCACAAGATGACACATGGCATTCTTCATTAAGGCAGCTGCCTAGGCCAACGGATGCGCCATAAATTTGAAAATCTTTCCTTTTTTTGTCATTTTGCAAGTCTTCCATCGTGTGCTCAATGCAATCAGTCTTCCATCGTGTGCTCAATGCAATCAGTCTTCTTGCATCGCCTCACTCCTCACTTCTTTGAACTCCAATCGACATGAGGTGGGAGCTTGGGCCCTTCTTTGTTTTTCATCTTTCAAACTTTGATCATGATCAATTGAATGTCTTGGGCACACAAAGTCTTGCACATTAAACAACCGTCTTGCATTATCATCAAATGATTTCCTGTGTTCGCTCTCTAAACTCCGCTAGGTGGTCTCATCCAACATGCACTAATTAAATCTTTGAGAAAAAACAAAACATAAATACGTAACTATCAAAACCTACAATTTCACAGAACATGCACTAATTAAATCTTTGAGAAAAAACAAAACATAAATACGTAACTATCAAAAACCTACAGTTTCATAGAACTGCCCAAAACCTGCAGTTTCACGCTATTAAAACTCACGGATTTCCATCTCACAGAAATGCTTCTCATGCTTTTAACTTTCACGGAAATCCTTCTCACGCTTTTAACTTTCACGGAAATCCTTCTCACAGATTTTCATCTCACGGAAATCCTTCTCACGCTTTTAACTTTCACACTTTTAACCTTCACGCTTTTAACTTTCACAAAAATCCTTCTCACAGATTTTCGAAAATCCACTTTACGCTTTTAACTCATGGATTTCTGTCTCACGGGTTTTCCCCGACTCACGAGATTACTCCTCACCACGACCTGCACTTTCATGGTTTGAGCACCTAGACCTTTGACCTCTTCAACTAACACACCTTGTTTATTGCTCCCCTATTGCTCCCACCACTAACAGCCTTCTCATCACGATTAACCTTCTTGCCATTCAAAAAAAGAAAAAGAGAAAAAAAAATAGGGAGTGGTACCTGCCCCACCAGTCTACAGACTGATCTTCTTTACATGTACAGATGTCGACCTTAGACCCCAAAGCCGCAGAGACCCCCGCGATAACACAGGCCAGTGCTATGGGCTCCCCGGTTGAGTCAAAAGAAGAGGCCAACATGGGGACCAAAGATGAATTACCTGGGCCCATATGCCCAAGCCTTCCATGGTGGCATCATCAGCAAGGAGATCCATACGGCACATGGAAAGGTGGCGCTGCACTACCACAGCCCAGAGTGCCTCCAAATCCGAAAGAGGCAGAAGTAAAGGACAAACTGGAGAAGGTGGGCCTCGGCAAAATGGCACAGATTCTTCCCAAGAATATCGACATGGAGCTTTGTGCCGAGTACATCAAAACATATGACAAAGCTACCAAGTGGGGTACAATAATGAAGGCTGATGGCACAACAGAGTAGGTCCTGATCATGAAAGATCTAATCCGTGACGCTCTATAACACCACCAATCAAGATACACGCCCATGCCTTTGACAAGATGCCCTTGGATGCTATGCTGAAGAAGAGCTCCTATAATTCCAATGGAGTTAAATATGAGAACATCAGAGATGAGGCCACAGAGAAGGCATGCATGGCAATGCCTTTAATCATGCAGGTGAAGCCAGTGGACCGCTACAACAAGATACTGCTAAACAGAATTACAAAAGTCTATGAGAGAAGTTGGAGGACTAGGCATACGACATACACCAGGAAATGGAGAACTCAAAGCTCATCAATCCAAGATATGCAACCCATACCTCATGACACAAGTCCTAAAGCATGTGGCGAAGAGGACCCTTCCAAAACCCGAACTAGTAGAGCAAATGCAATTGGCAGTCCTTCCAGAGCAACTAGCGCTGACAGTTAACAGAGATGCAAGAAGGGCAAGCTGTCCTCATGGAAACACAAGCCATAATGAAGGAAATCAAGAAAGGAAGGAAAAAGAAGATGGAAAGAAAGATGAGGGGCATCATTCCAGATGTGGCTGAGGAAACACAATGGATTGAGGCTGAGCTCGCACAAGAGATTAAATCATACCAGGAAGTATTGGAATTGCAAGAAGCCACTATCAGAGAGGCCACATAAGAACAAACATAGCAGATGACTCCTCCTCAGAGCCCCGGCTCAGCTTATATTCAAAAACATGTCTCCGCTCAAGGATTCTATTATGACAGACACACCTGAGGAAATGGAGCCAGAGACAGTAACAGAAGTCGTGCCAGTCGAAGAATCACGAGATCTTGAAACAGTAACATCAATCCTAGTGCAAGATCTAACAGCACCACTTGATACAGGTAAAAGACTAAGAGATGAAGATACATCTAGTCTGAGCAAAAGAAGGCTTCTGGAGGATACAACAACTGTCATTCCTATAGAATATAGACTATGAACAGTTCATGCAGGAAACTATGGAAGGTTGGATGGGCTACTGAACCTGCCGCATCCTGGACTGGAAGGGGCAATGGGCACAAGTGCACCACTTTGGGAGCAAGAGCAACGAGTATGGCACTGCCATCTCCTCACTACACATATACTTCATGATCGTAATGCTGCACTTTGGAAGCAAGTTCAAGAGTCCAACAACACACAAGTATAAACGTTAAAAGAACACTTGATAGTAGCAGAGGCCATGCATTGAGATGTTATCATGAAGAGTTTAAAGGTCACCGAGGAGCAAGAGGCTAGGTACAAAGTGCTGGAAAACAATAATGTGGTTAGGCCTTGCAAACAATTACCCCTTATGAAGCTTGGAATGGCAGGAAGTCCTCTGTGGCTCATTTGTGTGTTTTTGGTTGTCTTACTTATACTCTTGTGCCTGAGCAACAACATAATAAGCTGGATGATGAGGCAGTAAAATGTATTTTTGTGGGCTACAACTCAGAAAGCAAAGGGTATAGACTATGCCATCCAGCCATAAAGTGGATTTTGGTGAGTAGAGATGTCTTTGTGTTGAGAACTCAATTTAGCCCATTCTTTTATGCAAATAAACAGCAAAATGTATGTTGTTAATCACTTGTCCTCATGCTTGCATAAGAGGCTCTCATCATCCAATGGAATAAAACACTCTCATTCTCTCTCACATTGTCATTATGTTGTCATTACTCTTAATATCATATGATTAATCTCTTAATATCTTTTGCTTATTCTTAATGGTACCTTCACCACGAGTCTAATCATCACTTGGAAGCCACCATGAAATCCAACATGGTATCAAAGCCTAGATTTAGGCTTCCCTCATCTCATTTACATCCTCATTAATTCCACTAACCTTGCTTAATCTCTAATTAATCTCACCTTAAGCTTTTCCCTCTTCGTGGAGCTTTGATTTCTCACTCCAACCTCAACCATTGCTCAAGATTCTTGTTGGGCCTTCTTCCTAGCTCATAGGCATTGCCGCCCAACACGTCAATGCTACATATCTGTGTCGCTTCATCATCGACATTAGACATAGATCCCGGGATATACACAGCAAATTGGAGCCATTCCATCAAGACCAGGGGGTTTTGGGCCTTGCGAATCCGATTGCATTGTCCATTTTGCGAATAGGCGCCTATAGTAGCCAATACAAGACTATGTGCTTCACAAAGTCTACTTTTGGTAAAGGAGAGATCAAGGTATGGATATTACGGCTAATCTTATGTTCATGGGCTTAAAACACATCTAAGCCCATTGCTCTAAGTGTCTCTTAAAGCTTTTTGAAGAAGATTTGAGAAAGGCCTTCAATTTTACTCTTCAAGTTGATCTCTTCTCTCTAAGTGCAAACAAAAAAATTACCTTTACTAATCAATAATTAATCAACACTAATCCTAGTTTCTTTGGGCCATCAAGGGTTCAATCCGACAATTGGGGACCTGCTATAACTTGCCAAAGCTTCATATTGAAAAAGCCCCTTGATTTTCCCCTCCAACGGTGCTCTACAAATCAAGGTATTTTTTGCATAGTTAAGAGAAAATTACTTTCATTGATACCTTCATTAGTGCTAATCATTTGAGGTTTTTTTAAGGACCGTTAGAGGTTCATATTTGACATTCAAGTGTTGCTAAACCTCTATAAAGCATCAAATCAAATTTTTCCCCTTGATTTGAGTGGTCAATTTGTTAATCCAAAACAAGGTATAATCTGCATTAGCATAGCTTAGGACAATGGGATTTTTGAGCTTGTATGCATCATATAATTCATTAATCATGCTCATAAATCACTTGTAAAAGGGCAAGACACTAGCCATTCATAAGGCTAAGACCCCCTTATGCATATTTATTACATTATCTTTTGAAAGGGATGGACATCATATCATGTAAGGCTTTATGAACATATTAAGAAAATGATTTATCTTTGCCTACATGGTTTTTAAAACACAATGAAATCAAGGATGAAGAAGATCAAGAGCTACATCAACATGAAGAAGGTCAAGAGCTACATCGAAAAGATCAAGATCAAGAAGGAAGCATCTTCAAGCAAGGAAGAAGCAGCCTCATATGGGGATAACTACATGGAAGACAAATGGGCTTTCTAGACCAGCTAGAACGAGCCTATTTGTAGTCACCCAAGTGACATGTAATCATAACGAGATGTCTAGCATTTGTTATCATAATTGGCATTGTAAACCTCCATGAGTAAGACCTACGGGCACTTGGATGATGATCATAACTAGAATTGTGAATAATAACTAGAGCCAGTAGCATTGACATCATATTAGCCCATCTCTTGGGAGGTTATGGTGCATGGACAAAGGCTGTGGATTGCAAGTTAAGGAGTGTAACAAAAAGGGATAGGTTGTGAGAGTTACTTGCATTTTCAAGTTGCATTTGCCCAATTATCTTCTAGGAGACCCTCGAAGGTGATTGGGCGTACGTATTTGATTGCCTTGAATGACAATGTCTTGCTTTGGGATTTTCTTTTGCTTATATACTTGGTTCTAATCTCACATAAGATGTTGGCATAACATGTAGTGGCTCTAGATCTTTTGGAGACATGAGGGAACTGCACAAGGAGAAACAGCCACATGGGATGATTCATGTGAGATCCCACTGCCCCCTCCGCGCACATTGGATTCCCGATTGTTGGCAGCGAAATCAGCTCCCTCTTGCATGGGGGGGTAGGGTTTCCCACTCAGGGCCTCGCCCTCGAATGTCCGGGCACGAGACTAAGCTAGTGGTCATTCCGAAAACCGAAACCGGGAAAATTTCCCATGCCCGGAAAATGGGGACGATTTCACCATTTTGAATTTCTTAACGAATTTTTCTAATGAGATCAAGATACTGAACTAATCTTCATATGAATAAACCAGATAGAAGGGAAACTATTACAGACTTAACTTGAAGGAATCAATGCTTTTTTCCTAATTGAATCAGGTATAGCCATTGATCTATTCATTTGAGAAGTCAGGTTATTATTTAACTATTCGAGTTCTAAGCGTATTCCTATTGATCAATTTTATTATTAAAACTCTACTGATTCCAGCCTAACCCCATCCGGCCCATGGGTTAGCCACCGCCCAACCACTGGAATTGGTAGAACCAGACAAGTACTCACCTACCCATAATTGAATGCCTTTCTTAACTTTTGTTTTAGAATACAGATACGCACACACTCCTCATTAAACTTTAATTTATAAAACAATCCATTGACAAGGGCTATAGATGTCATAACTCAAAATTTCCATTCAATCCTTGTTTCTCACAAAACAGTATCACTCTGGACTCTCCGTTGAGACCAGCAGGTCAGCAACCCCAACGAGATCCAGTATAACAGATTACAATAATTTTCTCGTCATCATACATATATATATCTTCCACCACGACATACGCATGGGTGTCCTAAGCACCGCAAGCCCGTGCATCGCCTAGTCAGAACCCTCCAGGATCCTCCTTAGGTGTCCTAGCACTTCACTCAGGGATCGCTTCGTCGGCCCTTGCCCATCGTATCGGAAGCACACCATTTTACACCATACCCAGGCTGGTCAAGAGACCTGTGCAAGTTTTTGCCGCGTGAGTCGTCCTTTGAACACTCCCCCCGCCAGCTGTTGCAATCGAACTTCCCTTATAAAACACATATACCAATGCTCCCTCCAGCATTCTAGCGTAAGACAGTCCTTTAAGAAAACAGGGTTTCTATGCAAGTTTTCAGTTTTGATTTTCTTTGAATATAATGAGTATATCTTAATTTCGTATCCCAAGACTTCTAGATCACAGGTCTAGATTCCCAAGCAGAATTCCTCGAATTCTGAATTCTTGATCCTCATATCAAAATCAAAGGTCTCATTTTAGTTTCAGATTCAGTGGGTGATTTGAGTGTAGATTACTGAACTGGTCACATCGTCTTTTCTTGAAACTGACGAAGGAGTTACATCTTGGTCATAGTCTGATTCAGGGTTTGAGTCTGGAAAGGTTCTCCCTGAACTATCTTTCTCGAAGGGTAATATTTCAATTACTACTTTACTGAATTTCATTCATTGAGTATTTTGCTTAACTGAACTCAAAACTAGTCACACGAATTCCTATGGGTGAGAAATAAATTAATCATTTATCTAAACTTTCGACTTCGATAGTTTTTCTGAATTTTCTCATTACCATCCTAGAGAATATGAAACGGTATAATTTTCCTTCACTGAGTATTTTGTTATTCATTTTTCAATATTCATAAGATTTAAATATAGGATTAAAGAGAACCCTTATTTTGATATAAAAATTCTGTATGCATCTATTTATGCTTAAAATCCAACTTCTATGGAAATAACACTTTTATATAAAAAAAATCCTTTTATGCATCTATTTATGCATTTAAAAAAATCAATTTTGATGAAAGTAACACTTTTATAATAAAAAAATTCTTTTCTGCATCATTTTATGCATAAAAATCAATATTGGTGAAAGCAACACTTTTGCAATAAAAAAATTTCTTTTATGCATAAAATTCAATATTGATGAAAGTAATACTTTTAATTAAAAAAATTCTTTTATGTAATATTTTATGCATAAAAATCAATATTGATGAAAAAACACTTTTAGAATTAAAAAAATATCCAATATACATCTTTCTATGCATAGAATTTAAATCTAATGAAAATCACTCTTTTATAATAATAAAAAATAATCAATATGCATCTTTCGATGCATAGAATTTAGATCTGATGAAAATCACTCTTTTCTAAATAATAATAATAATCAATATGCATCTTTCTATGCATAGAATTTAAATCTAATGAAAATCATTCTTTTATAATAAAAAAATAATCAATATGCATCTTTCTATGCATAGAATTTAATTTTAATGAAAATAACACTTTTATAATAAAAATATTTCTACTATGCATTTTTCTATGTCTAGAATGAAAATAACACTTTAAGAATACACAAACGATGGGGATTACTCTTTTTGAATAATAAAAGATAAAACTTATTTCACAAAATTTAAGAAAATTTTGCCATATCCTCCTTTGTATGGCTGACCATTTTTCAAATTTTCCTAACCTTAAATTACTTAAAAAATTATCCCCAAATGGTTTAAAGCATTCTAAACTAATCAAACTCCACTTTTAAAAGAGAAATAATATGAAAAGTTTAATTCTAACAATTTGATTACTTAACTAGGATAAAGAAAGGCTGAATTTAAGAATGAAGAGAGGGGGAAAGCCTTTCCAACAAGGCATAGCATCAATTTATCATTTTAAAGATACCAAAAATTAGAAAACCATTAAAAGAATAAAGAAAAAGTAGGATTTCTAACTTACATGAATTTCTGGGAGCTTTCCTTTGGCTTGATGGTTTGAGGGATCTACTCTTGTTTGCAACAAGAGTGGCCACCAATTCTTTAGAAGAGGGAATGGTCAAAAACTAATGAATTATTAATAAATTCACAGTTTTTGGCTATGGGGAGGAGTAGAGTAACAGTGCGTAAAATAGTATTAAGCTTCAACAAAGGGGGAGGCTTCTATTTATAGGAAAAAGTGAGCTTCTAACCAAGCAAACTGATTCTAGAATTTTCCAGATCAGTTTGGTCAATTTTTGACCATTTTTGGGTCAGTTTAGCTTACTTTTTGGAACTAGACTTGAATTAGGAGACATGAGAGATGAAATATCTCAATTTTTAGGAATTTAAAACTCCACCACACATGTGAAATAGGCGCCTCCTTCATGAGGGGGAATCCCCACTCTAAGGTGTCAAAATTTTATTTTTTTAGTATTTCCTTTGGTCCTTAGTCCACTCTTCTGTGAATATTTACTCATTTTTGGGGGGATTTTCTTTATTTCTTCTATTTATCTCCTCCACACATTTGGATGAATCTGAATGGCCCCTCAAAACATTAATTTAAAATTTTCAAAAAATTTAGACCCCTAGGATAAGGCCTTTTGAGCAGATTATAATCGATTTCTAATGCACCTTCTGAAAATCTTTTTGAACTTCTGTAGAGTAGTCAGTAAAATAATCCTTGTCTACCCACTTTGCATCAATTGGCAAATAATTTTTAAATTTCACAAGGTATCTCTTGGAAAGCTTCTTATTTGGTAATTTTCTCTCCTTGTGAAATACAATCTACTATGGCTAGAGGATTTCCTCTAGCTCATCAACTTCTGGCGGATCTTCTGTGAAAGGCTCCTCTGGATCTGGCCCCATATACTTCTGCAAAACACTCACGTGAAAAGCATTGTGAATCTTCCAATGACTGGGTAAAGCAAGCTTGAAGGACACTTCATTGATCTTGTCAACCACTTTGAAGGGTATCAAAGAATACACCTGTGAATTTACGATGGGGTTGAAATATCTTGTCCATCATACGGTTAAATGTTACCGGGGCATTGGTAAGGCCAAAAGGCATTACCAAAAATTCATACCATAGTTGACAATATGGCCCAATTGAGCTTGTTTCCTTCTTGCTCCATCTTGTCAACAAACAAGGACGTTGTTCCATGAGACCACGCGAAGTCATGCTCTTCTTGAGTATAATTACACCCTACTACTTCTCTCTACACACATTCAAGGAATAATATTTAGCATCTTTCGCAATTCATACATACAATATTAAGTATATTGTAAAAGTAAAGACTCTTAAAAACTCATTGGCAAGGACACATGTAGTCTTAGCAAGTTCTTTCTTCCAAACGTTTGAGCGAAGGACTACAAGATTGTCCCTCTATAAGCAACCCTATTGGGAAATTTGTCCACACCATTGAACATTCTCCCAAAGATGATGGTTGGTTTCTTATATTTCTTGACTTATTTAAGTCTCCAATTATCTTTGCCAACCTAGTGTAATGCATGTGGGGGGCAAGTCAACATTATAACGTACCTTATTAGAACTGAAAAATAGGTGGGGGGAGTGAGAATTTGCTGGTTTTTTATTATCCATGCCTACATTAATTACTCACTAATTACATCTTAATTATTTGCTAATCACTTTGTTAATGATGTTGATTCTAGTATTTGATCCACCATAGCTCATCACATTGCTCTAATTTCAACACTCTTGACATAAAAGTAAGATCCTACGGGTCTATAATAGCTGGTGGTTGTGTTTTGGGATCTTGCAAGATGTTTTGAGAACCAAAGTATACAAGTCAAGCAATGTATACTTTCTCTTTCAACCAAAATATACAAATTCCATGCAAATTCTTCTATTATCACACATTGTGCGAGCCACCAAAATGAGGTCATTATAGTGTAGCCAAATGGGTATTGAGATAGCTCAAAGGTATAAGAAGCTTTGGAAATGACTAGTTGAATTAAGCTTGTTGAAATTTTGTGATAGTGATCATACATGTGATATAGTGGATGAAAACTCTACTCAAGAATATGCCTTAATTTTTAGCAAAGCTACCATTTCATATATATGAAAAGCAAAACTATAATATCTTTGTCACACCCCAAGTGTTTCCACTACTATTGGCTTCAAGCCTTATAAGAGGCACTTTCATAATCTATCCAAGGAAAATTGATCTTACAAGAAGAAACTGCAAAGTGCAATGCCGAGTACCCTAACATATTTATCACAGATGGCACCAAGAGGCTGGAGCTTCTAAGCCATGTAGTAGAGATGTCCAAAATTATTATGACATGCCATTATAAAGATATTGAGGCCAAAACTAGCCGCTTGCACTTAAGTCAAGTTACTTGCCTATGTGTGGCCAAAGGGAAGAATAAGATCAACCAAAAGCTAGCAATCGTTGAAAGGATCAACAAGGAGTGAGAAGCTCAAATTCAAGCACCTAAAGACAAAGTCAAGGTGGATACTCAAAGGTAAGTGGAGAAACTGATCCTATAGCCACCACCATTGATAATCATAGTGTGAGACTTATATTTATTGCAAATAAAGCAACCAAGGTTCTCCTTGCTATTGTTAACCTTTCCAATAAAGTTTCACACCCTTTGGGCTCCTTCAAGCAAAGGCTTTCTCCCATACGTTGGTGAATTTGGAGAGCGAATGTGAAAAAACTCAAATCCTATCTTCTTAGACTATATATTGAATTTGTCTTTCCTATAGCTTATCTTGGGGGTTTTATTCATCTATCTTGTTCATTCATGCTACACTTACTGTCCTTACCTGAGCCTTTGATCTTTCTATCAAGCTTTATGTAGGCCTTTTCATGCGAAAAAAAAAGTTGATGAAAAGAAAGTTCTCGGGCTTACATCCAATAGACCAAGATGCACAAGGTGACCCAACTATTGGAAGATTCTTTTTTTATTTTTTAAGGCTGGGGAAAAATCATCGAAAGCTTAAAAAATCATTGCACTTAAAAAATCATCGAAAGTGTGTTACCAACCTTTGTTTCCACAAAGAAAGTTGTTACATGAAGGTCACATTCAGATTTCCCATAAAAAATGAAAAAAATACTAACAAGAGGATAATAAATGTGCTAGAAATGTCATTTTTAGCAACTACATGATGTGTCCTAGTCAATTGTGCTAACAAGAGGATAATAAATGTGCTAGAAATGTCATTTTTAGCAACTACATGATGTGTCCTAGTCAATTGCATGTCAACTACATGATGTGTCCTAGTCAATTACATGATGTGGCCTAGTCAACTGGTTGATGTGGCAGTTAACAACCATGTCATATTGTTGATGCTCAGCAATATGACGTGGTAGTGCCATGTCACTTGCCACTTGGCATACACGGTTGCATGGAAACGACGGTGCACAACCTCCATGTGGCATATGCAGTTCATCTTGACATGGCCAAGAAAGGAAAAACATGCACAACAACCTTGATGATGTGGCCATATTTGTATGCCATGTCATATTATCGACGCTCGATAATATGACATGGTTGCACACGTGGTAGTTGTTGCCACATGTGCAACCATGTCATATTATCAATTGTTGTGGTAATATGATGTGGAATAAAAATATGGCCACATCATCAAGGTTGTTGCATAGTCATCCTTTCCAATTTTGCCACCTAATTAAGTGGAGCTGCATGCATGAGGGGAGAGATTGCACCCAATAGTGTGTTGATGGTGATGGTTACTCTATTTTCATATTTTATGTTATACTTTAATCTTGTCAATTTGATTCAAGTCTATGCTTTGTTCCCTGATGTGTATGTGAGTTTGATTAATCCTTCAAGAAGTACATGAGGTCCTGTGTGATAGGTGCACATTATGTAATTGTGTATGTATATGCATTATACAAGTGCATGGGATGCACGCTCCTATGCAAAGTGTGTGTGTACGTACATTGTGTGAGTGTGCATGTGCGTGTTTTTAGGTTTTTTTTAATGTTTTGAGTTTTATTTTTGGCGTTTTATGTTTTTAATCAATCTTGGCAGAGATAACTATACATTTGAGTCGGGATGCTATGTTACATATGTACAATAAGGGCATAGGCTTCACGGCTTACCATGCATGCTTTGGCGGCGGCCAAGCAAGGGTAGAGAATGTCTTTCCCATCTGCATAAAAAAGCGTGGATGCTACTGCTATCAGCTTTGCTGGTGCACAGGTTTGAATTTTGGCCTTCTAGCTAGAAAGATAATGTTGTAGTGTGACGCAAGGGGTGTCATGGGACCATGGAAATCCTTCTAGGTCTAGGGAGTATTCGTGAGACATAGTGGAAAACTTGGCACCTTAGGTGGCTCATCAAAAACTTAGGATTGTTGGGGGTGCAACCCATCGCATGATGCTGATTTAGCGGCACGTGCATGGTTTCTTCCACTTGCTTCATTAGTAGCGGTTGACATGCATATGGGGGGTGTTGCCATTGCTCTCCATTCCTGATTAGTTTTGGGGATTGGTGTCAAAGGCATAGCCTTGGGGATATATCATTCAAGGGTGCAGGGGCATGGGTTTCTTTTATCTTGGCACCCACCAGAGGTGGGGGTTCCCTTCGTAGAACCCTTGTTCTTCTAGCAAGTTTGATGAAATTTGATGAAATATTGATTTTTGAGGTTGTACTATGGGTGCTAGGCCATCACTTGGATTTTTTTGGCTTAAGCAGTTGGTCTTTTAGGAGGAACTCTAGCTCAAGGCGAGCACGTTCCACCTATGTTTTTGCTTTCACCACATTGTGGAGATCGGCTACATATGTATAGAGATATTTACCCTAGGGGCTTTATGGCCTCTTTGGGTCTTCTTTCGTCAAGCATTTACCTTAAGGTGTGCCCTCCATTTCTCATTTTGTTAGCCTCTAGTTTCTCCTCTTTTTTCTTATGGATTTGGAAGAGCATGTTCTGGGGCGAGAGGTCTATAGTAGCACTTCTTCAGCTTGCTACCATTGAAGTAACCTTCCATCTCAACCCCATCTAGGGTTTCTATCTTTTATTATGCCTTGAGAAAATTTTTGTGACTTGATAGGGACCTTGGCCTCTATACTTAAGTTTCTATTTAGTGTTCTTGACACTGTATACAAGCACCATATCCCCTACTTCCATCATGCATTGGTTGTCCTTTAGTTGGCGTCAAACCACTGCTTGCACCATAGTTTTTCAACCATCAATCTACAAGATGATCATAATCTTTGCTCACTAAGTTGCTTCAAGGCAACTAGCCTCTCTATAATTTAGAGGCTGTGTGCACCACAAGGAACTCTTTAAGCAAGAACTCCACCACTTTATTTATAAAATGTGTACCACAATCGCTCCCTAATTCTAATGGGCAACCAAAATGAGTAATCACATTCTCATCAAGGAATTTAATGGTAGATCGTACGTCAACTTTCTTGTAAAAGAGATATCGATAATGATAAGAGCTAAGGATATAGGGTTATGCTCTTGCTATGTAATAAAAAAATAGAGAAAATATAAAAATTTGACATAGTTTTTCCCAAACTAGAAATCATACACTGCAAATGAGACAAGATCCCTATTTTTATAATGGTACACTTGTAGTTCCCACTACCTTACTAATTGTAATGAACATTTGGACTTTATACAATGAACTATTTAAAGAAGGATTGAAACAATTGACCTTGTTGATTTCATACATTTCGTAGTTAGATTTGTCTATCAAACCATTGAGTTGAGGGCTCGTTTTGTCCATAGGAGGATTGTTTTTGTACATTGGACCATTTGAAATGTATGTGAAATAAGTTAATTTATCCAATGTGTTTGAACTATTTGTTTTATATGTTGCATTATATGATGGTAGTGATGTGTGAACACACTTAGGACCGCGCTGGGACACTTTTTCCCTCACTAGGAGGTCTTTTCTCCCGTGCGTATGTACACCCTCTTATCTACTCATTTTGGGGTGTGTACTTATCTTTTGTTTTTGCACACATTTGTTCATTCTAATCTAGTGAGTTTGTATGCTCTCAAGCTTCTCTATCTTGTGTGTGTGCATTGTTGCAACCCTAACCCTAATTCCAACAATTGGTATTAGAGCTAGCTTCTTTGACACTTGATCTAGTAGTTTGCCTCCCTCCTTATGACCCTATTTTTTTTTTTTGTCCTCGATTGAGATACCCTCTTAGGAGAAGAAGGTATATACTATAGTGTTTTATATACAAAGTACACATAGTTTTGGGGGTCTGCAGCGCGTTTCAGGCGCGTTTTGGGCACCACAAGGTTTCTGCAGACGTTCTGGAGAGGCGTCATTTTTTATTGGTTTTGCTCAATTTTGGGTGTTTGGGCTGTGTAGCGGCAAAGATTTGGTGTGCAGCAACATCTACAGTGTCTTTGACAACATCGACCATCATACTTTCACTAGTAACACTCTGTTCTCTACTTTGTGTTATTTTTCATACTGGTTGGAGTGACTCGGTTTGGGGAGGAGATCCGGACACGAGGAGATCTACTTATGGCCCAGGAGCAGTTTTACAGAGCAGGAGGAGGTTACATTGCAGGTTTGGGCTTCCACTGGAGGAACCCATGGTCATCCAGAGGCACTTTGTTCGTGAACAGATCGTTGCTAATGACATCTTGCTAGAGTTCTGTTCGACGGAGGACAGTACGGTGGACCTCTTCACGAAGTCGCTCTCTCAGGATTTGCTCAGGCGGCACCCCAGCTCCCAATGGTTGGTTACATAGCCAGGAGCTGAGAGGGGGTGTTAGAAGTCATCTCCTGTCTAGATTTATACACCAGGGCCTTTGTTGTGGGTGTGCCCGCCCTTATGAGGTGTTTTCCCATTTTTCCCCACTCTCCGCATTTTTCCCCTATTTTTTCCCATTTTTCTGAGGCTTGGGAGGGCTGCCAGATGATGCCAGGAGCACCCCGGTGATGGCCGACTAGATGCTTTGTAGGTGATTCAATTAGTTGATAGCCATCTAGGGTTGTATTCAGTGAATACTAAGTACTTGCAGTGTGTTGAAAGATTTTGCATTTGGCAAAAAGTCGTGGGCTGGCAGTAGTGATGTATTCAACATGTCTGATGAGGACAAACTTGATGGGACTAACTACCCATTGTGGTCCTATATGATGAGGAATGTATTGGTTGCTAAAGGCCTTTGGAATGTGGTCAATGGTAGTGAAACTCGTCTTGTTTCACAAGTACCAGTGCACACAGGTGTTACAGGTACATCTGAAGTAGAATCTGATACAAATGTGGCTCCTCCACATGCACCACTAGTGGTGCATGTGGCTCCTCCACATGCACCACTAGTACCTCCCACTACTGCTCAAACGAGATGGGATGGAAGAGATGCACAAGCACATGAATTGCTTGCACTATTTGTGAAGCAAAGCATTATTCCTCATATTCAGTCATGTAAGACTTCAAAACAGGCATGGGATGCACTTGTTGTATTATACCAGGTGCACAAATGAAGCACGTGTTGCATATCTGCACAAACAGTTGGAGTCTGAGCACATGAATGAGGGAGACTCAATGGACATCTTCTTGACCAAGATCAAAGATTTTAAGGAGCAGCTTGCTAGTGTGGATGAGATATATCCTGATAGTACATTGGTGCCCATAGTTCTCAATGCATTGCAAAATTTTTATCAGAGTTTTACCTCTACCCTTAGACTCATGATGAAGGGAAATCCAAATGCGCTTACATTGATGACCTGGTTTCATTACTCTTGCAAGAAGAGCAGTCTAGGTAAAATAGAGGTGTTATGCGAGTTGGTGACCAAACTTTTGTTGCCAATAAGAAAGGAAAAGGTAAAGCTTCTTCGCACGGTGGCTACTATAAGCCAAAATCAGAATCCTCAGGTAAGGATGCAGAGAAAGAAGGTGATAAGCCTAAAAAGAAGGGCAAGTGTCACTATTGTAGGAAACCAGGGGTCTACATAAATGAGTGCAAGAAAAGACTAGGGAAGAAAAAAAAGAAAGAATCGGGCATGGTTACGGGCTGATGCATCTGCACCAAGTGCAGAGAAGAGTGCAGAGAAGAAGGAATCTACAAGTTTTTCTCAAGATGATTAGGCATGGACTGTACATTGCAGTTATGACCCTTCTATTTATGATGTATGCATGTCAGTGGCAAAATCGAATGCTTGGTACTTTGACAGTGGTGTAGTAGTAGTAAGCACATTACTTCACAAAAAAAATTGTTCTCATCTCTGGAATCTATCCCGTGCAGGAACTGTCACATGTGCAAATGGTTCCTCATATCCTGTCAAAGGAGTGGGTAGAGTTGTGCTCTGCTACAAATGGGGGTGCATTTACTCTTTCTAAAGTTTTATATGTGCCAAGCATTAAGAAGAACTTGCTGTTAGTTTCAGCCTTAGCTTTGTTAAGCTTGATGATGAAATTTGTGAATGATGTGACAGATGTACAGTTCAGGATAGAAATGATGTCTATTCTATCATTGCCTCAAGTACCTTGTTTCATTGCCTCAAGTACCTTGTTTCATGGCCTCAAGTACCTTGTTTCATGGCCTATACAAGATAGACGTATTTGAGAAGTTACAGCATGATGCTTGCTCAGTCTCTATGACTCGTGCTATGAGTGATGTAGAATTATGGCATGCACGATTTGGCCATCTGAATTATGGCAGTTTGTTATGCCTTCAAAGGCATGATATGGTGTCTAAGTTGCCAAATCTTGAGACCCCTACTAGACATGTATGTGAGGGTGTATTCTTGGTAAAATGCATCGGGCATCATTTCCAAAGGATGGATCTATGAGAGCTATTAAGAAATTACAGCTTACACATAGTGATGTATGTGGTCCTATGAGGACACCATCTATTGGGGAATATCTCTACTTCGTCACTTTTATTGATGATTACTCTAGATATAACTGGGGGTATCCATTAAAGCATAACTCAGAGGTTTTTATGTGCTATAGGCACTTCGTATCCATGGTTAAAAATTCATGTGAATGTAAAGTTGGCACCCTTCATTCATATCAAGGGGGGAGTATATGTCCAAGGAATTTCATGTATATATGGCTGAAAAAGGCATAAGGCATCAATGTACAGTGCCATACACACCTCAGCAAAATGGTGTGGCTGAGAGGAAGAACAGGTCTCTCATGGAGATGGCACGATGTATGGTGAAAGCCCAAGATATACCTCATGGTTTTTGGTTAGAGGCAACTATGTGTGCAAACTATGCGTTGAACAAATGCCCTACCAAGGCCTTGCAGTCTAAAACTCCTTATAAAGCTTGGCATGGTAGGAAGCCTTCTATGGCTCATTTGTGTGTTTTTGGTTGTCTTGCTTATGCTCTTGTGTCTGAACAACAACACAGTAAGCTTGATGTGATAAGGCAGTTAAATGCATATTTGTGGGATACAGTTCAGAAAGCAAGGGATATAAACTCTACCATCTAACCTCAAAGCGGATTTTGGTAAGTAGAGATGTTGTTTTTGTCGAAAACTCAGTTCAGCCCATGCTTTCATGCTAAAAACAGCAAAATGTATGCTCATAAGACATGTTTGATTCGCTCCTATCTTTGTTTAATGGAGGGCAGCCATATGTAGAGCAATTGAATGCTCAACCAAGTGTTGAAATTCAACCTTTGTTGTAGGTGCAAAATCAGCCTACAAATTAGCCTTTTGATGATGAGGCAATTATTGAGGATGTAGTGGATGAGGAGAGAGCAGCCATAGAAGAATCTAGGCGTATGCCAAAATGACTTGTGTAGACATTGAGGGATAGCAAGTTGGTAGCTCCTTTACCTAGAGAACTCGTGCAGGTTCTCATCATGTAGATTATTCTCATGTGGATCATGTTCTCATTTCTACTTTATGTAATGAGGAGGAACCTGTTTCCTTTGAGGAAGCACATGATGATGATCATTGGATGCGTGCTATGCAGGATGAGTATAACTCTATACATTGAAGAATGACACCTGGTATTTGACAGATCTACTTCATGGCAAGAAGGCCATTGGTACTAAGTGGGTTTACAAGTTAAAATGTAAAGCAAATGGTAGCATTGATCACTACATGGCAAGAAGGCCATTGGTACTAAGTGGGTTTACAAGTTAAAATGTAAAGCAAATGGTAGCATTGATCACTACAAGGCCAGACTTGTTACAAAGGGGTATGCTGAGCAAAAGGGCATTGATTATGATGAGACCTTTGCACCCATATCTCGTATGACTACCATTAGGTGTCTCATTGCTTTGGCAGCACATCATGGGTGGAATGTACATCAGTTGGACATTAAGAATGCATTCTTGAATGGTGATTTACATGAGGAGGTGTATGTATCACAGCCTCCTAGTTTTTTTGTGAAAGGAGAAGAGTCTAAAGTATGCAGGCTGAAAAAGGCTTTTTATGGCCTTAAGCAAGCTCCTAGAGCATGGTACGAGAAGATTCATACACACTTGGTTGCAAATGATTTTTGCAACAGTCCAACAAATAGTACCCTCTATGTGAAGAGGAGTAAGGACACATTTTTGGTCATCATTCTATACATTGATGACATGCTGCTCACAGGACCCAATATAGATAAGATTTCAGTCTTTAAGACTGATTTGCAGTCATCGTTTGAGATGTCAGATTTGGGCCGTTGCATTACTATTTTGGGATTCAATTTATGCAGTGCAATGATGGCTTTATTATGCTATAGTCTAAATATCTACAGGAGCTATTGAAGAGGTTTAATCTTGAAGACTGTAAACCTATGGATACACCTATGGAGACAGGTACTCGACTTAGTCTTCAAGATGCAAGAGACTCTTTTGATGCTAGTTTGTATCAGCAAGCTGTTGGATCCCTTCTTTATGTATGCAACAGGAAGCCATATATACAGTATGTGGTCCCACAGTTGAGTAGATTTATGTATAGCCCAGGTACGAAGCATTGGCAGGCTATTAAGTGGGTTTCCACTATTTACAGGGCACTCAATATTTTGGATTGTTTTATCCAAAAGGGGTGAGTCACAGCTGCATGCTTTTAGTGATTCAGATTGGGCTGGATGTTATGACACACGAGTGTCAGTGGGTTTTGCTTTCACCTTGGTGATTCCATATATATCATGGCTCAACAAGAAGCAGCCTTCAGTGGCCACTTCCAGCTGTGAAGCTAAGTACAGTGTAGATTTTGTAGCTACAATTGAGTGTGTGTGGCTCAGACGTCTTATGGCTGATTCCCTCTTATCTACTCATTTTGGGGTGTGTACTTATCTTTTGTATCTAGCACATATTTGTTCATTCTAATCTAGTGAGTTTGTGTGCTCTCAAGCTTCTCTATCTTGTGTGTGTGCATTGTTGCAACCTTAACCCTAATGCCAACATCATATGGTGGACCATTGGAACCATCTATCAAATGTTTACAACTTAGACCATATATCAACCAAATAGTGTGGTCCACAAGCAATTGCTATTGTATGATGGACCAAATAATTATACGCGCATAGTTATAAACTTAAAAAATTTTGGTCCCATATTCTAATTTGTGTGTGTTCCTTCAAATTGTACGATGTATCGTTGGTTTTGTTTGATGTACACTTCAAATGGCTTGAGTTTTGAATTGTCCATCATCACACCAAGTTGTGCATGTACATTAAATATTTTATTCTTTACCTTGATTGTGCGATGTATGATTGAAATTATATGATGTATGAATTGGAAAACTTGCATATCATTTGTAGATGGCTAGGGAGGGTCTTTGGGCCTTTAGTGTAGGTTTCTTTGTAGATGGCTAGGAAGGGTCAAAGGCTTCTTTGGGCCTGTAGTGTAGCCTTGTGTGGACAAAAAAGGCATTATGGGAATGGCCCTAGGTCTTTATAAAAATGCATTATAGGAATGAAAGAACACCACTTATTTGGCTCTAGTCTTGATTTGGCTCTTGGCATTCTCATTATTATTTTGGTATAGAGCAAAAAATAGCATTGGTTTAGTCTTTCCTTAATCTTTATTAGGATTATTTATGTAATCCTAATCTTTATTTAGATTACTTAGCAAATCTACAACTGGCAAATCACCATGGCAGGGTGGAGTTCTACCTCCTCCCCAACACCACGCTCTCTCTCCTCTTTATTGTCCATCCATTTCATCTCCTTCCTCCACTTTTTTGATTACACTGTGTTTCCAAACACACCTCTCTCACCACCACCTTCTTCCTCCTTTCCTCTTCTCCCTTATGCACTCTCCTATGTAACAGTGCTTTTCCACTCTCCTTCTCCCCCTTTCTTTTGTGCTGTAACACCGTTGTTTGCCAAGGGTGCCACTTGTCAGCCTTATGGAGCCCAATGCCTCCTTGCTTAGCCACCATAAAGCCATCAGCAAGCCCCCATTACCTTAAACCCAAGGCTCTTCACTACATAGTTGATTGAACGACCACTGTGTCATGGGATATCATGGTGAGAATCCACCCAGCACGACAATTGTGTCATGGGATATCAATTGCTACTACTAAGCTGTGCAACCATTCTCACTACTGGCCCTTGTTGTTGTAACTACCCGGGACATGAGGGCACTTGTGGCTAGCCACCATGAGCCATCATTTCCGACATACATGCTCATGGTGGCTAGCCATGAGCCATCATCTTCGATGGACATGCTCACATGATCCTTGGTTGTAGCGCTGACAAGGGCCAATCGTGATTGCCCATGAGTGATCTTCGACGGTAGATGTGCTCACATGATTCTTGGTTGCAAAGGTCGAGCATAGAGCTTGCTGGCCATCTTATCAAGGTGTGTAGCTTGAGGCAGGTGTGGATATCATCAGAGGTAGAGAAAAGATGGGGTAGAGGGTAAATAAAGGGTGTGATGGAACACATGGGGAGCAGATAATTGACAAGAAAAAAGGCATAACTTCTTTGGTAAAGAATGCTCTCTGTTTTTTGCTAAAGAATTTTACTAAAATCTCCCAAAAAAAGTTTAAAATTTTCCCAAAAAAGTGTTGGATAGGTTTTGAACTCAAGAACCCCTACTCCCCACAATAAGAAGCTATAACCACTACGCCTTCTTATTCCTCTAATAACTTAATTCTTTAATAAACCATACTTCTCTATATTTAACCAAAGGATTTCTACGTATACATGTGTAGCTTGAAGTTATTTTTAAATTCTTGCTGGTTAATGTATGTGATATGATACATTTAAGAAGATTGGCTTTCCCAGGGTGGAGGCATGCTATCAAACCAATGGTTAGGGTAGAAGTTTTAATAACATTCAAATGTGATAGTGCATATGCTTCTCCCCTATGTCCGGCCTTCTTAGGATAGGAGCTTTTTGGAAAAAAAATAGTGTCCGCTTACCTTTTTCACAAGGTGCAAACAAACATAATATGATGGAAATGCACCAACTAAATTGGGTGGACTAAGTGGTTAAGTGAAGGTTCTATAGTACACCCGTTGTTTGTCAATGTCTAGCTTGGTGCCATCTTATCAATATTTTACATTCTCACATTAGTGACTAGGCATGAATGATGACCCACTCCAAGCATATTGGTTGGCTTTAACATGAAGGTAAAAAGGCCTTCCAAACATATGCTTGTAGATCCCTCCCTAAGGAGATGGGTTCATCAGCTTCTAGCTAGAATCTACTACAGACCTACAATCCTTTGTCACTTCAAGACCCACCAGGTGAAACCTAGGATAGAGAGAGGTTAGTTTATTTAATCATACACCTTAGAGGGCCTTCGCACGAGGAGTCTTCCCAGTTAACGTTGCCTCAGCTGAATTTTAGGAACTACCACCCCTCTTCATTCGCACGCTGCAACACACCAACTGGCTTAAGTCGAAGTGGTAGGTCACCACCCCGCGAAAATAAAAAAGTGAGCACAACTTCTCAAACTGTATCAGGCCCTCTAAACTACACCGTTTGTGGCAAAGTTAAGAAAATGAAAAATGGTTTCGACAATCACGACAAACTAGGTAGGAATATTGCGCGAACGATGTTCCTCAAATTTCGCACACAATACTCCAAGCAAACTTGAGCCCGTGGAAGGCTCTCTTATGGTGTGTGATGGGGAAGTGGACACAATCAGAAGTGAAAGAGCCCTCAAAGAGTAATGAGCCGTTAATTAATGAAGCTGGGCATGACCAAGCAAGTTTTAGAATAACAAATTATTTACAAGCACAATTAAATATGTTTGGAGACAAATTCAATCTTGGATCTCGCTTAGATTATTTTTGTGGAGCTCTGCATCAAAGCCATGGTTGTATTCACTGTGTAGGGTTTCTTCCACGCGTGAACCTCTTGCAACGCACAGAGCTATGAACAGGTAACCTCTGCTCTGCATTCTCTTGCTCTTCAATGGAATCAAACCTTCCAAGGCGAGATTTAGCTTAAATCTGATTTCTTTGTATTCTGTTGATGCAGCTTAAAAACGTGCTTAAGCATCGTAGATAAAACCCAGATACAAATCTTTACAGCAATGGCTGGGGTAAGAGTATAGGCTGCAGTGAGAAGAGCTCCCACAGTACAATCGTGTCATAGAAATGAAGCCTAATGCTGTGAATGAAAGCAAGAAGGATGGCAGCTTGAGCCTAGACAGCAGATTCAACCAAACACTGAAAAGTGTTCAGGGGTGAGTGAGGATTCGCTACATTTTCACCACCAAAAAAAGAAGAAGAATTTATCACAGTTTCACCTCAAATTTTTTTTTTCTACGCTACATGTCGCAGCCTTCGTTCTTTGGCATTGGTTACATGTGTACATGTATGTGTATGTCGGTATGTATTGTATATAATGCCTCTTTACATATGTGTGTGTCTTTGCATACATTTATGTACTGATTTGCTACGTTTCCACTCAAAACTAGAATTTGCTACTTATTATATTGTTAGTTTGATCCTTTTTCGCATTTTTTATATGTATATATGCATGTGTATGCATGCATGCATGTTATATGTATACATGTATCTATGTATGTACCGTCATAGGAAGGAATCCCTTATGCCTGTGTGATGCAGAATGTGTGTTGAATAATCCAAATATGCATACTTAAAAAATCACATACAAGTTCAAGCTCATAATGATCCTTTATTCGATTTGCTAATGAGTTTGTTTGTTTTTTTGTTTTGGAGAATGTCTTAGGTTGCTAAGTGGCAGGTCTTTCCCTGGTAGAGTTTTACTAAGCAGGAGGACAGAGACTGCAGTTGAAAGCTCTCAGGTGGCAAATTTGGCTTCAACATCAGATCGATTGGATGGAGATAGTGATGCAGCTACAGATTCAAGCGACGGCACAAACTATGTCAAGGTAATCCTATGGCGGGAGTTTTGCCTGAGAGATCTCAATAAATACTCGATTCAATACAAGATGAAGTGAATGTAAGAATATTCTCGTGTATGTGTGCTTTGAGTTTGTGTGCAAGACACCACAATGGGGCTGAACAGACCCATCTTTTAGCAGTTTTATATTGCCAAAAGAGAATTGCGAAGCTATATGGGAACTTGGTGGGAAAAAAATCATCCAAGTACCATAATTTTTGCAAGGCAAAAAACAAACAATTCCAAACAATTGAAAATAGCCCAAAACATGCAGCTAGATCTCTTCTCCATGGTTCTCTAGTAGTCAAGTAGTCAATTTTTGAATCCTCCTCTTTCTTAGGTAGCAAAGCTCAGTATTTCAATATTCTGCCTGATCAATGCCTTGGGGTATGGAGGCCCAACGATAGGGAAGCCTTATTTGGCACCTTTGAAAAATAGAACTCCAACAATAAGTCTCAAGATCCTCAATAATCGAGAGTAAAAAGAGAGCAAAGCAAAGGTGATGACGTCCGGGAAGTGGGGTAGCGCAGCCTGAATAGGCTGGTTTTTTCCAGTCAGAGCAGGAGCTGCAGGGGGCGGAGCATCTGGCGGTCATTGAGTAGGCAGACAAGGGCGGAGGTAAGCATTGTGCAAGGCCTTTTAAGGCAACTCTTTAAAACAGCGATGCTCTGATGGTGGCACATGAGAGAGAGAGAGAGAGAGAGAGAGAGAGAGAGAGAGAGAGTTTAAAAATGTCTACTAAAGGCCCAATGGGCCTATGAGACCAAAAAGTGTTACAAAAGTTCCATGTGTAAACTGAATGTCACGTGCATGCCCGTGCCATGGCTAATCCTCAGCATGAACGGCATTAATCCCTGATTTGAGTCAGCATTTAGGGCATCATCAGCAGTAGCACTAGCATAACTATCATCCTCAGCATCAGACTCAGCAGTATCATCATTAACAGCATCATCTTCAACATCATCATCATCACCTGCATCATTGAGGGCTTGGAGATCCAATCGACAGCCAGCTAGGGCCTCTAGGCTCTAGCATCCAATCAGCCAGCATCTAGTTGAAGGCTAGCACATGGGCAAGGCATTAAAGAAGGCACATCATTTAATGAATATGTTGTTAGAAGTCATCTCCTGTCTATTTGTATACACCAGGGCCTCTGTTGTGGGTGTGCCTGCCCGTATATCATTTTTCCACACTCCCCGTATTTTTTCCCTATTTTTCCCATTTTTTCCTAGTGGTTGGAGGGCTGCCAGGTGATGCCAGGAGCACCCTATTGCTGGCCGACTGGATCTACATCAGTCGTGGGCTTTAGGGTTGCTGGCCGACTTGTTTTGATCAGGCGTGGGCATCAGGATTGCTGGCCGACTGCATTTTATGCAGTCGTGGGATTTTCTCCAGTCGTGGGCACTATCTGCTGGCTGGCCGACTGCCCTCATGGAGTTGTATATATTGCCCCTCAGCCCCACCACTTCCTCATTCAGTTTTTCGGGATCTTGTGTATAGAGAAGAGTTTACACACCTATCTCTCTGTGTTTCTTGTGCTGATTATTTTCTGCAGTCTACTTGCTCTTGTCTACCCAAGTTTGGTTATCATTTCCGCTGCATATTCTGACATGGTATCAGAGCCCTAGGCTCTAGGAGATCTTGGGCGTTTTTCTGAGCAAGAGGGGGAGCAACAGGTTGCTGATCGGTGGAATGTTTCGGGCTGAACGGGCAGAGAAGGTGCAAGAGGAAGGCGGGCAAAGGGGCTGGACAGCCACTTGCATATTTTCTGATTTTCAGATTTTACCCACCCACCCACCCTTTCAGGTTACTCTCCGAGATGGCAAATTTACTAGAGATGGCTGAGAAGCACGTGAAGATTCCGACTCTCCCCACGTTCCCAGTGGATCGTCAGTTGGACGGGTCCAATTACGGCATCTGGAAGGTCATGATGGAGTCAGTTCTGGAGTCATATGACCTTGCTGATTTTATTATCATAGGGGTGCCACGGCCGGAAGCTGAGGAAGGGGAGTTATTATCGACGAGGAAGGACCGAGAGGCACAGGCACACATGTGGGACCGTGTCAACGCCAGGGTCCGGTCGTTTATATTCCTCAATTGCACACCATAGGTGATCAACCATGTGAAGCACATGACGCTGGCGAGAGGCATATGGGAGCACTTGGCTTCCTTGTACAACAGGGTGTCACCCATGAAGCGGATATCCTTGGAAGTGCAGATGCGGGTTATGAACCCTGCGAAGTCTTCGACGATGCGGGAACACATTAACAAGCTGTAGGCCCTTCAGCAGGAAGTCCTTCAAGCTGGGAAAGAGATATCATCCGAAGATATGGCCATCACGTTACTTTCCCACTTGCCTGGTCAGTATTCTGCTTTCTATTCCTCGTTGATCACGAGTGGCAGGCTCAGCACCATTACTTGGGAGGAGCTTGTGCCAATGGTCTTGGACCAGGAGGAACGTTTCACGAACCCTCCTCATGGCGGAGGTTCGGAGGCCTTAACTGGCCAACGGTCGAAAGGCCGTAATACCAACAAGGGCAAAGGGAAGGCTTCACCGGAGAAGTCTTCTGAGAAGAAGCCTGATCCAGAACGAGAGAAGCTGAAGGCCGAAAGATCGTGTAATGATTGTGGCGAGAAAGGCCACTACTGGAGGAAGTGCCCTAAGCGGACAGGGAAGAGTGCTGATTCCTCAACCTCAGCTGCGAAGACTCCGGCATTTGTGCACTTGGAGATGGTGGACTCCGATGCTTCATCATCTTCGAGCGAGGAGGCAGTTGGCTTCACCGCAAAGGATACCCGGGAATGGATTCTCGACAGTGGTGCTTCCAGGCACATGACTCCATCCCGTGACTTCTTCCTGGATCTGAAACGGCAGTCAGGTTGTATCTTTATTGGCGATAACTCCACTATTCCGATTCATAGTGAGGGCCGGATGGAGATTATTCCCGACGGCAAGGGGGGCAAGCATGCTTCCCGTGTTCTTTATGTCCCTGCTCTGGGTTTTCATCTTCTGTCAGTGCATGAGGTATGCAAGACTGGCTTTCAGGTGGAATTTGAGGAGCATTCAGTTGCTCTAAGGGACCGTGAGACAGGCAAAGTTGTTTGGGAAGGCGGTGTGGAGAATGGCATCTACAAGCTCTCTGCACTCTCATTGACAGGTTCTCAGGTCGGAGATTTGTGGCACTTTCGTTTTGGCCACTTAAATGTGGATGCTTTGCGGCGCGCCTTCCGGGACCAGATGGTGGTTGGCTTGCCAGATGTTGGTAATAGGCAAGGACGCTGCAGTTCTTGCATACGTGGTAAGCAGCACAGGGAATCCTTTCCGAAGCAGGCTTCCAGGCGGGCTTCGAAACCTTTGGAGTTGATTCACACTGACTTGTGTGGACCACAGCAGATACCATCCTTGGGAGGATCTCTCTACTTCATGCTGCTTGTTGATGATTGTACCAGATTCACGTGGGTCTACTTTCTTTCCCAGAAGGACCAGGCTTTTGCTCGGTTCAAGGATTGGCACGTGATGGTGGAGAAAGAGTCTGGATTCCAGGTCAAGACTCTCAGGGCTGACAAAGGAGGTGAATTCTCCTCGACTGTATTTTTCCGGTTTTGTGCAGATCATGGCATCAAGAGGGAATTGGCCAATACCGGATCGCCTTCGGAGAATGGAGTTGTTGAACGTAAGAACAGGACTGTGGTGGAGATGGCGAGGACCATGCTGGAGCATCGTGATCTTCCTCGTCCACTTTGGGGTGAGGCTGTGGCAACAGCTGTCCATACCATTAACCGCTCTCCGATGACTTCTGTACCCCATATGACTCCATTTGAGGCATATTTTGGCAGGAAACCCGATGTCTCGCACTTCCGTGTCTTTGGGAGTGACGCGTATGTACATATTCCGAAGAAGCAGAGGGGGAAGCTTGACTCCAAGTCCCGCAAGCTGGTATTTGTGGGGTATAACTCTCTTTCCAAGGGATACAGGTTGTATGATCCAGAGAGGAACGAGATTGTTGTCAGCCGGGATGTGGTCTTTGACGAGCATGTTCCAGCATCCACTGTTGAGGAGCCGCCACTTCTTGGAGATCCAGAGGAGTCTGATGATGATTCCCAGTCTACCACTCCAGTTGATCCACCTCAGTCATCACAGGAGGTTGAGCCCGTAGCTGGAGTTGAGCCCCCGCGACCACAGGAGGCTCCACGATCTGTTCGAGTACCTAGGTGGTTGTTAGACACCCTTCGGGAGTCGGGTGTCACGGAGCTACCCTCCGAGTGGACCACAGAGGACGGCCCTCGAAGATCACATCGAGTCCGAGATAAAAGCAACACGGCGGAGCTTCTTCAGGTGAACTATGCTCTGATGTCTCGTATCATGCGGGATAAAGAGCCCACTTCCGTAAAGGAAGCCCTTTCACAGGATACTTGGAGGGAAGCCATGCAGGTGGAACTTGACGCCATCGAGAAGAACAACACTTGGGAGTTGGTACCGAGGCCGTCGAAGCGGTCAGTCATTGGTGTCAAATGGGTCTTTAAGACCAAGTACGCGTCTGATGGGTCGGTGGACAAACACAAAGCCAGGCTCGTGGCTAAAGGTTATGCTCAGCGGCCAGGCATCGACTACGAGGATACCTTTGCACCGACAGCGCGGATGACCACGATTCGGACCGTTCTTGCCCTTGCTTCTTCTCAGAGGTGGCCCGTGTACCAGATGGATGTAAAATCTGCGTTCCTTAATGGTGACCTGTAGGAGGAGGTGTACGTTGAGCAGCCTCCAGGCTTTATTGTTCCAGGATCGGAAGGGATGGTTTACAGGTTACGTAAGGCCTTGTATGGTCTTAAGCAGGCTCCGCGGGCTTGGAATCAGAAGATTGATTCCTTCTTCATTCGGACTGGATTCCAGAGATCGGTTGCAGATCCGAACGTGTATCTCTTTCGGGAACGCGGCATGGTCACACTTATCATCCTTTATGTGGATGATCTCATTCTCACCGGCGGTCATGTGGAGCACATTGGAGTGACGAAGGCTGCCTTGTCAAAGGAGTTTGAGATGACCGACTTAGGCTTACTCCACTTCTTCTTGGGATTGGAGATCTGGCAGACCCAGAGGGGGTTTTTCGTCTCTCAGCAGCGGTATGTTCATGAGTTGCTTGAGACCTTTGGGATGGAGAACTGCAAGCCTATTACTTCGCGGATGGACCCGAACACAAAGTTAACCGTTACAGATCCTTGTGAGCCAGTTGATGCCTCGCAGTACCGGAAGTTGGTTGGTTCATTGATCTGGTTGCTGAACACCAGATTGGACTTGAGCTTCTCCGTGGGGCTGTTGAGCTCTTTTATGCAGACGCCATTGAAGACTCATTGGGACGCAGGATTGCGGATCTTGCGGTATCTGCAGAGTACGAAGGATCTGGGACTCTTTTACACAGGAGGGAATGGAGTCAAGCTCCAAGGTTGGAGTGACTCAGATTGGGGAGGAGATCCAGACACGAGGAGATCAACTTCAGGATACACTTTTACCCTCGGCTCAGGAGCAGTTTCTTGGAGCAGCAAGAAGCAGCCAACTATTGCCCTTTCTTCGACAGAGGCAGAGTATCGGGCTGCTTGTGGTGCTGCTTGTGAGGTTGTATGGCTGCGGAGGCTGCTAGGCGAGATTGGGTTTCCACAGAGGGAGCCCACAGTCATCCAGTGTGATAACCAGAGTTGTATAGCTATTGCTCGGAACTCGGTTTTCCATGCCCGGACCAAGCATATAGAGATACAGTATCACTTTGTACGTGAGAAGATCTTGGCGGGTGACATCTTGCTACTTTATTGTTCGACGGAGGACAATGCATTATGCGGCAGACCTCTTCACGAAGTCTCTACCTCAGGCTACGCTCAGGCGGCACTCCAGCTCCCTGGGGTTGGTTTCACAGCCAGGAGCTGAGAGGGGGTGTTAGAAGTCATCTCCTGTCTATTTGTATACACTAGGGCCTCTGTTGTGGGTGTGCCCGCCCGTATATCATTTTTCCACACTCCCCGTATTTTTTCCCTATTTTTTCCATTTTTTCCTAGTGGTTGGAGGGCTGCCAGGTGATGCCAGGAGCACCCTATTGCTGGCCGACTGGATCTACATCAGTCGTGGGCTTCAGGGTTGCTGGCCGACTTGTTTTGATCAGGCGTGGGCATCAGGATTGCTGGCCGACTGCATTTTATGCAGTCGTGGGATTTTCTCCAGTCGTGGGCACTATCTGCTGCTGCTGGCCAACTGCCCTCATGGAGTTGTATATATTGCCCCTCAGCCCCCACCACTTCCTCATTCAATTTTTCGGGATCTTGTGTATAGAGAAGAGTTTACACACCTATATAGCTCTCTGTGTTTCTTGTGCTGATTATTTTCTGCAGTCTACTTGCTCTTGTCTACCCAAGTTTGGTTATCATTTCCGCTGCATATTTTGACATATGTATGGCATAATTCATGTCCAGCAGCATTTAATGAATATGTATGGCATAATTCATGTCCAATAGCAGGCCGAAAGCTATAGCAACAGGCTGACCTGTACCTCAGCATAATATATAAGCATTCAGTCATAATTTAGTCATTCAATCAGTTCATTCCCCAAGTCAAATCATCATAGCATTCAATAGAAGCATATGTAGGACCAAAGGTCAACCCCTTCGGGGTTGACCAAGGGCCTAAGTCATGTACAAGCTTTTCAGCAACCTTTTTGTACCATATAATACAAGAAACTTGACACCAACTATCTCTCTCTTCTTCTCTCTCCTTTGTCTTAATCATGTTAAAAAAGCATCTTGTTCTTAATCAAGCTTAGGTGGATCAGTACAGCAAGGCTTCCGCGCATGCAACATTGGTATCAGAGCATTCAGGCTCAGCCACTAAGCAAGTCCCAAGGAAGGTGCACAGTTCCAATAGGGTAGTAGATGGAGTGGTTTGCAAAAACAAGCGAAGCTAGAGGAAGCATTCCTTGAGGGTAGTAGATGGAGTGGTTTGCAAAAAACAAGCGAAGCTAGAGGAAGCATTCCTTGAGTTCCAGCAGGGTAGTAGATGGAGTGGTTTGCAAAAACAAGCGAAGCTAGAGGAAGCATTTCCTAAGGGTATGTACGCATAACTAGTACAACATTAGGCTCTCAGATCAATTCCAAAGGCCTAGCAACAGGCATGATCAGTTTTGTGTTAAGGGTAAGGGATAGCAGGCATGGGGACAATAGTGGAATAAATGCTCAGTTCTTCAGTAAGACTTGGAAGTGGACATCAGAAGTGGAAGGTGTTAGACAAAAATATTAAAGTTAAAGTTAGAGTCAGAAGTAGCAAGTCAAAGTTAGAAGTCTAGGGAGGAAGGATGACAGAGTGTCCACCCTGGCACAAGTTTAGTAGGAGCGGATGTCATGTTCACGCCCGTGCCATGGCTAATCCTTAGCATGAATAGCATTAATCCCCGATTTAAGTCAGCATTTAGGGCATCATCAACAGTAGCACTAGCATAAGTATCATTCTTAACATTAGACTTAGCAGTACCATCATCTTCAGCATCATCATCATCATCCACATCATAACCCGCATCATTGAGGGCTTGGAGATCCAGTTGGCAGCCTCCATATAGGAGTCGGCAGCTAGCTAGGGCCTCTAGCATCCAGTCGGCTAGCATCTAGTTGAAGGCTAGCACATGGGCAAGGCATTAACAGGCCGACAACTATAGCAAGAGGCCGACCTATACCTCAGCATAATGTGTAAGCATTCAATCATAATTTAGTCATTCAATCAGTTCATTCCCCAAGTCAAATCATCATAGCATTCAGTAGAAGCATATGTAGGGCCAGAGGTCAACCCCTCTGACCGAGGGCCTAAGTCATGTACAAGATTTTCAGCAACCTTTTTGTACCATATAATACAAGAAAACTTGACATCAACTATCTTTGTCATGTGCACGCCCGTGCCATGGCTAATCTCTGGCATGAACAACATAATCCCTGATTAATCTAGCAGTCAGGACAACATTTAGAGCATCAACATCAACACCATCATCATCTTCGGCATCATCATCAACAGCATAACCAACAAGGCTTCCGTGCATGCAACATTGGTATGAGAGCATTTAGGCTTAGCCACTAAGCATAAGTCCCAAGGAAGGTGCACAGTTCTAGCAAAAGAATGCAGCATGGTAGCAGATGGAGTGGTCTGCAAAACAGGCGAAGCTAGAGGAAGCATTCTCTAAGGGTATGTATGCATAACTAGTACATCATTAAGCTCTCTAATTAGTTCCAAAGGCCTAGCAACAGGCATGATTAGTTCCGACAGGTGACCCACCGCTATGTTAAGGGTAAGGGATAGGAGGCATGGGGACAATAGTGGAACAATTGCTCAGTTCTTCGATAAGGCTTGGAAGTGGAGATGAGAAATGGAAGGTGTTCAGACCAAAAATATCAAAGTCAAAGTCAAAGTCAGAAGTCCAGGGAGGAAGGATGACAGTGTCCACCCCGTCGTCAAGTTTAGCACGAGGGGATGTCACGTGCACGCCCATGCCATGGCTAATCTCGAGCATGAACAACATAACCCTTGATTAATCTAGTAGTTAGGACAATAGTTAGAGCATTAGATCAGTAGCATCAACATCAGCATCAACACCATCATCATCATCTTCAGCATCACCATCAGAAGCATAACGAGCATGGAGGGTTTAGGGAACCAAGTCGGTGACCATTTATGCCTTTAGGCAGTAGTCGGCAGCCAACCCAAGGACCCTAGCAGCATGCGGGACAGCATCCAGTTGAAGGCCAGCTTGTCAGAATATGCAGCGGAGATGAAGACAAGATCTGAAAACACAAGAGCAAGTGCACTGCAGAAAACACAGCAATAGAGAGGGAGAGAGAGAGGCGTGTAACTCTGCTACATACACAAGAAAATCCCAAAAACCTGAATACAAACTGTGGGGGCAAGGGGCCATTTTATATGTCCCCTATGAACCAGTCAGCTAGTAGAAAACCAGCGCCGACATCACCCTGAATGGTCCACGACTTGCTGCAGCCCGTCGGCCAGCTTCTGTCAGTCGGCCAGCACACATCACGTCGGCCAGCTACAGAGGACAACCTGGGGGCAGCAGAATCAGTCAGCTACCATCCGGATGAGCCAAGAGCCATAGGATAGCCTCCCACACCTGAGGAAAAATATGGAGAGTGGGGAAAAATGAGAAAACACCTAACTCGGGCGGGCACACCCACAAGAGAGGCCCTTGTGACATGTGAGGTCTTTGACCATCGTAAACACAACCTTAGTCTAACTAAACTGCACTTAATGATGCTTAAGAAAGACAGATAGTGTCAATGCAGCTATATTAGATGAATGGGTTACAAGGAGATCTGAATAGATCTATGATGCTGTCCTAGATGACTATCCTTCTCGGGATGAGAGGAATAGGCTGTGCTGATTCTGAGGACTGTTCCTTGCTCCAATGCTGAGGTCCACCCTTCGATGCCGGCTTCCCTCTATGTGGGAGATAGGAATGATGAACTATATGCTGAATATGCTGCCTATATGCTGATATACTGAATGTACTGCTGTCCCACTATCTTTCCCTTGTCTCTTGGGAAGGAAACGCTGAAGGGATGGCTGGGAACTGATGCTGAACTGCTGAACTGAAACGCAGATGCTCTCCGGCTGGAGATGATGCTCTATGCGTTTGCTGATCAGATGTACTGATGCGCTGGGAGGTGATGCTGGCCTGAATGCTGAAAACGCTGTGGTGAGATGTGTTGATGGACTGAATGTGATGCGCATCTATTTATATGAGTGAACTGGTGCTGGTCGGCCAGCCTTGCTGCAGTTGGCCAGCCCTGAATATGCTCACGACTGAATATGCTCACGACTGCCATAAAATGCCATAAATACCATTAAAATGCCAGTCGGCTGGTTTATAGATACTATCGGCTGCCTCCACCATGTCCCAATGCTTGTCTAGATGGCTAATGTGATGCTACAATGCTGAATCCAACCCATACCATGTGGTACATGCTGAAAACATTCATTTAAATGTCCGTAAAATGCGTGATAACTCCTGATGATGTTTATGATGCTGAAATGATGCCATGTCACTTGGATGTGGAACCAACCCCAGTGAGCTGGAGTGTCGCCGGAGCATAACCTGAGGTAGAGACTTTGTGAAGAGGTCCACTGCACTGTCCTCCGTCGAACATAACTCTAGCAGGATGTCATCAGCAATGATCGTTTCACGAACAAAATGCCTCTGGATGACCGTGGTTTCCTCCAGTGGAAACCCAATCTCGCCAAGGACCCCTTACAACCTCACCACCTCGCAAGCAGCACCACAAGCAGCCCGGTACTCTGCCTCTGTTGACGACAAGGCAATGGCTGCCTCTTACTACTCCATGAAACTGCTCCTGAGCCAAGGGAAAAACTGTAGCCTGATGTGGATCTCCTCCCCGATCTGAGTCACTCCAACCTTGGAGTCTGACTCCATCCATCAATCCCCCTCGTGTGTAAAAGATTCCAAGATCCTTCGCATGCTGCAAAAACCACAAGATATGCAATCCTGCCTCCCAAAGAGTCCTCTGCAAACATGAACTCAATAGCCTCATCAGGAAGCTGTTAGAAGTCATCTCCTGTCTTTATCAGACACCAGGGCCTCTGTTGTGGGTGTGCTCGCCCTTTGTAGGTGTTTTCTCATTTTTCCTCACTCCCTATATTTTTTCCCCATTTTTTCCTATTTTCTTGGCTTGGGTGGTTGCCTTGTGTTGGCAGGAGGGCCCATGAGCTGGCCGACTGATCATTCAGGTCCACGACCTCTCACTGCTGCTGGCCGACTTGATACAGCTGGTCGACTGGTGCATTTTGCTGGTCGTGGAGAATTCAGTCCCTGTCGGCTGCCCCTTCTACTGGCCAACTGCTCTCTTGGGGCCATATAAAATGGCCCCATAGCCCCCTTGCCATTGTATCTTGTTTACACTTCGGGATCTTGTGTATATAGAGCAGAGTTACACGCATATCTCTCTCCTTCTTTTGTGCTGTCTTTTTTCTGCAATCTACTTGCTCTTGTGGTCTCAAATTTGGTTATCATCTCCGCTGCGTATTTTGACATGGTATCAGAGCCCTAGGCTCTTGATAGATCTTGGGAGTTTTCTGAGCAAGAGGGGGATTGTTGCGTTGCTAATTGGTGGATTGTTGGGGACTGTTCGGGAAGAGAAGAAGCAAGAGGAAGGCGGGCTGAGTTGCTGGACAGCCACTTGGAGGTGTAAGTTTTTTTTCCCCACCCACCCACCCTTTTCAGTTACATCCCCGCGATGGTAGATTTGTTAGAGATGGCTGAGAAGCATGTGAAGATCCCAACACTCCCCACGTTCCTAGTGGACCGTCAGTTGGACGGGAACAATTACGGCATATGGAAGGTTATGATGGAGTCTGTGTTGGAGTCATATGACCTTGCTGATTTCATCGTTGTCGGGGTACCACGGCCGGAAGCAGAGGAAGGGGAGTTACAGTCAACTAGAAAGGACCGTGAGGCACATGCACAGATGTGGGATCGTGTCAACGCCAGGGTCCGTTCATTTATCTTCCTCAACTGCACATCGCAAGTAATCAATCACGTAAAGCATATGACGCTGGCCAGAGGCATATGGCAGCACTTGGCTTCTCTTTATAACAGGGTATCGCCCATGAAGAGGATTTCCTTGGAAGTACAGATGCGGGTTATGAACCCTGCAAAGTCGTCGACGATGCGGGAGCACATTAACAAGGTGCAGGCCCTTCAGCAAGTCCTCCAGGTTGGAAGGAGATATCATCAGAAGATATGGCCATTACTTTGATGTCCCACTTACCTGCTTAGTATTCCGCTTTCTACTCCTCTTTGATTACTAGTGGCAGGCTCAGCACCATTACATGGGAGGAGCTTGTGCCCATGGTCTTGGACTAGGAGGAACGATTCACGAACTCTCCTAGGTTCAGAGGCCTTAACTAGCCAACGGCCGAAAGGCTGGAATAACAACAAGGGCAAAGGGAAGGCTTCACCAGTCTTCTGAGAAGAAGCCTGACACAGATTGAGAGAAACTGAAGGTCGAGAGGTCCTGCAATGATTGTGGCGAGAAAGGCCACTATTGGCGGAAGTGTCCTAAGCGGATTGGGAAGAGTGCTGATTCTTCAGCCTCAGCTGCAAAGACTCCAGCATTTGTGCACCTAGAGATGATGGACTCGGATGCTTCATCATCTTCGAGCGAGGAGGCAGTTGGCTTCACCGCAAAGGATACCCGAGAGTGGATTCTTGACAGTGGTGCTTCCAGGCACATGACTCCTTCTCGAGACTTCTTTTTGGATCTTAAACGGCAGTCAGGTCGCATCTTCATTGGCGACAACTCCACCATTCCGATACACAGTGAGGGCCGGATGGAGATTATTCCCGACGGCAAGGGGGGTAAGCATTCCTCCCGTGTTCTTTACGTCCCTGCTCTTGGTTTTCATCTTCTGTCAGTGCATGAAGTATGCAAGACTGGCTTTCGGGTGGAATTTGAGGAGCATTCAGTTGCTCTACGGGACCGTGAGACTGGCCAGGTTGTTTGGGAAGGTGGTGTGGAGAATGGTATCTACAAGCTCTCTGCACTCTCCTCATTGACAGGTTCTCAGGTCGGAGATCTGTGGCACTTTCGTTTTGGCCACTTAAATGTGGATGCACTACGGCGAGCTTTCCAGGACTAGATGGTGGTTGGCTTGCCAGATGGGCAGCAGGCAAGGACGTTGCAGTTCTTGCATACGTGGTAAGCAGCACAGGGAATCCTTTCCGAAGCAGGCTTCCAGGTGGGCTTCAAAACCATTGGAGTTGATTCACACTGACTTATGTGGACCTCAGCAGACACCATCATTGGGAGGATCTCTCTATTTCATGCTGCTTGTTGATGACTGTACTCGATTCACGTGGGTCTACTTTCTTTCACTGAAGGACCAAGCTTTTGCACGGTTCAAGGATTGGCACGTGATGGTGGAAAAAGAGTTTGGATTGCAGGTAAAGACTCTCAGGGCTGACAAAGGGGGTGAATTCTCTTCGAATGTGCGAGATTTTATTTATGGCATTTTATGCATTTATTCATGTCTTGATACAGAGTTCTATACCCACTATTGGTGGGCATTGATGACGTTAGTGGGAATGTCGTAGTATCTAGTCCATACTATGCATAATGGAGTTGATAGTTATATAGTCTTGTGGGTTGACTACCATGAGTATATAACATGCACGTTCCCAAAAGGTGAATGTTCGTGGATTCATCCAGGTATATAATTCAGCCGTATCAGCGGACATGCAGATTTCACATTGTGAAGTTTTTGTCGGAGTTGCAGCCACTTGATATTGTGCTTATTCTTTCTATCTTTAGTGGTGCATTTGCACTATCAACTACTTATTTGCTGTACTAATTCTTTCTATTTGCTACTTCCCTTAGTGCTAGGCTTCATTATGGTTGAGTCTGCCCTGCATCTCCGGAGGTTTGACAGAAACTCAGTACGAAGGGCTTTGTGTGAATATATGCTCTTATGTGTGTGTGTGTGTGTGGAGTGCGTGTGAGGATATCTTGATACAGCATTCTACACCCACTATTGGGCATTGATGATGTTAGCGGGGATGTCGTAGTATCTAGTCTATACTATGCATAATGGAGTTCATAGTTATATAGTCTTGTGGGTTGACTACCATGAGTATATAACATGCACGTTTCACATTGTGAAGTTTTCGTTGTTGGAGTTGCGGCCAGTTGATATTGTGCTTATTCTTTCTATCTTTAGTGGTGCATTTGCCCTATCAACTACTTATTTGCTGTACTAATTCTTTCTATTTGCTACTTCCCTTAGTGCTAGGCTTCATTATGGTTGAGTCTGCCCTGCATCTCCGGAGGTTTGACAGAAACTCAGTACGAAGGGCTTTGTGTGAATATATGCTCTTATGTGTGTGTGTGTGTGTGTGTGGAGTGCGTGTGTGAGAGGATATCTTGATACAGCATTCTACACCCACTATTGGGCATTGATGACGTTAGCGGGGATGTCGTAGTATCTAGTCCATACTATGCATAATGGAGTTGATAGTTATATAGTCTTGTGGGTTGACTACCATGAGTAACCTAACACCAGATACGGTGATGTACTGAGGGATGCTTCATGGACATTCGGTGTCCGTACTCTTTGATGGAGTCGTCTCAGAGGGCAAAATTAGGTGTGGTTGAGCGGTTGACGTTGCCTATGACAGTTGACACGAGTGGCGTGGTCCTAGCCATCGCCATGAGAGTCAAGTGGAAGAATGAAACCGATCCCGTCAAGTGGGAAAGACTCCGTTGGACACCCACACACTTAATAGCACAACTTTAAAACCACAAATATGAAATGGACAACTTAAAACAACTTGAAATTTAAATGAAATGAAATGGAAAGATGGACACCAGCACTGGGGCCGGAACGGGCCGACCCCCCCCTCAATATATGATATATTTATTGGGAGTATTTAATAAATACAATGCTCCATGGGTTCCAAGAACCAGATAATGTCCATGTACGTATGAAAACAGTACCAAACAAGTAGGCTCGAATTTCGATGTAGAAGCTCGAAGCAGAACGACCACTAGTGTGGTCCAATCTCTACGGTCCTGTGCTTTCACTGGACTCCGCGGAGAGCGCCTCACTGGTGTTCCGAGACCACGCACAAACAGGCGCTCTCGTACTAACGCCTGGCTCTCCCGATCTCAGCACCTTTGGACCGAGGTTTGCCAATATAGCTTGGACAACCCGGCACCGAACGGGTGTTGGCCGAGCGGGATGAATCCTTTATCAGATTTAAACATAAAATACTTCTTCAAATCTGAAAATCACTTACTTGTAGATGTAGAATATGAAGCCACCCTTGTTGAAGAAATAGTTGCCTCGTGAAGAACTATCAAGACAAGCACCACCACGAAAGACCACAGCCGCCTGCTGTGAGAGAAGGAGCACAACTTACTGGTGGTGGACAATGTCCTGGAAGCAAGATGCCAATGGTTGGTGATGCACACGCAGCCTGCAGGTGTTGGATACACGCAGCCAGTTGCTTTGGTGGGCTGCGTAGAAGGAAGGAGATGCAGTCGCCTGAGGGTAGAGAAAAGGGCAGCCTGTCAGTAGCCGCCTGTGAGAGCAGCCACAACAGTCCTTGTGGAGGTGGCCCACGTCTGAAAGCAGTGGAGAAGGGCAGCGCAGCCTGCTGAAATTCAGCCGCCTGTGGGAGCAGCTGCAGCTGTGCAGCCTTGTGGAGGTGACAGCCGCCTGCAGGAGAGGCTGAGGTGCAGCTGAAGTATAGACGGCACCTGTAATCAGCGCTGGTTGGAGTTACAACCGTCTATAGAAGAGCTGGCGCAGGCAGCAGCAGCATAAGCAGTCCCCTGCAAGATTCAACGCAGCCACCAGCAACAGTATTCAGCCGCCTGTAGAGAGGCAGGCCGCAGCCAGCAGTAGAGGATACTTCGCCTTCATGAAAAACATGCGCCAGAGGGAGAGATGATCGCCGGCAGCTGGTTTTTCACGAAGCGGATGATGCTCACGCTTGAAGAAGGGAGCTTTTTAATAAAAATTAAGGTGAAGTTACAACTAGAGTTTTTCCACGCATGCATGTGGGTGGGGAGTTTGGGTAGGTGACCATGCCCACCCCCACACTCACTTAAAGTGGGGCTCCCCACCTTGGCCCCTAAGTGGGTGCCCACTTTTAAATAAATGTGAACACCTAACTTATAAATTAAAGGGTTAGAATATAAAACATTAAAACAACAAGTGTGACATACTTACCACCTGTTCACATGCACCAAAACTCGTCAGAATACAGAGCAGACTTCACGACTCACTGGCAGGCGTCCCCGCTCAGTAAGTAACACGTCAAGCAGGCAAACACACAAATACATGTCATGCGAAAACAGTTTCAAGCATGCAAATCATGTGTGCATGTGCAAATAATAACATGGACATATCTCCCGTTCATGGAACAAGTACAAAATATCTGTCGGCACAAAACTGGCACGACATACAAACATAAAAACCTGGTCTTCCTATGGAGTGACAGTCCCATAGGTAAGACACAGTTCCAGGCACGAGTCTCCCTATGGTGTGACAGTCCCATAGGCAAAACACGGCACGAATACTGGCTCTTTCATGGCGTGACAATCCCATGGATCGAACACAGTCCAGGTCATACACGGGTGGCACTGGTCTGGCTCCCGTCCATACGACACCATCCTGCTAACACACGGGTGGCACCAGTCTGGCTCCCATCCATGTCAGCAAAATACTGGCCTCTTCACATGAGACACCGGCCTGGCCTCAAGTGAACGAGACGCAAAAACTGGAGATGGACCAAATGGTCGGCCAATTGGTGACATCCCCCCGGGCTTCTAAAGAGTCGACCTCAACTGAAAAGCCTCAAGATATGCCTGCAACAACTGCGGATAATCTGCAAAATAATCCTCATTTACCCACTTGGCATCAATAGGCAAATAATTTTTAAACTTCACAAGGTATCTCCTGGAAAGCTTTCCTGCAGGTAGCTTTCTCTCCTTGTGAAAAACAATCTGTTCTGGCTGGAGGATCTCCTCAAGCTCTTCAATCTCTGGGGGATCTTCTGTGACAGGCTCATCAAGATCTGGCCCCACATATTTCCGAAATAGACTCGCATGAAAAGCATTGTGAATCTTCCAATGACTAGGTAAAGCAAGCCTGTAGGACACTTCATTGATCTTGTGAATCACCTTGAAGGGTCCATAATAGCGAGGAGAAAGCTTAGGATATGATCCTTCTCGTCCTGGCCTCTTCCGAAGCCTAGCCTTCTCAAATTTCAGCAATACCCAATCACCTTCTTTGACTACCATGTCCCTTCTATGCTTGTCAGCAGCCATTTTATGCTTATCCTGAGATCTTGCAATGGCTGTCCCTTCTATGCTTGTCAGCAGCCATTTTATGCTTATCCTGAGATCTTGCAATGGCTGTCCGCAACATCCAAGTCACGAACATATTCATCAGCTGCAAAAATCTCATCCTTTGTTCGAAGGATAGGTGGCAAGACCACTCTGCCATAAATAATCTCAAACGGAGCCTTTCCTGTGGAAGCATGGATCGTATTGTTGTAGGCAAACTCAACAAGTGGAAGATACTTCTCCCATGCACTCTTTTGATCTGCCACATAACATTTCAATAAATCCAACACGGCTGAATTTGCAGCTTCACTTTGGCCATCCGTTTGGGGATGATAAGCTGATGAAAACTCAAGCTTAGTACCCATATTATCAAATAAAGCCCTCCAAAATAGGCTTGTAGTCCCGGGATCTCTATCCCCAACAATGGATTTAGGCATACCATGATGCTTGAAAATATTAGCAAGAAAAAGCTTTACCATATGATCAGCTTTAATGGTTTTCTTGACGGGCAAGAAATGAGCTTGCTTGCTAAACCTGTCCACAATAGTCCAAATAGCATCATTCCCATGCTGGGATCTAGGCAAATCCATAATAAAATCCATCGTGATACTTTCCCAAGGTTGCGAGGGAATAGGCAATGGCTGAAGCAAACCTGGAGGTTTTTGCCTGTCAAATTTCACCTTTTGGCAAGTAATACATGCACGCACATAAGCCTCAATGTCTTTACGCATGCTTGGCCAAAAAGAAATATCTCTGGAGTAGGCATAATACCTCTATGACCAGCATAAGGTGGAGCGTGACATTCGTCCATAACCTTTGGACGCAAATCCTTCACCACACATAGGCAATTATCCTTCATGAGATAACCCTCGTTGATAACATAAGAGGCATGTGAATGACCAGCCATCAAATCAGTCCATATATGGCAAAAATCAGCATCCAGATGATACAAATCTCTCATAGCAGATAGATCTCCATGAGAGGCCACTGAGACTGCAGCAATATAAGGCCTTCTAGATAGTGCATCGGCCACCACATTTTTCTTTCCTGGGGTATGCACAATCTGAAAATGAAACATGGAAAGAAAATTTGCCATTCTCATCTGCTTCTCTGAAAGCTTGGTTTGAGATAGAAAATATCTCAAGCTTTGATGATCTGTCTTGACTACAAATTCAGCCCCAAGAAGGTAATGTTTCCAAATCTTTAAGGCGTGAATTACAGCCAAGAGCTCTTTCTCATAGATATCCATATGAAGCTCAGCATCATGCAAACGACGGCTCTCGTATGCAACTGCATGCCCTTCTTGATTTAGGACAGCTCCTATGCAATCACCACAAGCATCACATTCAACCACGAATGACTTGTGCAAGTCAGGAACAATCAATACTGGACCACATATGATCGCATGCTTGAGCTGCAAGAAAGCATCCTGTTCCTTTGAAGTCCATTTGAAAGCAGTTTTCTTCTTCGTGAGATCATGTAGAGGAGTGGCAATCATAGCAAATGCCTTATGAAACGCCTGTAATATGAACATAATCCCAGAAAACTACGTACTTGATGTACGTTTTGCAATTCGGGCCAATTCCGAATAGTCTCTATCTTTGCAGGATCCATTGTAACTCCATCCTTGGATACAATATGTCCCAGATAATGAATCGTTGAAAGGAAAAACTCACTTTTCTTGGTATTGACGAAAAGTTTATGCTTCCGCAACTCTTCGAACACTGTGACCAAATGAGTTCTGTGTTCCTGCTCATTCTTGGAGAAAACCAAGATATCATCAAAGAAGACTCCTGTAAACTTGCGATGGGGTCGGAATATCCTATCCATCATACGATTAAAAGTAGCAGGAGCATTGGTGAGACCAAAAGGCATTACCAAGAATTCATATAATCCGAAGGCTGTCCTGAATGCAGTCTTATGGACATCTTGTGGCACCACGCGTATCTGGTGATAACCACTCTTCAAATCAAGTCTGCTAAAGCAAGCTGAACCATCAAGCTTATCCAAGATATCATCAATACGTGGAATTGGGAATCTGTTCTTGATGGTAAGCTTGTTCAAAGCTCTATAGTCCACACACATACGGAATGATCCGTCCTTCTTTTGAACAAGAAGCACAGGAGAGCAGTAAGGTGAGGAACTGGGCTGAACCAAACCTTTCTCTAAAAGCTCGTTTACCTGCTTCATGACTTCTTCTTGTTGTGCAGCAGTCACTCGGTATGCGGGTTTGTTAGGTGGAGAACTACCTGGCACAAGATCTATGCGATGATCTTCGGGCCTTTGGGGAGGTAATTCACCTGGCAACGAGTCAGCAAAACAATCGTTGAATGCATTAAGAAAATTCAGCCTATCATTAGACATAGCATCCCCATTTTGATGATTTGGCACAAGACTATCACGCACAAAAACCAAGTACGCTGAAAGACTCTTTTTCATTGCTTTATTAATTTGGATGTGTGATACAACTGGGATAGAATCCCCTTCTTTGCCAGCATCAATAAAATGCATGCGGCCTTTATGCATGAAAGAAATCATATTAGACTTGTAGTCTTTGCGGGGCTCAAGCCTATTGTAATATGCGGAAACTTCGGAGAAGGATCGGTACTTCAAAACTCAGAAAAAACAGCACTCTTTTCGCGACGGAATTAACGCACCAACTGAAAGACGATGTGCAGAAAATAGAGAGAGAAGGGGAAGATGGAGAAGGACACAGTATTGGGTCCCAATTACCCTCTGTAGGGCCCCCACCACGGATGGTGTATTTGCTTTATTAGAATGATGTAAATCTGAAACAAATACAAAGTACTTGACCTTTTCTTGGCTGGAAAACCTGCCCTTGACCTTCAGTCCTTCACCCCTTAGCTTTAGCAAACCCTTGGCTGTCCTGGCCCTTGAATGCTTGATGCTCTTGGTGAATTATGAGATAAATGATGGGATTATGGGCTGGGGTATTTATACTACTCCCTTCATGCAGTCGGTTGGCTTCAGGACAGCCCACGACTGAGTATTTTAATAAAATACTCACACACTTTAATAAAGTGTTTTCACACTTGTTTAGACCCTGTCCAGCCTGCGCATGCTTCTGGGACAGCCCCTGGCTGCTGGGCATGCTGCGCAGAGGTGTGGGACTGCCCCCCACACCTGGCCGCCTGCTGTTTTAGGGCTTTAATCTCTGTCGGCTGCCTGTCCAGAGGCTCTGGAGCTGGCCGACTGCCCCTCCAGCCCTTGCCTCGGCTGGTGGGCAATATCTTGGGCCCTCCTGGCCCCTTGGGGATGGTTCTATACCTCCCCCATGCCCATTCTACAAGTGCAAATGCAAATACCTACACTGGGGTAGCCCTATGGGCTGGCCCCATCTCTACATGCAACCTACATGCCTACAGAGGCCTGGCATCCAGTTGCAAACCAGATACTCAGCACATCTGACATCATTCCAGAGGGAGACTCACAGTGCGGACTGGCACTGCTTCATGTGCAGGACAATGCACACCTGACCTCGGACGACTGAGGTGGATCCCTGGCTGACTCGTCCCGAACTGGGCTCACATGGGACCAGTTCACCATCCCAGGTCCTGCACCTTCTGTAGAGAAATGTCTACGTGGCATCCAAGTGCGGGATGCACGTGACATCCCCTTCTGCTTAACTTGACGGAAGCTACATAGCCTCCAAATAATCCGTCAATAAAGCCGGATAGTCTTCGAAAAATTCCTTGTCGAGCCATACCGCTTCATGAGTTCCTCGGTCCTGAAACTTCGTGAGAAACTGTCGTAGTCTTCGGCCTGAGCCATGCTTGAAACGGTGCAGAAGGATCTGTTCTGGAACCATTACTTCTGCTTCATCAATGATGTCTGGTTCCGCTTCGTCTTTGACCTCTTGAAGGGGGTGGACCTGCATATGGCTTTAACCAACTGACATGAAATACATCGTGCATAGTCCAACTCGGAGGTAGCTTTAACTGCATAGACACCTCATTAATCTTTTTCCGGATGGGGAATGGTCCGAAGCTCCTGAAAGACAACTTTGGGCATCGCTTGCCCACCTGCTTTAATCTTTGCTTCATAATCCGAAGATATACCCAATCTCCTTCCGAAAACTTCATGTCCCTTCGGTCTTTATTGGCCTGTCGAGTGTAGGCCTCTTGCGCTTTAGCCAATCTGTCTTTAATGGACTCTAGGATCTCCTGGTAAGACTCCGTCACTCTGTTCGCCTCCGGTACTGAAGACGACGTCTTGGTTAACAACGATTGGAAAGGCCTTCCAAACGCTGCCTCATATGGAGTCCTGCCAATAGCTGAAGAAAAAGAGTCATTCAAAACAGCTTGAACTAAAGGCAGAAACGATTCCCACTTACCTTGCTGATCGTGGACATAACACTTCAGCACATCAAAGGCCAACTGGTTGTATATCTCTGTCTGGCCATCTGTCTGTGGGTGGAATGCACTGGAAAAATTCAACTTAGTACCAAAATTATCAAACAATGCCCTCCAAAAATGACTGGTAAACTTGGCATCTCGGTCTGACACTATGGTCCTAGGAATCCCACCAATCGGGTACCAATGCCGAATGAATAGCTGGGCAACATCCTCGGCGGTCACATTGGCCCTGCAAGGAATAAGCATCACAAATTTGCTGAACTTGTCAACAATAGTCAAACACTGTGTATTACGCTTACTCGGACTGGGAGGCAGATTTGTGACAAAGTCCATTGAAATGTCTTGGAAAGGACCCTCAGGAATTGGCAAAGGCTGTAACAACCCTATCTTCTTTCCACGAGGAGCTTTCACCTTTTGACAAATGTCACAGCGTTGTACATATGTAAACACATCACGCCTCATCTTTGGCCAATAGTATTGCCGTTCTAATTTCTCCAGAGTCGAATTCATGCCCCTATGACCACCTGTAATGGCGTCATGGGCATCATGGAGAAGAGCTGCCCGGAATGATTTCATGACACACAGTCGGCCTTTGTAGTAAAGCCAACCATCGCGTATCAGAAAATGGCATGGTCCTGTGGCATCCAATGCCTGTTCCCACTGTGTACCGAATTCCTCGGAATCCGCGTACGTGTGCTTCATGTCTTCTAGTCTTGTACCAACAAGGTCAAGTCTAGTGGTCTGAATCGCAGATACTTGTCCCTTCCTGCTCAAAGCATCGGCCACTGGATTGGCCTTTCCTGGAAGGTACTCAATCATGCCACCAAACTGCTGGAATATCTGACTCCAGCGGTGCTGTCGATCACTCCACTGTGCACTTGGCATCGTCTGAATCCAGCGCAATGCCTGATGGTCAGTGCGGACCTCGAAGTCACGGCCATACAGGAAATGTTTCCAATGTTTCAAGGCCTGTATAACTGCTAGGAGTTCACGATCATAGACTGAGTAGTTCTTTGCGGCGGGCAGTAACTTACGAGACATGTAAGCTACTGGATGACCATTCTGTTGCAATACACCTCCAATTGCGATGTTACTCGCATCGGTGATCACCTGAAATGGTTCGTCCCACGAGGCAAGGGCTAGACAAGGCGCTTCTGACAAAGCCACCTTGAGGTTCTGGAATGCCTCCAACGCTCGTGGAGTCATTTGAATCTTTTGCCTCCTTGTTTTCACTCCCTTTAGCAGATCGGTGAGGTCTGCCGAGAGATCAGAAAACTTGTCAATGTGGGTGGAATATGCCTGGCATATACCCACAAATGATCTAATGTCATAAGCAGTCTGAGGTACTTCCCAGTTAACAATCTCGGCCACTTTAGCCGGATCAAGTCGAATGCCTTCGGCACTGATTATATATCCCAAGTAATGCACCTGGAACAGATAAAATTCTGACTTCTTTTCATTGACATAGAGCTCGTTGCTTTCCAGCAACCTAAGGACTTTCTCCACATCAATGTCATGCTGCTCAACTGTAGCTGAAAATATGAGTATGTCGTCCAAAAATATGAACACACACACTCCAATCAACTCCCGGAAAATACGCATCATCATGCGGTTAAATGTAGCTGGGGCGTTCGTCAAACCAAATGGCATGACCACAAATTCATAGTGGGCCCGTTCTGTACGGAAAGCTGTCTTGGGGATGTCCCCCTCAACAATCCGAACCTGGTGGTACCCACTCTTTAAATCCAATTTAGAGAACACCTTAGCTCCATTCAGCCTCTCGAGAATATAGTCAATTCGAGGCATCGGGAATCTGCTCTTGATCGTCAGCTTGTTGAGTGCACGATAATCGACACACAACCGAGAAGACCCATCTTTCTTCTTGACAAACAAGATCGGTGCTGCAAATGGCGACACGCTGGGGCGGATGAAGCCAGCTTGCAACAATTCTTGGAGTTGGCGGTCCAACTCCGATTCCATTGCCTTAGAAAGGCGATACGGAAACTTGCTCGGGGGTTCCGAGCCTGGGAGGAGGTCAATCTTGTGATCCTCCGGTCTGGACGGGGGAAGCTGGGGAGGGAGACTGTCCCGAAGAAAAATCTTCTGGAACTTTTCATGGAGAACCGAGTACTTCTCGGAAGCACTGGCCACCGTCTGGGCTGTCTGGACGTAAATCATCGCACACTGTGCGCCTTTCCTGACTGCTCGCTTAGCCTGCAAGTGGCTTATGAGCGGAAAGTTTGGAATACCTGGCTCACACTTAATGGTCACAGGGGTGTTTGACACATTCCGATCGATCTGGAACGTGTGCTTGTCCCACTTGACATCAGGAAGGAACTTGTGAAACCACTGGATACCCAAAATTATGTCTGCTCCTACAAGAGGGGCAACCATAAAGTCACGCACAAACTCTATGCCCTGAATGACCAACTTAGCACCTAGAGCTTCATACTTGACGCTCGTTGTCATGCCTGTGCTAAATCCCTCAACTTGTTTGTCCACCGGAGTCAGCTCGAAACGGGCACGCCTAGCGGTCTCTTCCGTGATCACATCCTCCGTACTGCCGCTGTCAAACAAGACAACGACTCTCTGACCAAAGGACTTGAGCAATTCGTTGCGCTCATACTCCTGGTCATGGGCGCCCTTCTGCTTATCTTCGAGCTCCCGGCTAATAATTGCTCCAACTGAAGCACCGGGGGTTGAAGAAGTAGGGGTAGCCGCTGGGATCTGTGGGGGAGCTGTGCTCACCACGGAAGCTGTGGAGGCGGCGGCGGCCTTTGGAGGCTTCTTCGGACAATCCCGAGAAGTATGTCCTTTTGTGTGACAAAAGTAACATCTACCCTCCTTCCTGTACTGAGAAAGCTCCTCAGCACTCAACTTGCCACCTGTCTTGCCTACCTCGCTTTTTGGTCTGGAGTAAGCTTAGACGCATTGTTCGAGTTCTTGGAGCCAGAGGCTCCCGGGCTCTGTCCTGGGGAAGACCCCGTCTGGTTCTGGCTTTTGCCCCCCGAAGCGTTAGCCTTGGGAGAAGCCGGCTGGGAAGTCTTGGGCTTGCCACCATTGTGTTTCATTTCTGCACTCTGCGCAAGCGAGAGTGCGTCCTCAAAGGTGGCTGGTCTAAACATACGCACCTCCCATTGGATGTGCGTGTCCAGGCCATACAAAAACTGCCCTTTCTTGTCCGCATCAGATAAGCCTAATTGTAGACACAAGGTCGAAATTCTATTGGCAAACTGAAGGACTGGTTGCGCATTCTGACGCGCACCCCTGAACTCGTCTTCGAGTCGCTCAAGGTAGTGGGGCGGTAAAAACCGCTGCTTAAGGTCACGGACGAACTCGTCCCACCCATAAGCTGCCATACCTGATCTGGTGTGGGCATGAGCCCACTGAGTCCACCAAGGAATGGCCTCACCTTCCAAATACCAACTGGCTAAGATCACTTTGTCAATATCTGATTTCCTAACTACGGCAAAGTAAGCTTCAAATTGATGTAACCATGAATACAGAGTAGTGGGATCGAGTTTACCATTATACTTACTGAAGTTCATTTTCTCGGGAAATGATTCGAGGGCGCCGCCGGTGTCAATCTGGCGTCCAAAGCTCGGAGGTAACGCTCGTGTTCCACTCGTCGCATGGCTTCGTCTTCTCGTTGTCGAATCTCCAATGCCCGTATTTGCATCTCAAGCAAGGAGCTTGACTGCGGCTGTGACCCCTCGAGAGGGTCCCTGTGGACGAGGATCTGGTATCTGGGGTACGGAAGGAGAGGGAGGAGGAGATGGAAAACGCGACGCTGGAGAGCGAGAACGCTCCTCCAGAGCCAAAATCCGCGCCTTCTGCTCGTCCAACTTGGTTGTCTGGTCTGCGATTGCTCGCATCATCTGCTGGAACATGTCTTGTACACTCAAGCCGGGTGCCCGAGCTGGGCTGCCTGGTGCACTCTGGTCCCATGGTTCTGGTTCTCTCTCGTCGCCAAAGCTCGCCATAGCGGGAATATGCAGTTCCTTTCCGGAACGCAATCTGACCATCCACTAACTGTGTGGGAGACTTCCGGAGGCTTCCGGAGGCTAAAAACCAACCGTCCTTCGAGGGACAGGAGTCACTCCGAAAGGGGTAGTCCACCGGCGTCTAAAAACCAACCACACGAGCGAAAAAATTTTCTGGTTTTCTTTGCTGAATCTTCGTCCTTGAAGTAGGCTCTGATACCACTGTAATATGCGGAAACTTCGGAGAAGGATCGGTACTTCAAAACTCAGAAAAAACAGCACTCTTTTCGCGACGGAATTAACGCACCAACTGAAAGACGATGTGCAGAAAATAGAGAGAGAAGGGGAAGATGGAGAAGGACATAGTATTGGGTCCCAATTACCCTCTGTAGGGCCCCCACCACGGATGGTGTATTTGCTTTATTAGAATGATGTAAATCTGAAACAAATACAAAGTACTTGACCTTTTCTTGGCTGGAAAACCTGCCCTTGACCTTCAGTCCTTCACCCCTTAGCTTTAGCAAACCCTTGGCTGTCCTGGCCCTTGAATGCTTGATGCTCTTGGTGAATTATGAGATAAATGATGGGATTATGGGCTGGGGTATTTATACTACTCCCTTCATGCAGTCGGTTGGCTTCAGGACAGCCCACGACTGAGTATTTTAATAAAATACTCACACACTTTAATAAAGTGTTTTCACACTTGTTTAGACCCTGTCCAGCCTGCGCATGCTTCTGGGACAGCCCCTGGCTGCTGGGCATGCTGCGCAGAGGTGTGGGACTGCCCCCCACACCTGGCCGCCTGCTGTTTTAGGGCTTTAATCTCTGTCGGCTGCCTGTCCAGAGGCTCTGGAGCTGGCCGACTGCCCCTCCAGCCCTTGCCTCGGCTGGTGGGCAATATCTTGGGCCCTCCTGGCCCCTTGGGGATGGTTCTATACCTCCCCCATGCCCATTCTACAAGTGCAAATGCAAATACCTACACTGGGGTAGCCCTATGGGCTGGCCCCATCTCTACATGCAACCTACATGCCTACAGAGGCCTGGCATCCAGTTGCAAACCAGATACTCAGCACATCTGACATCATTCCAGAGGGAGACTCACAGCGCGGACTGGCACTGCTTCATGTGCAAGACAATGCACACCTGACCTCGGACGACTGAGATGGATCCCTGGCTGACTCGTCCCGGACTGGGCTCACATGGGACCAGTTCACCATCCCAGGTCCTGCACCTTCTGTACAGAAATGTCTACGTGGCATCCAAGTGCGGGATGCACGTGACACCTATGATGCCATGGCTTGCCCAACAATACATCACATCCATTTAGTGGAGCAACTAAGAAATGCTCATTATCAAGATAGCCCTGTATATGGATGCGCAACTTCCCAATCAAAGGGGTAACCTGCACCTCTTTACCAATAAATGCAGCTTCGGCTTCAATCTGAGGTCCCATGTTTTCAACCTCAATATCCAATGCAGCTGCCATTTGCATAGAGATGAAATTGTCAGTTGCACAGTCATCAAACATAAAGAGTGCGGGCTGATCCTTGATTTGCCCCCAAGCCTTGCAAACCATACGCTCTTTTGCATCATGACCTGTATTACCTTGCACATCAGGAACTGCATGTACATTAGCTTTGGTGTGCTTATCCTCGTGCTTTGATTTGCGATCTGGGCATTGCCGAAACATGTGGTCTTTGCTACCACAAGAAAAGCATTTTCCATCCTTAGCATATTGCTCTCTTTGCTCCGGGGTTAATCCAAATTTGTTCTTCCTTGGGCCCTGTTCTTTAGATGTGTTATTTTCAGCTTTACCACCCTTGTAAGGCTCCCGGAAGTTCTTTTTAGGTGGCTGTCCACCCTTTTGCTGATTTGGGACAGCCTTGTCCTTCCCCTTGGAACCTCCTTGATCCTGCTTGATCTTGAGCACCAATTGCTCCGTAGCAAGAGCAGAAGCTGTGAGTTGTTGCAACGTATGTTTTGGGTGCAATTCAATACCCGATCTATATGCAGGTTGCAATCCAGAACGAAACTTCCTCTTTCTTTCATCGTCAGTGATTTGCATGAAGGGAGTCACTTCCAGCAACACTTTCCAAAATTTGTTAACATACTGTTGCACACTCTCGTTATCTTTTTGTTCCAGCCTGTCCCACTTTTGAGTGAGAGTTTGCTCCACATTGGGTGGCAAGAACTGAGCATAAAATCTATCTTTGAATTCCTTCCAAGTAGAAATGGGATCCTTGGTGATCTTTTCAGTGATCCACCAATGGGCAGCAGTCCCTTTCAAAAACATGCTAGCATGGCGCACCTTTGACTTTTTTGTAAAGTCCTCATCGCTAAAAGCAATGTCGAACTGTGCCACAAACGCTAACACCTTAGAAGCATCATGTTCACCATGAAAGATATCAAATTTGACAGATTTATCACCTGCTTTGAACTCCTTGAGCTTCCTGGCATGAGGCTCATGATCTTCTCTTTTTCTTTTCCCCTTATCCAACGGGGTAGCCCTGTCTGCATGGGCTCCATGGGCCGTCATAGAAGCTTCATGGGGCACGGTGGCATGTGCTCCACGAACTCGAAACTCAGATGCATGTGACTTACCTGCATATGGCATGGTCTCTCCATGAGACAACTCAGAAGGCAAAATTTTTCTGGAAGTAGACCTTTCACCATGAGATACATATCTTGCATGCATGTGACTTTCATGCCCTCCATGAGCACTGGCATACATATATCTATCAGGCTTAGTGCCTTGGGGAGAAGATGCATGTCGAGAGGTGACAGTCACCTCTTTCTTTTGCATAAAAGATTTCAGCCTCTGGGATGCGGGATCTCCATGCTTCAAACGAGCTGGATTTCTGAATTTCAGCTCTCCGTCATCCCCCTCTTTGATATCACCTTTGCGAAGGAGATAGGCAAGTGCCAACTCCCTTGGTTTCTTGCCCACTTCACGAGCCATTGATTCAAAAGTTACATCAACCATAGCATCAGCCTTCCTGGCTTCAATAGCACTTTGCAGATGTGGATCTTCATGCAAAAACTTTAACTCTTGCTCTTGAGCCTGCAAAAGTTTTCTCATATGTTCCATTTCAGCCCTCATAGCATCAGGCTCTTGTTCAAGCATAACTGTCTTTCCTGGAGACAGTTGACCCTTGGATTCACTATCCATAATCCTTTCAAGGGGCTTGTGCCTACCACGCAGGGCATCAGACCCACGAGAAGCACTAGATGGACCCCTCGAATTTGGTACTTCCAAAGGGTTGCCTTGGCTGTCCATTGTGTTTTAAGTTTGCTAAAAGCGGGATGTCCAGTACACAGGTTCGTTTCCCCACTAGGAAGAGGGAAACAACCGTGCTCTGATACCAATGAAACCGATCCCGTCAAGTGGGAAAGACTCCGTTGGACACCCACACACTTAATAGCACAACTTTAAAACCACAAATATGAAATGGACAACTTAAAACAACTTGAAATTTAAATGAAATCAAATGGAAAGATGGACACCAGCATTGGGGCCGGAACGGACCGACCCCCCCCTCAATATATGATATATTTATTGGGAGTATTTAATAAATACAATGCTCCATGAGTTCCAAGAACCAGATAATGTCCATGTACGTATGAAAACAGTACCAAACAAGTAGGCTCGAATTTCGATGTAGAAGCTCGAAGCAGAACGACCACTAGTGTGGTCCAATCTCTACGGTCCTGTGCTTTCACTGGACTCCGCGGAGAGCGCCTCACTGGTGTTCCGAGACCACGCACAAACAGGCGCTCTCGTACTAACGCCTGGCTCTCCCGATCTCAGCACCTTTGGACCGAGGTTTGCCAATATAGCTTGGACAACCCGGCACCAAACGGGTGTTGGCCGAGCGGGATGAATCCTTTATCAGATTTAAACATAAAATACTTCTTCAAATCTGAAAATCACTTCCTTGTAGATGGTTGATAGAAAACCAATACTTGTGGTGTTTGTGTAGAATATGAAGCCACCCTTGTTGAAGAAATAGTTGCCTCGTGAAGAACTATCAAGACAAGCACCACCACGAAAGACCACAGCCGCCGGCTGTGAGAGAAGGAGCACAACTTACTGGTGGTGGACAATGTCCTGGAAGCAAGATGCCAATGGTTGGTGATGCACACGCAGCCTGCAGGTGTTGGATACACGCAGCCAGTTGCTTTGGTGGTCTGCGTAGAAGGAAGGAGATGCAGTCGCCTGAGGGTAGAGAAAAGGGCAGCCTGTCAGTAGCCGCCTGTGAGAGCAGCCACAACAGTCCTTGTGGAGGTGGCCCACGTCTGAAAGCAGCGGAGAAGGGCAGCGCAGCCTGCTGAAATTCAGCCGCCTGTGGGAGCAGGTGCAGCTGTGCAGCCTTGTGGAGGTGACAGCCGCCTGCAGGAGAGGCTGAGGTGCAGCTGAAGTATAGACGGCACCTGTAATCAGCGCTGGTTGGAGTTACAACCGTCTATAGAAGAGCTGGCGCAGGCAGCAGCAGCATAAGCAGTCCCCTGCAAGATTCAACGCAGCCACCAGCAACAGTATTCAGCCGCCTGTAGAGAGGCAGGCGCAGCCAGCAGCAGAGGATACTTCGCCTTCATGAAAAACATGCGCCAGAGGGAGAGATGATCGCCGGTAGCTGGTTTTCCACGAAGCGGATGATGCTCACGCTTGAAGAAGGGAGCTTTTTAATAAAAATTAAGGTGAAGTTACAACTAGAGTTTTTCCACGCATGCATGTGGGTGGGGAGTTTGGGTAGGTGACCATGCCCACCCCCACACTCACTTAAAGTGGGGCTCCCCACCTTGGCCCCTAAGTGGGTGCCCACTTTTAAATAAATGTGAACACCTAACTTATAAATTAAAGGGTTAGAATATAAAACATTAAAACAACAAGTGTGACATACTTACCACCTGTTCACATGCACCAAAACTCGTCAGAATACAGAGCAGACTTCACGACTCACTGGCAGGCGTCCCCGCTCAGTAAGTAACACGTCAAGCAGGCAAACACACAAATACATGTCATGCGAAAACAGTTTCAAGCATGCAAATCATGTGTGCATGTGCAAATAATAACATGGACATATCTCCCGTTCATGGAACAAGTACAAAATATCTGTCGGCACAAAACTGGCACGACATACAAACATAAAAACCTGGTCTTCCTATGGAGTGACAGTCCCATAGGTAAGACACAATTCCAGGCACGAGTCTCCCTATGGTGTGACAGTCCCATAGGCAAAACACGGCACGAATACTGGCTCTTCCATGGCGTGACAATCCCATGGATCGAACACAGTCCAGGTCATACACGGGTGGCACTGGTCTGGCTCCCGTCCATACGACACCATCCTGCTAACACACGGGTGGCACCAGTCTGGCTCCCGTCCATGTCAGCAAAATACTGGCCTCTTCACATGAGACACCGGCCTGGCCTCAAGTGAACGAGACGCAAAAACTGGAGATGGACCAAATGGTCGGCCAATTGGTGACAAAGAAATCAAACCAATTTCGGGTTGCGGAGACCTTGGAGGAGGCCCCTTTGGCTTTTGGGGAGTTTTATGAACGTCGCACCTTTGGATTAGGTGGATATTATTGTAGCCACCCTTGGTTGTATGATCATGCGGGCGTGGTCTACCACAAGGAGCATAGGTTGACTTTTGAGGATACTTCGTGCCGCTCCTTAGAGGTGACTGGGGAGTCCTTATCGTCTCACACAGGCCATGTTGCAGTTATATCAGCCCTTCAGACAAAACGGGTGGTACGCAAGGGTGGTATGATATATGTCCGGGCTATTCAGCCAGACCACTTGGAGGATTTGGCGGCTTATAGACATTGCATTTTAGATGAGCATGGACACTTGTTTAGTGCCAATTTTCCCAGGAGTTACCTCCGATACGACTCGAGGACCACCACATTGATCTCATTCTTGGTGTAGAGCTCCCGTCTCGTGCCCCACACCAGATGAGTCATCCCGAGATGACAAAGCTCAAGCAGCTGCTGCTGGAGGAAATGTTGGCCAAAGGATTGGTCCATTTGAGCTCCTCGCCATTTGGAGCTCCGTTCCTCTTGGTCAAGGACGGGAGTATGCGCCTATGTGGGGGACTACCGGGCGCTCAACAAGCTCACTGTCAAAAACAAGTTCCCAATGTCCCACATTGATGACTTGTTGGATCAGCTCGCAGGGGCAAAGTGGTTTAGCAAGTTGGATCTGAAATCCGGATACCATCAGATTTTTATAAGGATTGGGCTCACCCTTAAAAACATTGAGAGACAAGGCTTACTATCCAGACTTTTGAGTGACGAGGTTTTCCAAGCCTTCGTAGTCTTGTCTCTCCTGAGAGGAGTGAGTTTTTATCATTGCTTCAGACTACTTTTGACTTTTGCTGAGGTGAATTTGTTTATGCTGTGCTACATTAACTCTCATGGGGTGCTCAAGTTATCTCCCATCACAGTTTTTTCTACACACACTATTATTTTGGTCTTAAAGGCTGTCTTTGACCTCTTGTAAAAGTTATAAAAGCGTTCTTTCTTACTGTCTTTTCTCCTCTTCTAGCCTTTCTTACGTTGTCTTTTGTCATGGTTTTCTACTCAGCCAGCTGTCTGTACCTTCTTTTTACTCTGAGCTTAACATGATATCATGTGTAGTTGGTAGCATCATGCTTTTCCTACCGTGCAAAGCCTCACACCTGCTCCTACACAACCCCAAAACTTACAACTGATTTGATAAAAAAGACTTTTTTGCCCACACTGGATCTTGGTGCATGCCCTTCTTGTGGCATGGAGTTTGTGTATATCAAGCTAAGTGAGATGGAGGTTGTTTCTTCTTGTTACATGCATGGTCATACTTTGTTTAAAACTTTGGTGAAATATGCTGTACAGTTAAGTCCTTTGCTGTTGGGATACTCGGTTATGTGAGTGGTTTTGTGTTATACTGTAATGACATGCTTCCTTGTAGGATGCAAAGATTTTACAGAAATGTCTAATTTTTGCTGATATTATGCAGGTAGAGAATCCTGGACCTGACGTAGTTGAGTCATCGCTAGAAAGATCAGGGTCTTCAGCGAGCTCAGTATCTGAGAATGCAACCAAGGGTACTGCTTCGAGTCAAACGCTAAGGCTTTCATCTGGAGGAAGAGCTACAGATAGTGCACGTATTGCAAAATTCCGAAAAGAGCTGTCTGCTCCAGTTGTTGATCTAGGTAAGTGCTTAGACTTGGCCTCCCCTAGAAAGTGATCCTTCCATTAGTAAAAAGTATAATATACATCTGAAATAACAGATAAAAAACATCCAATGAGGTAAGGAAAAGAGGAGGGTAGGGCTCCTCCCTCCATAGCTGGCTGCTTTTGGGAGGGAGGCTACATATGCCATATTGATTCCACCCTTGCCTCTGGATAGGAAAGGTCTAGGGTCCCAATGCATAGAAAAACTGCCCTATCAGTCATGCATGGCTGATAGGGCATGTATTGCAAAATTCAGAAAAGAGCTGGCTTCTCCAGTTGTTGATCTGGGTAAGTGCTTAGACTTGGCCTCCCCTAGAAAGTCATCCTTCCATTAGTAAAAAGTATAATATACGTCTGAAATAACAGATAGAAAACGTCCAATGAAGTTAGGAAAAGAAGAGGGTGGGGCTCCTCCCTCTCCATGGCTGGCTGCTTTTGGGAGGGAGGCTACATATGCCAAGTTGATCCCACCCTTCCCTCTGGATAGGAAAGGTCTAGGGCCCCAAGTGCATATAAAAACTGCCCTATCAGTCATGCATGGCCCTGGAGCTGTGGAGGGTCAGGATGAGATCAGTCCAGAGGAAGGGGAGGGTGTGGATAAGGGGCATGGAGGTTGTGGATGAGGCCACTCCAGATGGAGTGGATTGGCTTTGTGGGAGTAATAGCCTCCCCCCTCAACGGACTCACAGCAGCGGGCCTGCCAAATCTTCAATATAGCTATGCTACTGATTATTTCCTGCCGGGGGAATGGTGCCAGTAGATGTTTGCCATGGTTTTTGGCAGGTTACTGTTTAATATTCTTTGGGATGTCGGCATATGTTTTTTTTTGGATAAAGAGCTATCTTTACCTTTGTTTTTCATCATCTTTTGTCTTGTCTTTGTAGATTCATTGAGAGAGATTGCATGGAGTGGTGTTCCATCAGACATGAGACCATTGGTTTGGCGCCTTTTGCTTGTAAGTCTTAAAATTGCAACCGTATATACTTGTTTCCGCCTATAATGAAAAACATGGTTTAGTAACTGCTTCAACCGCCCAACCAGCTACGCTCATGTGTGCTTGTGTGCGCATGTACGTGTGTTCTCTACGATGCTAGCCTTTATCATGGCCTAGTCTGCTCTTCATCTCGAGAAGTGCTAGAAACTCAGTACGGTGGTTCATCCACTTAAAAATTTGTCCATTAAAGTGGACATACCTTTATGCATGAACCTGCACCTGCTCTTGGGTGCTCATGACTTGAGTGGGGATGTCATAGCACATGGGCTATGCTAATAATGATGGAGCTAACTGCTTTAACTGATTTATGTTGTAAACAGGGTTATGCACCGCCGAATTCAGATAGGAGAGAGATCGTCCTTATGAGAAAACGACTTGAGTATGTGGATTGCGTTTCACAGTACTATGACATTCCTAATGCAGATAGAGCAGAGGATGAATTGCACACTCTCCGGCAGGTACTGTGTATAGAATCTTTATCTCCTCTTAATGAAACTTTATCTCCTCTTAATGAAATCATTCCACCATCGTTGATGTCTACATGAGAATCAATGTTGATGCTGAATGTTTATCCGTATGGACAGATTTCTGTGGATTGTCCAAGAACGGTGCCAGATGTGGCCTTCTTTCACCAACCTGTCATACAAGCCTGCTTAGAACGCATCCTATATATCTGGTTGGCCACCTTATGAGACTGCTTCCTTTCTGCTTCATTTTTTTCCTTGCAAGCTTGGTGATTTGCCTTAAAAGAAAGCTTAACTTGACAGAGCACTGCGAATGATTCAGAGGCATGTTCGAGAAGTGGTTTTTGGGTGTCTGTTGAATAGCTGCATTTTTTGTTACATTTTGATGCATGCATGGAAGGGTGTGTAAATGTGCGCCTGCCTGCCTGTGCGATTATGCTTGGATGCTTGCTTCAAACTTTTAAACATGCAAGCACAGGTGCATGTGCTCATGCAACCACCTACCCATTGTACAAACTGGTCTACCCAAATAAGCAAACCCATCCAAGCATTCACCCTGAAGCACTTGTACTGTCAACAACACACACAAAATAGTGAACACCATTAGTTACCATGACATGCAACAGCTTCTATACCACCATATTTGGAATGACACCAGATAAAGAAAGGGCAGGCCTCTAGCGTTTCTTAAACTTATTCTTTTAGTTGCTTTTGAAGGTTAAAAGTTCAAAATTCTTCTGTAGACAGATACCAAGGTCTGTTTACTGTGATCTTCAAACATGATAACTGCTTTAATTTTATGTAATTTATCATGTACAATGGGATTTGTGGAGTCTATCAGATAACTGACCCTAGTATTGCAGAGGTTGACACCTGGCGGTTTTATGAATCTAGGGCCATTCGTCATCCAGCAAGTGGATATGTTCAGGGTGTCAATGATCTGGCTACGCCTTTCTTGGTGGTGTTTTTGTCAGAGTACATGGAAGGGGAAATGGAAGATTGGGTTGTTTCAAAACTGACGCCAGCGAAATTGTCCAACGTAGAGGCAGATTGCTACTGGTGTCTCTCTAAGCTCTTAGACAACATTCAAGATCATTACACGTTTGCACAGCCAGGCATCCAACGCCTTGTTTTCAAACTCAAGGAGCTGGTGCGGCGCATCGATGGTCCGTTTCTAACATATTATAGGCCTCCATTGTTTGTAAAAATATATCTTTTGTTTCACTTTTATATTCACCCTTAGCTCTGGAAACACTCATAAGCGAAAATGTCCAGTTCTATTTTTTTAACACTTTTCTATGGTTTATCTTGCTGGAAGGTTGAATAGAGTATAAAGCTTAAATGATATGAGAAGTGGCTAGACCTCATTCTCTAGGGTAGCAAAACATCACAACATCAACTCGGGATAGAACAGGAGGGGGATCCTCTTTCATCAAAAGGGGGGGTGTGCACTGTGTACAGGCATGGAGGTGGTTGCTGGTGGCATCGTGGATTGTTTCGGTTATAAAGACCTTTAAGATGTTATTCACTCCCATGCCACCATATGGGAATCACCTGAATGTTGCTCCAAGGGTGTCGCATGCATCCCTCCTCAGATGCATGTGCCATGACAGTTGAGACTTGTACAGGGTAGTTAGGGTTAGTGTCAGGTAGAATCGGTAATAAATCAGCTTGGAGTATAAATGTGTAGGTTTGGGGCAGTTTTGGACTAGTTTTTAGCCACCTAAGCATGTGTAGAACCATAAATCCCCATTCTGGAACCCTTTAAAGGCTGGCCGGTTGAATAGTTGGACAGAAGGAACCCTAAATCCCCATTCTGCAATATCTTTGCAATCTTTTGCAGAAGCTCAAGTCGATCAATTGCAGATTAAGCATAAACAGCAGCATTAATGCAAATCTGTGGAGGATTGGCTTTTTGCTCTATTTGGAGAGAGGGCTTTATTTTCAGCAGATTTACTGTACATAATCATCTTTTGCGTATACAATAGATTAGGTTGAGAAAGCAAGTCTTCTGCTGTCATCTCTCTTCTCCTTTTCCTATTCTCTGTATATATCTAGTTGTATGTATAATTCTAGTTTAAAACAGCACGGGTATTAGAGTATGGCAATTTATGCTAGATGCCAGAGCCTAGGATCTCTTTTCATCTGTAATTAGTACCAGCAGAAGTTTAGTCAAGTCTCAACCACAAATTTTATTTGCTCCTATATTGGTGAAGATTTAGATTGCCAGTCAACCTCAAACATGACAATTGAAGACATGGATTTTGTACGGAGGCTTTCCTGGAAATTTTGGAGTTCATGGTTCAGACTACAAAAAGAGATTGTGGTAGCCACTAACACTGTCCCACGCCCTGTAGGGGGCCACACTCAAAGGGAAGGAGAAGAAAATGACCCCAACATCGTGCTCGGCAGGGCATGTGAAACCGGCCTTCACAGACTTGACGGGCGGTGAGCACTACTTAATCACACTTAAAACTCTTAATGAACTGGAATAATAAACTTTGCAAGAGGAAAAGGAAAAGAGATGGAGCTAGAGCGCTCCTGCACAAGAGTCCAATAGGCCCCAAAGCGTGGCGCCCCCGCAGGTATTTATTTATCTCTTGAAGTTGGCGTAGCCTTTGTACAACTTCTGGGAAGAGGACTCCTTGTTTAACGTAGAGGGAGTCTCTTCGAAGCTTTCACCCAATTTTTCACGTGGGTTACAATGGGCCTTGGCCCCCTTTTTATACAAATTCTGGCTAAAAAGCCCAGTTTTTTTATTATGAAATCTCATTGGATGCTTTTATTTTATTGAAAAGCACACACTCGGGAGATTTTTCACGCTGCTTTTTCTCTTTCTGCGTTTTGGGCGCTGCTCTCCCTCTGCGTTTTAGGTTTCAGTGCTGCTCTCTCTCTCTCTCTCTCTCCTTTTCTGCTGTAGCCTGGCGCCCCTGCCACGTGGCAGTGCCACGTCATCCGGACAGGCTGCCTGGCCTGTTGGGCTGCGCTGCAGGGCTGCCCTTTCTGTTGCATCATCAAGCTGCTCTCTAACCGCTGCCCTTGGCCACCCCAATACTGCCCCGCCAGGCTGCCCCTTAACTGATGCAGTCCTTTGGGTTGCCCTTGGGCTGCCTTTTGGGTGGCCCTAGGATAGCCCCTTGGGCTGCCCTTGACTTCCCAACAGTTGCACCTGCAAAACATTAAGAAAAACATACCAAAAATACATACATACACATACACACACATGTACATGTATTTACATATGAGCATGCACACACATGTACACACACACACACACCAAGCATGTATCTGCACCCACACACGTGTACAAACTTACACATGCACATACAGAGTAAAACATGATCAGTGAAGAATGTTGAACATGCTTAAAACCTAATCACAATGCTTAGGAAAAGAGGTAGTCCTGTAACAGCATGAGTGATGCACGACCACACATGTCACAAACCCAAAGAGGGGCAACACCTGTTGGACTTTGATCGTGTAGCAGAGGATCGATGCCTCAACTCCGATTTCTTTCAGATTTGCCGCTCTTCCACGGGTTTTTTGGAAGCTATTGGCTTCCATAGGAGCTGCATTTGGTTAGGTCTTGGAAGTACCTGTCCTTCTATGGCTACCTTCGTCTGCTTCCGCAATGTGGCTACTGCCACATCTGATGGAGTACCCCGAGTTTTTGCTCTTGTTCCTGACCCTTCCATCACTGATGGTTATATCTTGTTACTGAGACCAGATGGCTCACATTTTGGAGAGAGGATGGAGGTTGCTCGTAGAGCAGATCAGTGTCGTATTAGCCGCCAACATGATCATCTTGCTATTCCCAGGTCTAGAGGCTGCATTAGGAGGCGGCGAGACATGCTCATCAGATGTCTCCCCTTACAGCTGCGTGGGGGGTGGGGGGCACACCGGCAGTCCAGTAGTGCTAGTGATCTCACTGGTCCAATAACAGAGATGGGGGGGGTCAGGGCACCATGTGCACAAGAAGGCCTCACGCTGTCTACACATGCGATCCTATCTGTCTTGAATCTTCCTGTGGAATAGGGTATGAATTGTGCTGTCCATCATTGATTTTTTTGTTCTGTTTTAGTTGAGCAGCAGAAATAGGGCATAGAGGGCAAAGGGGAAAAATTTAGGTTTTCGATTCTCTCTTTCTCTGCCATACTACCCAAGCTAAGGCTGATTTGGCTCTCTCCTTCTTTCTATGGCGGTTACTGAGGCTATGGGCATCTCATAGGGGGAAATTAGTTCGTTGTAGGCTTTTAGGCTTTTAATTAGCTAAGTTAGACATGATTAAGATGGGACTAAGACTTAAATATTGAATATGAACAAATATTGAGTGGAAAGCAGTGTTGGTGAAAAGTTACAAATTGAGGAGTCATGCCTCTTTGAAGAGGTGTGTTTAGCGGAACACCATTTGTTTTGTTGGGTTCTTGTGCACTGAAGGAATGCTACGTAGCAAAAAGTGATTGACTGTGCTGTACCTGCACTCATGTTGAAACACGATTTGCTGTGCTGTATTCTGGTGTACAGGAAACTTTACATGGCAAGAGTTAGTTGTTATTATCGTGCCATATACAGAGGATTATACAAGTGTACTACGACCACAGGAGTTGTGTTGTATGCAGGGTTAGTTCCGTACGTCGTACGACTGAAATCGTACGTACCTGCTGTATGGTACGGCACCGTACGGATTCGTACGATACCGTACGTTTTTTTTTGGGGGTGTGGTGGTGGTGGTGGTGGTGGTGGTGTTGTTGTTGTTGCGTGGAGCAATTTCAGTCTTCTAGAGAGCCATTCATCGCCCTTTGCAGCCTATAGGAAGCTGTTTGTCAGGAGCGTGTGCACTTGCCATTGCCATATTAGGCAAGCGATCATATTGCCTGATGAGGAGGAGGAGGCAATCTTCATGGAGCTCTATAGTGAGCTTCCATTGCCCCCTCATGATGATACCCCACGCCTAGAGAGCCCTTGTTTGATGATGATGGCAACCTACTTAGCGAGAATGATCCCCAGAGTGTCTCGTCCACCTTCGAAGAGTCCTCTTCAGAGAACTCTCTTGATGGACACTCTAGTAGTGATCATGTTGATGATCATGCAGATGTTGGTGATGATGTAGACTTTTGATATGTTATAGCTCTCTAGGCATTGGGCATCTATCTCCTTCTAGCCCATCGATGATGTATTGTAGTATGTAGTATACTGTATCATGTATGTACGCATGTTGGCGGTCGCCCATGCCATGAGTTTTTGGCCTATCCTTTTGTAGCAATTTTGTACTCTAATGGCATGATGACATTATGTTCATGGTTCTACTATTTTGTAACTTCTTGTCTACAATTTTTAAGTTTAGGAAGTATTTTTTTAAAAAAAAACGTACTAATATCATACCGTATCTCAAAAAATTTTAAGGTACCAATTAGTACCGTATTTTATCGTACCGTACCGTACCGTACCTTTCGTACTAACTAACCATGGTTGTATGCATGAATGGTTCGTTGTGATGCTTACATGAAAGTTTGCATACACACACATGGTTTTATTCCAATACGTATATTGATTCTGACAGGTGTCCACACATGAATGCATGTCTACCTTTTCTTCCTTTCATATTTGTGCATCTATACTTTAGGTGATAGGTATACATGCATGTGGTATATGTGGTGGAATAGGAGACAAAGGAGTATGCATGTGGGTTGATGAATGCATGTGCAGCAAGTCCATTTGAAGCATTTACAGTTTTTGAAGTTGGGTCACATTACAAAAAGTGGTATGATTATGTGATATTATCTGACAATGTTATTGAACTTCATTAAAATTAGTATGTTTTTTGGTCTGAGGTGAGTTGTTGGTGTAGAGCCGGTGTCCAAACACATGGAAAGGCAGGGGCTCGAGTTTTTGCAGTTTGCATTCCGATGGGTCAACTGTCTTTTGATTCGTGAGGTACGAGATTGGAAACACATGTTCCTGCTTAAAATGTTTATAATTATCCTTGGGTGGCTTCACACACATCATGGCCAGGGGACATGCAAAGGTGTGTCCGCCCTTAAGGGACTTCACTCAGTCTGCAGCCATTGACTTTGAGATCCACAGCTGATGGATGTACTGCTTTTCTAGTGTTGTGGGCAGTGGTTTTTTATGTTTTGATGACAGTATATTTTACTGAATTTTGTTTTTCAGATTCCGTTTCTTCTTGTGACTCGGTTGTGGGACACTTATCTGGCAGAAGGAGACAAATTTCCCGACTTTCTTGTATATGCATGTGCCAGCTTTTTGTTGACAGTAAGTCTACATTATATGATCTATATGTAGGCTGGGGTGGTCGTTTTCATTTGTCATCAAAAGGCTAGTGTGTTCTATATTTGGTTACAGCAACCAGAGAATAATGTGCTATTAGGCCTTTTTAATTGGTTGCCTCGAGTGCTAAACCTTTTCTTGTCTTTCCTTCTTTTGATTTGGGTGGTCAAGTGGGGGGGCTACTTTAATCAGATATTGGTTCTCATGTGTTTTTTGTCATGTCTTTCAGTGGACTGAACAGCTGCAAAGGCTTGATTTCCAAGAGATGGTACTCTTTCTGCAGCACCTTCCAACTCGAAGGTGGACACATCAGGAACTGGAGATGGTTCTCTCTCGTGCCTTCATGTGGCGTGTGATGTTCGATCGGGCTCCTAGTCATCTCAACTGTAATTAAGGCAGTCATTATTGTATAACGTTCTGTGTGCTTATTAAGATCTTAAAAAGAGGAGTCACATAGTTTGCTGAATCATACCAGCTCTTGGGTATAAAAGGGTGATAGAAATGACTGGACTTGGGTCAGTTATCACATTGCTTAAATTCAAAGCTACCAATATTTCCTCGTGGATTGTACATGCAGGTCTCTTTTTCCCTTAATTTCTCCTGTTTGGGGTTGGATAGATTAGGAGAGGCTGCTTTTTCTCTTTGGGCTCTATGCAACTCCTGCATCAAAATTCGATGTGTCTTAGTCGTCCTTAGTCAAGATGTAGTTGTGTTTGGCTTTGGATTAATATGATTAATATGAGCACTTAGCTGAAGACCTTTCCGGTGGCATAGTAGTAATGCTTAGCTCTCCCATGCGGGAGTCTAATCCCTCCATGCGTGCCTGATTGTGTGCTTGAATGTGCATTGCTGCGTTGGCCTTGCACACAAGTATGCAAGGCTTGCTTTCTAGACTCATAATGCACCAGGAGGCAGGAGGGAGGCATTATCATGTATGTGCCTTTTTCATCATAATCCTATCCTTGGCTACCTGATACATAAGAGTAAGGGGACGCAAATAAGGACGCCATAGCAATAACTACTTTTGGAGTTTTTAAAAGTGTGTTTTGATCGCTTGCACAATTTCACAATAAACGGTAAGGGTTTTTAAAATTTATTTTTTATTTTTTCGGTTTGGCATTTGTCAAGTGGGTTTTCTATGTGGTTGCCACCTCATCTTGATTTCCAGAATATTCCTTGTTTTCTTTTTCTTTTTCTTTTTCTTTTTTCTCCAATTGGTTCTCTTGTGGCTAGTCTTATTATATGTTCCATTGTTCTTCATGGCTAGTCAGTTTATAGTTTGACAAAAGTGGTATAGCCATACTGAAGAATATATTTCACATGAACAGAATGATGTCTTTGCAGCAGGCATTCACCATTATGAAGGAAGAAATGAATGTGTATAGCCATCCTGAGGCACATTAAACATGAACTAGATAATGCCTGCTTGCAATAAACTGCCGAGGTGTACTTTCTTGCACAATATGAGTGAGAAAGAAATAAAGAAAGAAAGTTATATTAAAGTCTTTGAAAGACCCAAAGGGTCTATGAGACCAAAAGGATGTGTGCATAGTGTCCATGAAATCTCGTTATGTCTGAAATAAGATAAAGCAATAGTAAACTAAAACTGAAAACTGAAAGTTAAGAGCTAGGTATAGGGTACAATAAGTGATGGGATATGGAGAGTTGAATAAAAAGCAGTCAATCAACCATGCATGTCAGCCAAGGGCCTATCTATGATGCCCACCATCATGGGTGATACAAGAAGGCTAGCGATATCAATAGTCTGTTGTGAGGATGAGGATGCTTGATGGCGAGCCACGATCTCCTTAATTAGGGGATGATGAGCTAGAGGTGGTCGGGGGGGGGGGACGAGGGCATCTAGCTCTCTAGAGTGTGCGTGCCCCATATGATGTGACTTCCATGGGCCTGTTGTTGCAAAGGGGCATTGTGGTATAGGCTCCCATATCAACTATGGTGGGCTCTAGCCACCCCTCTAGGCTGGAAAAAAGTGGTGATGGTAAGTTGAGAGGAGGGCTATTGGGGGCAAGGATCTCTGAGTAGTGACTCTCTATGTTGGTTGAGTTAAGTAGGAAGAGTCCAAGGCACCTCTGATCGGCACTCCATGATTCAGGATAAGGGTCCAAATCCCTCTCTATGATGAAATCTCCCTTTGATCTGTCACAGTAGATTGGGCAGTGGCAAACATAGTGCTCCTCCAACTCAACCCCCGTCTGATAGAGTCTACATGTCCTATCCTCTCTAGGTATCTACTCAGCTCTGCCAGTCTCTATCATGAGTCTATGGGATGGTACCCTAAGATGGCCAATGGCTATCCTCATAGCATGGGACATGAAGGCATCGAGATAACTTGGTCTCTGTATGAAACCATTTGTTGTTGTGAGTCTCAAGAAATGATATTTGTAGTACTGCATCTTGGTAGATGGGCCTACTCGTGTGATCCATGTGTTACATGTGTATAGCCCTAGTAGATTATATCGGATCACTTGATTCTTGTCCTCATGTGTAAGCCTAATGTATGGGGAATCTAGATCATAATAAAATGGAGGGAGCTGGTCCATCTGTAATCCATGTGCTGTAGTACTACATCTTGGTAGATGGGCCTACTCGTGTGATCCATGTGTTACATGTGTATAGCCCGAGTAGATTATATCGGATCACCTGATTCTTGTCCTCATGTGTAAGCCTAATGTATGGGGAATCTAGATCATAATAAAATGGAGGGAGCTGGTTCATCTGTAATCCATGTGCTTGAAACCAGGTGAGTATTGTGCTATACCAAGATGAATGCTGTCCTCTTCGGCTGCTATTTGTTGTGATGACTATAGTACAAGTAGGGGGAGTTAAAGTGGATCCATCTCCCTCACCCTCATTATATAAGTGACTGTCTGAAACGAGGACTCCATCAACATAGAAGCCGTAATAAACTATGCCTGGATGATTTGGTGGGGAATAGATGGCTTGTTGCGTATTATTTGTGATAGCATCATGATATGAGGATGCTCTATGTGCTGCCAATCTATCGGGGATAAATTTGGTGTCCATAAGGGAGCTGCATACATAAGTGCCGGGGTGACTAGGGTGTCAAAAAGCCAACTCTTCATCCTTGGTTCTTGAAAATTCGCCTAGAAATACTGCCTCTAGGGCTGCATGTCCTCTCTCTCTTTGCATGTTCTCTCGCTCTCTCTCTCTCTCTCTCTCTCTCTCTCTATATATATATATATATATATATAGAGAGAGAGAGAGCTGCATGTTCTCTCTCTCTCTCTCTCTCTCTCTCTATATATATATATATATATATATATATAGAGAGAGAGAGAGAGAGAGAGAGCTGCATGTTCTCTCTCTCTCTCTCTCTCTCTCTATATATATATATATATATATATATATATATATATATATATATATAGAGAGAGAGAGAGAGAGAGAGAGAGAGTTACGTCTCGTTTGTGTATGTGCTTCAACACCATAAAAAATAACTAATCTCCCTGATTTAATGGTGACTGATTTAATGGTGACTGATCATGTGTTTATCTTGTTGATGGACTTTATAGCTTGATTGCACACAATATTTAAGGGATGCTTCTCTTCGCATGCACTAGTAATTGTGTTAACATGTACTCAAGATTTAGGTTTAGGTTTAGGCTTAGGCTAAGCCACCATGCTTTGGGTACAAATTAAGGGTATTCAAATACTAAGGTTAATATTTTGAATCCTTTAATCTCTAAAGATTAGATAAATACTTTCAAAGGCAGTACATCTATCAACAATGCCAACAACCAAAGGCATGCCCTTGACATAGTGGCAGGGCTCCAATCCATCAAATAAAAATTAGAGAGCATACTTAATGAGCCTCTCGTTGCCATATTAAATTGCAAAGGGTGATATTGTGATGAAAAGCATGGAAACCATCGATGACATCTCCATGTCTATTGGAAAGTATTCAAGGAGAAATTCATGAGAGAAAGGACTTAATACCAAAATCTGCTAGGATGATGTTGGCCAAGAGACAATTTTATTGTTGTGGATGTATTACTTGCTTCAAAACTTTAGCAACATGTGACATCAAGTTTCCATGATTACAAACATTTGCAAGGAGTTTAATGTCTTGAATCAGCTGTTGTGCCACACAAAAGAGGAAATTTCATCTTCAGGCTATGGAAGTTGATTGAGGGGGGTTAGATCAAGTGGCTGGATAGAGAAAGGTTTCAATGCCTCTCCGAGGATATAGAAGGCATTAGAAATTACGTTAACTCACTATCCAAGTGTTTCACTCATGTTATTGCATAGCTTTAGAAGGATTCCTTCCTCAAAGACCATAATGGCAAGATAGAGAAACTCAAGGATCTTGTGTTTCCAAGAAAGAGGACTTACATGCATTTTCTATGTAGATCATCCACCTTGCTCCAAACCATCAAGGTATAGAGGTTGTCTTTAATCACCCAAAGTGGTTGATCAAGCTTGTCCTCATCTGAGTGCCTACCTTAAGGTAATATGCTCCATTGGTAGGCTTGTTGCTAAGCACGTGTACAAGCATTAATTCTTGCTGTAAAATTTTCTTCAATTTCTTCCATTTGATTCCAGTGCTCTCTCAAAGGCCCTTGAATCTCTTGCCATTGATGAAATTTTAAAGCCCATGGACTTTTTTACAAACTAACTAGCTTGAGCACAAGCTTTTCAAAACGAGTGCCTCTTGCATCGCATCAACATGACTACACAATTCCAATACACAAGGTAAAGTGCAAGGATAGAATTGCTTGGCCATTGTTGACCACTCCATAGGTTAACATGGTTTCACCCGCTCGACCTACCGTAAGGTGCTTTGCCACCTCGCTTGCTTGAAAGTGCAATTATCTTTTGTAAGACGATTCTGGAATATATAAAGCGGCCTTACCTTGAGCTTAATTTTAAATAAGGAACGTTTGACTCTGTGTACAGACTTGCTTAAGACTAGTAATAGAGGCCATACCATTTTTTAAGTTTGACCGGCCTAGTGTGAAATCTAGTCACTAGTATATAAGTTATTTTTGACACTAAGCAATGGACAATCATTCTGTTCAAGTCAAGAGCTTACCTTAGCCTTGGCGAAGCAGGTGTCATTGGGTCTTACCTTAGAGCTGTGAATGCAACTTTCCATTGTGGGTGCATTAGTTCGTACCATCGCATCCTCACTCCGTTGTCACACCGGAATACTCCTTTGCCAATATGGTAAAGGGAGAGATCTCTATGCCTTGATGGATGTAACAAGAGATCCGTCTTTGCGGTGGCTAGCTCCCAAAAAAGGTAGGGAAAGAAGAAGAAGTTGATGCAAGAAGAAGACCTACAAACAAACCTATCTAGCATGCATCCATCAAGCAAGCACTATTCAATGGCACACAAGCAAGCAAGAAGAGGGAAGAAGAGAGCTCACAAGTAAACTATTTCAAGGGAATGATTTATACACATATACAAACGACTAATTTTCACACTAAGCCGACCACACTTAAAAATGGTCTTGCCTCTATTACTAGTCTTACACTAAGTCTTGAGGCTTTCCCTATTTGACATTGGTGTGGATGGGCAAGGATACACCATGACTTTGGCAGTTGAGGAGGTTGAGCAATATGGTTTGAGACTGATTTGCAATGGATGTAGTGCAAAGTGAGATGGGAAGTCTTGATGCCAGCAGACATCTTGTCGAGGCAGCATGGAAAGTGATAGGCTCTCGAGATATGGAGGTTCTGAGTCATGCTAGGCCTTCGTTGGTTATGGAAGTGGTCTGACCCTTCAACATGAGGTAGTTGGGAGAAGCTGTTCGCACCCTGGGAGAAGTTATTTGCACCCCGGGATTGATAGAATGAGCGCCGGGACCACCATATAATTTGCATGGGTAGATGGTGGTCTGGATCTATATGGCATGACATGAGGGAATGTCCCTCACTGCATGATGTAGAGAGCTGAGGCTTCTTCATGGCGAAAACACCGACCATGGTGAGGTTGTGTTGGTGATGAAGTAGAGTTGAAGTAGAGGTGACATGCATGGAAGCTTGTTGGATGTACGTACAAGTTCGAGGGTTCTCCAAGTGATGGGTAATACCATGGGCTAGGCTTACGCCTGCCATGGTCCCCCACCTAGAGATGTACCTAGAGGGTTGGCATTGACACGGTTAGTTGCAAATGTAGGTGGGTATGTGTGTGTCATGAGATGTGAGAAGCGAGAAAATTGTGATGCTCGTGGTGAAATATGAGGTGATGTGCATGGGCAATGGGTGGAAGGTGTGCCTGTGGGGGTGCACTTCTCCAACACGAAGACTTCTCCAACTTAACTGCTTTCTTTGACTCTCTGTGCTGCTTTCTTCGACATTTACTTGAATTCCTTTTCGTTGACTTGAGCTCATAGGAGTTTGTTGCTCCCTTCCCAATGTCTTACTCTGTAAGTTATAGCCTGTAATAAGCACTAATGTGTATTGACCTCCTATGACTTGAGCTCATAGGAGTTTGTTGCTCCCTTCCCAATGTCTTACTAGGGTTGCAAGAGAGAGGGAGAGAGAGAACACTCCACTTCTATTGCACAAATGGGAGAATGAGTTACAAACAAGAGAAATTGGCTTTTATAGTTCCAAGCCTTTTCCCACTAGGCCGCCCACTAGGAGTAAGTGACCCTCGAGGCACCCTAAACACAGTTACAAGACTTTTCTCTATGGTTTGGCCAACTGACCAAGATCCTCTTGTATATCCTTTGAAGCTCAATACTTGGGAGCATCGTTAGGACATTTCCCTCATCAAATGATGGGATTTACAATATAGTGCCGGTGTCCATTACATAAGTGTGTGGACATAGTTGTTGTAGGAATGTGTTAACCAATATGTGGTTAATATACTCCCCTTTCTAAACTCAATTTCATCCTCGTGATTAGTAAGAGGTTATCGAGGCATGCAGGGAAGTGTCACACTTGGTTGGTTCTTCTTTCTTGCCGGAAATGAGAGGGGGTGGGAGAGTTAGTAAGATGGAAAGAAGTTAGTGGTGGAGTACTGGTGATTAAGTATCCAGCTAGTTTGATGGGCTCTTATGAATTCGTCGCTTTCTTGTATGTGCCCACAATAGTACTGTTTATATTTTTTGGGTGTTGTTTTTCTTTTTTGTTGCGGCGCGGGACATCCTCATTAGAAGAGTCAAAGTACTTGAATGAGTAGACTAGCACATAATACTTAATGATCAATATCTAAGTGGTAGGTTATATTATTAAGGAGGGGTGAGTAAAACAATGGTGTTAGTAAGGAAGTGGCGAGGGGAGAATTTTGGAGGGACAAGGAGACAATGCGCATCGAAACTAGTGCTTTGAGATGCTGTATATTGATGGCAATGTTACTTGAAGCTCTAACATCTTTTTCAAGACACTGTAATGGGTATCTTGGCTCCTGTGGATGCTGAGTTATCATTTTACGGTGTTCTTTGTTTTTCTTTTTGTGGGTTATCTTCTTCTGTCATTGGAGCTCCGAGATCCTGTGTTGATAGGAGTGGTAGTTGATGGCAAGGATCCATAGGTCGTCTTGAGAGTTGAAGAAGTTATGGGTAGGAAGGATTAGGCATGAAGCACAATTATTGGGGTGAAATAGTGGTGATTAAGAAGATCCAGGAGATGGGTTTTGTACCATTGACCAGGCTTGCGGGAATAGCTTTCTCGCATGTTGTCATCGAGAAAGATAACCCATTTGTAGGCCTAATCAAAGGTGGAGGAGTCCTTGACCAACATGTGGTCGTGAAGCCTTGGATTGTGCAAGCCCAAGAGGAAGCGGTCCATTAAGTGTTTGTCATTCATATTTTCCCTCTCTTTGTCGCAACGTAAATCAAGGTACTTAATACGTGTGATGTAGTTGTGTAAGGTTTCCTCTAGTTTTTGTTCCAATTGGAACAGTTGGATGATGGGGCAAGGATGTTAAGGAAACCCTACCCTAACGTGTCATGTAAATTTGCCTATTTGTTGAGCTTAAGCTAGGTTCAAGAGCTCCACTGTAACTATTCATCACCGTCATCGTCCTCCCGCAATCGTTGTCATGCAAGGCGGTTGCTCTAATCCAATGGGTGGTGTAACCTCTCTCGCAAAGATTGTGTGGGATATTTGTGGAGGACGATTGCGTTGGTATCCTAATCACTCAAGAAAGAGGGAAGCATGAGAGAACAAGTGATTTTAGCACTAATCACTCCCAAACGTTAATGCTAAGCACAACACACATGCTAGATTAGGGTTGCAAGAGAGAGGGAGAGAGAGAACACTCCACTTCTATTGCACAAATGGGAAAATGAGTTGCAAACAAGAGAAATTAGCTTTTATAGTTCCAAGCCTTTTCCCACTAGGCTGCCTGAGAGTAAGTGACATGGGGCACCCAAAATATTGTTACCATATTATAGTAGTGATGTGTGTGAACACACTTAGGACCGCCGGGGCACTTTTTCCCTCACTAGGAGGTTTTTTCCCCCGTGCATTGTATATACGCCCATTATCTTCTAGGGCTTGTTATCTTTCATTTTTGGCACTCATAATACACTACTGTGTTGTGCTCAAGCTTCCTCATCTTCTTGAAGTTGTGTGTGCATTCCTGCAACCCTAATTCCAACAATTGGTATCAGAGCAGGCTTCCTCCTCCCGGGCAGCATCACCGGCACCTGCCGCTTCATCTCCTCCGATTGCGACGAGGTTTCACGAGCGTCTGCAGGTTAGTATATGCCGTGGGAGAGCCCGTAGGGCTCGTTTTTTTCAGAATTTTGATCTGAGGTCATTTCGCCCTCCGTTTTTGCATTCCAAGTACTGCGCAGGCAAAATCGTCCTACTGTGCAGATTTTCTGTCAAGATTAAAATCTGCAGGACAGGTGCCCATTCGTCTGTTTTGGGCTGTGCTACATAGCACAGGTCGATTTTATACAGGTTTACCTCTTACAGACAGCATTTACATCTAGTAGTACAGTCATTGGCCATGGCTGACAACAATGATGTATTCCGCATGTTGGCTGCTGAGGATAAGTTGGATGGCACCAACTATCCATTGTGGGCATATATGATGCGACATGTATTGGTAGCAAAGGGGTTATGGAATATTGTGCAGGGTATTGATGCACGTCCTATTGTGGCTGGGAATGCTGCAAACACATCAGAAACAGGTACTGTTGATGATGGTGCAGGCACAAGTGCTGTAGCAGCTGTTCGAGAACCACCACTTTCAGCAGAGCAGATTCGTTGGGATGGTAGAGATGCGCAGGCTCATGCCTTGATTGCGCTGTCTGTCAAACGTACCATTATCCCACATATTCGCTCCTGCAGGACTTCTAAGGATGCTTGGGATGTACTTGCCACATTGTATCAGGCAAGAAATGAGGCTCGTGTTGCTTACCTCCGAAAACAGTTGGAGAGTGAGCATATGAACGAAGGTGATTCTATGGATAGCTTTTTGACAAAGATCAAGGATTTCAAAGAGCAGCTCATTTCTGCAGATGAAATCCTGTCAGACAGTTCACTTGTGCAGACTGTTTTGAATGGTCTACCAGATTCTTATCAGGGTTTTGCTTCCACTCTTCGCTTGATGATGAAAGGCAATCCCAATGCCTTATCATTTGAGGAGTTAGTTTCTGTTTTGCTGCAAGAAGACCAGTCAAGGCAAAACAGGAATATTATGCGTGTCGCAGATCAAGCTTTCGTTGCTGGTCAGAGAAGCGGGAAAGGTAAAGCTGGCTTTTCTTCTAGTAAGCAGAAATCTGCAAATGCTGCGCAACCAAAGAAGGAAGACAAAGATGAGAAGAAGGGTGACAAACAGAAAACATTTTGCAAGTACTGTAAGGGAAATGATCATGTCATCAAAGCGTGTCCTAAGCTGGCTGCGAAAGAGGCTAAGAAGAAAGAGGCTGGTATGGCTGTTGCAGATGCCTCTCCTTCTAACAATGAATCTGCTAATGTTGTGCTAGATACAGAATGGGCATTCAATGCGCAATGCAGTTATGACCCATCTTTGCATGACACATGTATGTCTGCAGTAGATTCAGATGTATGGTACTTTGACAGTGGTGCCACTAAGCATATCACCTCGCAGCGCAGTTTATTCACTTTCCTTGAGTCTGCTCCCACAGGGAATACTGTCACTTGTGCCAATAACTCCTCTTATCCCGTTAAAGGAGTTGGACAGATTGTGCTGAATGTTGCAAATGGCAACACCTTTACACTTTTTGATGCATTGTATGTGCCAGGGATCAAAAAGAATCTGCTGTCAGTTTCCGCATTTGCCAAAACAGGTTTGGTTGTAAAATTTGTGGATGACAGATGTACTGTTCATGATCTCTCTTGTGGTGACATCATTGTAGCATCTGGTTCACTATGTCGAGGGCTGTATAAGCTCAATATGGATGGCAAATGTGTAGAGGATTCAGCATGTGCTATTATGGATACGCAGGCTATTTCAAATGCAAAACTGTGGCATGCACGTTTTGGTCATCTGAATTTTGCAAGTTTGCTGCGCCTGCAGAAATCTGAAATGGTGTCTTCTTTGCCTAAGCTTGAGGCACCTGTCAAGCATGTTTGTGAGGGCTGCATATTGGGTAAAATGCAGCGTGCTTCCTTTCCCAAAGATGGATCAGTGAGAGCTGAACGCAGATTGCAGCTTGTTCACAGTGATGTTTGTGGTCCCATGCAAACTCCATCATTTGGAAACTACCTTTACTTCGTGACTTTCATTGATGATTTTACCAGGCATGCATGGGTATATCCTTTGAAGGCAAAGTCCGAAGTGTTTTTGTGCTTCAAACAGTTTTTGGTTATGGCTGAAAATGTGTCAGAAAGTAAGATGGGCACCCTCCGTTCAGATCGAGGGGGGGAGTATATGTCTTCAGAATTTAATGCATTTCTGGCTGAGCGTGGGATAAAACACCAATGTACAGTGCCGTATACACCACAGCAAAATGGTGTGGCTGAGAGAAAAAACAGGTCTCTCATGGAAATGGCAAGATGTATGGTTAAGAGTCAAAGTCTACCACATGGTTTTTGGCTTGAGGCTGTCATGTGTGCCACTTATGTACTAAACAGGTGTCCCACCAAAGCATTACAGGTTGTCACTCCATATGAGGCTTGGCATGGCCGCAAGCCATCTGTTGGCCATTTACGTGTTTTTGGTTGCCTGGCATATGCATTAGTGCCTGTGCAACATCGCAGAAAATTGGATGACAAAGCTGTCAAATGTATTTTTGTTGGATATAGTGCTGAGAGCAAAGGCTATCGTTTGTATCATCCACAGACAAAGCGCATTTTGGTTAGCCGTGATGTTGTATTTGTGGAAGATGCAGTTCAGCCCTTGGTTTCATGTACTAAGGAGACAGATATCAGCTCACGTGATGTCTATGATACATTGTTGCCTCTTTTCAGTGGTGCACAGTCAAGTGCAATACCTCATGAGGCAGGTTTTCAGCCTATGCAGGTTTTAAATGATGGCACAGATCAGCCTATATCTGATGCAGATGTGCATGATGCACTTGAGGATGAGAGACAAGAGATTGAGGGCTCTAGGAATATGCCTAGATGGCTGGTGCAGACTTTGCGTGACAGCAAGTTGGATGCCCCTTTGTCTAGTCGCACTCGTTCTGGCTCTCATGGTGCCTCTTATGCGTCAGATTGTTATGCATTGGCTGTTTCTAGTATGTGCGATGAAAGTGAGCCTGTTTCATTTGATGAGGCACAAAGTTCAGAAAATTGGATGGCTGCTATGCAAGCAGAATACGATGCTATTATGAAGAATGGTACATGGTCTTTGTGTGACTTGCCCCCTGGCAAGAAGGCCATTGGCACTAAGTGGGTATACAAATTGAAGCGTAAGCCTGATGGCACAGTGGATCGCCATAAGGCTAGGCTTGTTGCAAAAGGTTATGCTCAAGAGAAGGGCATTGATTTTGATGAGACTTTTGCTCCCACATGTCGTATGACCACTGTTCGTAGCATCTGTGCATTAGCAGCTCATAATGGTTGGAATGTACATCAGCTGGACATAAAGACTGCGTTCTTAAATGGAGATTTGCATGAGGAGGTGTATGTATCGCAGCCTCGTGGTTTTGTTCAAAGAGGGCAGGAAAACAAAGTGTGCAGGTTAAAAAAGGCTTTATATGGTTTAAAGCAAGCTCCACGAGCTTGGTATGAAAAAATACATGCATATTTGACTGCACATGGGTTTCAGAATAGTCCAACAGAAAGCACTTTGTATGCTAAACGTGTGGATGGTGTACATCTAATCATTGCTCTCTATGTAGATGACATGCTGCTCACAGGACCAAATGAGAGTCATATTGCTGATTTTAAGGCTGATTTGAATGCCTCTTTTGAGATGTCAGATTTGGGGCATTTGCATCATTATTTGGGGATACAATTTAAGCAGTGTGATGGAGGTATTGCTTTGTGTCAGACAAAGTATATTGAAACATTGTTGCGGAGATTTGGCCTTGAAGACTGCAAGCCTATTGCTACTCCAATGGAGACAGGTTTGAAGTTGAGTCTTCATGATGCTGGAGATCACTTTGATGTCACACTCTATCAAACAGCTGTTGGTTGCCTCATTTATGTATGCATTACGAGGCCAGACATTCAGTTTGCAGTCTCACAGGTGAGCAGATTTATGCATAGCCCAGGCATTAAGCATTGGCAGGCAGTGAAGCGTATCTTTCGCTATTTGAGTGGTACTCGGCATCTTGGGTTGTTTTATCCCAAGGGGGGATCATTGCCGCCAGATTTACATGCTTTTTCAGATTCTGACTGGGCTGGTTGTTATGACACACGCGTGTCCACGAGTGGTTTTTGCTTCATGCTTGGAAGCTCATGCATATCATGGTTGAGCAAGAAGCAGCCTACTGTGGCCACTTCTAGTTGTGAAGCTGAGTACAGGGCAGCTTTCACAGCTACGGTTGAGTGTGTGTGGCTCAGACGCCTTATGGCTGATTTGGGTGTTGGGCAGCCATCTGCCACCACCATCTTCACTGACAGTCAGAGCGCATTGGCAGTTGCGCGGAACCCAGTGTTCCATGCTCGTACGAAGCACATTGAGGTGCACTACCATTATGTCAGGGAGAGACTCTCTGCAGGAGAGATCAGTTTGGCTTATGTGCCAACACAGGATAACCTTGCAGACCTTTTCACAAAGGCTCTGCCTCGTGAGAAGTTCGAAGCTTTTCGCAAAGCTTTGGGCTTACTCCCTTTTGTGGATTCGTCCACATAGCTAGGCACTTCCCTATACATGAGTGCTAGCTCTTGTTCACCGCATCACTCCAGGGGGGATTTGTTACCATATTATAGTAGTGATGTGTGTGAACACACTTAGGACCGCCGGGGCACTTTTTCCCTCACTAGGAGGTTTTTTCCCCCGTGCATTGTATATACGCCCATTATCTTCTAGGGCTTGTTATCTTTCATTTTTGGCACTCATAATACACTACTGTGTTGTGCTCAAGCTTCCTCATCTTCTTGAAGTTGTGTGTGCATTCCTGCAACCCTAATTCCAACAAATATATTACAAGGCTTTCCTCTATGGTTTGGCCAACTGGCCAAGATCCTCTTGTTTGTCCTTCGAAGCTTAATACTTGGGAGCATATTTAGGGTATTTTCCTCATCAAATGATAGGATTTACAATATAGTGTGCCGACACCCATTACATAAGTGTGCACATGTAGTTGTCGTAGGAATGTGTTAACCACCAAAATCTGGTTGACATACTCCCCTTCCTGTACTCAATCCCGTCCTTGTGATCGGTGTAAGAGGTTGTCGAGGCACGCGGGGAAGTGTCATACTTGGTTGGTTCTCCTGTCTCGTCAAAAATGAGAGGGGGTGAGGGAGTTAGCAAGATGGAATGAAGTTAGTCATCAACATCATCTTCAAGTGCACAAAACTTTTCAAAGTGTGCTTATAAGCACTAATAGTGTTGATTAACACTAATGAGGCTTCTAATCCAGCAAAGGCGAGTCATTCCAAAGTGTTTTTAAACACTAAGAGTGTTCTTAAACACTAATGGTGAATCTAATCACCAATGCAGACGCTAGAAATGTGCTCTTAAGCACTAATCGTGTTTTTTTAAACACTAATGGTGATCTTAATCACTAAATAAAGTGTTCATTGACACTAATGAAGCTCTCCCATCAGAATTAGTGGTTGGGCACAAACCCTAAGTTCTAAACCATAAGCTTAACCATCTTAATCTCCTTTTTTATGTAACATCCTTGGCTTGATTAAGGGTGGTTGCACTCTCATAAGCCTTTCTCTTTCTACTTAAGCCAAAATATCAAAAAATTTTGGTTTTTTCCTCTTCATAAATCAGCCCATTACTCTCTAGTAATCTCCTTCAATACCCAATGTCAAAGGACAACACCCAAATTAAGGAGTTCTCAGGAGAGGGCTTCCACACTTGGCAAGTCCTTGTCAAGTACAAGATGATGTCCGAAGGTTTTTGGCCATTTATCTCCGGCACTAAGGTTATTGATCAAACTAAGGCTGAAGATATTGAAGATGATGAGAGGGCACAAGGCATCATCATGCTTCATCTTGAGATGAGGCTCTCATCCACCATGTGGACCAGCTTTCGACTGCAAAGGAGAAATGGGATGAGCTTGATAAGCTCTATGGAGCTCCTAGTGGTAAGAATTCCAAGATCTCACTTAAAATTGAATTTTTCAGCTTGGAACTCAAAGAGGGAGACGGCATTGGAGCCTTCATCTCTCACTTGAAGGGCCTTATGGCTCAACTTGCATCAGTGAATGTGAGAATGGATGAAGATGATGCAATGGCTGTTTTGCTAAAAGCGGTCAAGAAGGTGTACCCCACCTTAGTCACCACCCTGAAGAATATACCTAATCCCACCCTTGAAGGAGTCATTCAATCTTGTCATTTGGCAAATAATTGTTAAATCAAATATCCCAACAAAATTAAATGTAACAAGTGTAAACAAACGGGATATATCACTTCTAAATGTCCTAACAAAGAGTCAGAGGCTAACTTTGTATCAGCCTCTAACTCCACTGAGAAATTATTTTAAATCTCAATGTAACCACACCTATATTCCTAACCTTGTACGCCTAATGTTATAAAGGCATCCTATGTCCAATACTACCTATTCTATTTTTTTTCATAGTTGGTATTGAGGGGGGGTATTAAGAGACTAAGGTTATGTAAAAGGGGAGAAGAAGGGTGTGTGTGTGAAGGGACTTAAGGTCCACTAGCTCATCTATTTAAAGGTGGAGCTAGAAGGCATTTTGTATGGAGCAAGAAGCCTAGTTGTATTTGAGCAACTTAATAAGCAAGATATTTTCTTGTATTTTGTGAGTCTCTCTCCTCCACATAGTCGATCTAGCATGAGCATCACGAATTCTATCATAATCTACACAATTTTCTAAATTTAAGAGGGTAAACAATAAGAAGAGTTTAATTAATCCCTTAGTTAATCTTTCTAGGATTGAGAAAGGTTGGAATGTAAAGAGGAGAAGGGGGTGGCCTTTTTATCAAAGGCATAGCATTTGAATTTAATTCAACATTTGCAAAACATAAAAATTAAGAAAACCATAGATTTTTCATTAAACAAGTAAGAAAATTAGCTTACATGGAGCTTGTAAGCTCTCCTTTGGCTTGAGGGATTGAGGGTTCTACTCTTTAATTGAAAATAGGTATAAAGGACCTTAGCCTAAGGGTCCATATTTTCAGAACTTTTTGGATTATGGGTCCAATTAAGATTCCTATGGACCAATAAGATTAATCCAAATGTAAGGAGGGGATAAATTGAAGAATAAAAGAAAAACCCCCCAAAATGAGTAAATGCTCACATAAGATGAAGAGTGGACTAAGGACCAAAGAAAACAATTAAAAAAACTGAATTTTGACACCTCAGTAGTGTGGGGAATTTCCTTAAGAAGTAGGCACCTTTTTCTCATCATTACCCCCAATTCTTAATCAATAAAATGAGATATTTTCATCTCTCCTCTCTCATGTTTCAAAACTAGATCCAAAAAGTAAGCTGAACTGACTCAAAAATGGTCAAAAATTGACCACACTCATCTGGAAAATTCTAGAATTAGTTTGTTTGGTTAGAGGCTCACTTTTTCCTATAAATAGAAACCTCCCCCTTTTTAAAAGCTTAATAGTGTTTATGCACTGTTACTCTACTCCTGCCCTGAGCCATCTGCCCTGAGCCATCTACATTGAATTTTTTAATAATTCAATTGTTTTTGGCCTAATCCTCTCCAAAGTGAATTGGTGGCCACTCTTGCTTCAGCATGAGAGAACAAGTGATTAGCACTAATCACTCCTAAATCCTAACCATAAGCACACCACACATGCTAGATTAGGGTTGTAAGAGAGAGGGGGAGAGACAACACTCCACTTCTATTGCACAAATGGGAGAATGAGTTACAAACAAGAGAAATTAGCTTTTATAGTTCCAAGTCTTTTCCCACTAGGCCGCCCGAGAGTAAGTGACCCGGGGCATCCAAAACATAGTTACAAGGCGATAAGTTGACCTTGAGCTAGTGCAGCCTTTTTTGTTGACTTGGTCCGCCACTTCTCGTACATGCTCTTATGTATACCTTGGAAATCCTTTATAACATATTTTGTGGTATATATATTTAGGCTTTGTGCCCAATGAAATAAACAAGAGCATTCCCGGCCTTTCATTTCGTTTCCTTCATTGTAGAATTCTCTAATGGCTTTCCAATTTGCTTGGACTTCATATGCCATGAAACTAAAAAAGTCTACCTTTTCAAATCCATGTGTCACTGTGAGATCCCACTGCCCTCTCCGCGCACCGGATTCCCGATTGCTAGCAGAGCGGAAGCAGCTTCCTCTTGCACGGGGCAGGGTTTCCCACTCGGGGCCTCGCCCTCGAATGTCCGGGCATGAGACTAAGCTAGTGGTCATTCCGAAAATCGAAACCAGGAAAATGTTCCATGCCCGGAAAGCGGGGACGATTCCACCATTTTGAATTTCTTAACGAATTTTTCTAACGAGGTCAAGACTAAACTAACCTTCATCTAAATAAACCGGATAGAAGGGAAACTATAACAGACTTAACTTGAAGGAATCAATGCTTTTTTCCTAATTGAATTAGGCACAGCCGTTGATCTATTCATTTGAGAAGTCTTCAGGTTATTATTTAACTATTCGAATTCTAAACGCAATCCTATTAAATCAATTTTTATTATTAAAACTCTACTGATTCCAGCCTAGCCCCATCCGGCCCATGGGTTAGCCGCCGCCCAACCACTGGAATAGTAGAACAAGACAAGTACTCACCCACCCATAATTGAAAGCCTTTCTTAACTTTTGCTTTAGAATACAGATACTCACACACTCCTCTTTAAACTTTAATTTATAAAACAATCCATTGACAAACAATTACTGGGTACATATGTCACAACTCAAAATTTCCATTCAATCCTTGTTTCTCACAAAACAGTATCACTCTGGACTCTCCATTGAGACCAGCAGGTCAACAACGAGATCCAGTAAATAACAGATTACAATAAGTTTCTCATCATCATACATATATATCTTCCATGACATACGCATGGGTGTCCTCGGCAACGCGAGCCCGTGCATCGTCTGGTCAGAACCCTCCAGGATCCTCCTTAGGTATCCTGGCACTTCACTCAGGGACCGCTTCGTCGGTCCTCATCCATCGTACCGGAAGCGCACCATTTTAACCATACCGAGGCTGGTCAAGACCTGGGCAGGCTTTGCCGCGTTAGCCGTCCTTTGAACACTTCCCACCACAGCTGTTGTAACCGAACTTCCCTTAGAAAAATACATATACCAAATGCTCCCTCCAGCATTCTGGCGTAAGACATTCCTTTAAGAAAACAGGGTTTCTATGCAAGTTTTCAGTTTTGATTTTCTTTTGAATACAATGAGTATATCTTAATTCCGTAACCCAAGACTTCTAGATCACAGGTCTGGATTCCCAAGCAGAATTCCTTGAATTCTGAATTCTTGATCCTCAGATTAAAATCAAAGGTCTCAACTTAGTTTCAAATTCGGTGGGTGATTTGAGTGTAGATTACTGAACTGGTCACATCGTCATTTCTTGAAATTGACGAAGGAGTTACGTCTTGGTCATAGTCTGATTCAAGGTTTGAGTCTGGAAAGGTTCTCCCTGAACTATCTTTCTCGAAGGTAATATTTCAATTACTACTTTACTGAATTCAAAACTAAACACGAATTCCTATGAGGAATAAATTAGTCATTTATCTAAATCTCGACTTTGATAGTTTTTCTGAATTTTCTCATTACCATCCTAGAGAATATAAAACGGTATAATTTTCCTTCATTGAGTATTTACTTATTCATTTTTTCAATATTCATGGGATTTAAACATAGGATTAAAGTGAACTCTTATTTTGATAAAAAAATTCTTTTATGCATCATTTTATGCATAAAAATAGATATTTGTGAAAGCAACACTTTTGTAATAAAAAAGTTCTTTTATCCACCATTTTATGCATAAAAATCAATATTAGTGAAAGTAACACTTTTACAATAAAAAAAATTTCTTTTATACATCTATTTATGCATAAAAATCCAATTTAATGAAAGTAACACTTCTATAATAAAAATATTCTTTTATGCATCTATCTATGCATAAAAATCCATTTTGATGAAAGTAATACTTTTATAATAAAAAAATTCTTTTATGCATCTGTTTATGCATAAAAATCCATTTTGATGAAAGTAACACTAATATAATAAAAAAATTTAATCTTTTATGCATCTATCTATGCATAAAAATCCATTTTGATGAAAGTAACACTTTTATAAAAAAATATTATTTTATGCATCTATTTATGCATAAAATCCATTTTGATCAAAATAACACTTTTATAATAAAAAAATATTCTTTTATACATCTTTTTATGCATAAAATCCATTTTGATGAAATTAACACTTTTGTAATAAAAATAATAATCAATATGCATCTTTCTGTACATAAAATTTAATTCTATTGAAAATCATTCTTTTATAAAAATTAATCAATATGCATCTTTCTATGCATAGAATTTAATTCTATTAAAAATCACTCTTTTATAAAAAATAATAATTAATATGCATCTTTCTATGCATAGAATTTAATTCTATTAAAAATCATTCTTTTATAAAAATTAATCAATATGCATCTTTCTATGCGTAGAATTTAATTCTATTAAAAATCACTCTTTTATAATAAAAAAATAATCAATATGCATCTTTCCATGAATAGAATTTAATTTTATTAAAAATCACTCTTTTATAATAAAAAAATAATCAATATGCATCTTTCCATGCATAGAATTTAATTCTATTTAAAATCACTCTTTTATAATAAAAAAATAATCAATATGCATCTTTCCATGCATAAAATTTAATTCTATTAAAAATCACTCTTTTATAATAAAAAATAATCAATACGCATCTTTCTATGCATAAAACTTAATTCTATTGAAAATAACTCTTTTATAATAAAAATAATCAATATGCATCTTGCTATGCATGAATGAAAATGACACTTTAGAATACACAAGCGATGAGGATTACTCTTTTTGATTAATAAAAGATGAAATTTATTTCACAAATTTTTAGAAAATTTCGCCATAGTCTCCTTTGTATGGCTGACCATTTTTTAAATTTTCTAACCTTAATCTACTTAGGAATTATCCCCAATTGGTTTAAAGCATTCTAAACTAATTAATTTTCACTTTTAAGAGAGAAACAATATGAAAAGTTTAATTCCAACAATTAGATCACTTAACTAGGATAAAGAAGGGCTGATTTTAAGAATGAGAGAGGGGGAAAGCCTTTCCAGCAAGGCATAGCATCAAAGTTTTCAATTTAAACAAAACAAGATTAGAAAAACCATTAAAAGAATAAAGAAAAGGTAAAATTACTAACTTACATGAATTCTGGGAGCTTTCCTTTGGCTTGATGGTTTGAGGGTTCTACTTTTGTTTGCAACAAGAGTGGCCACCAGTTCTTTAGAAGAGGGAATGGTCAAAAACTAGTAAATTGGGAGGAGGAGTAGAGTAACAGTGCATAAAACACTATTAAGCTTCAACAAAGGGGGAGGCTTGTATTTGTAGAAAAACGTGAGCTCCTAACCAAGCAAACTGATTCTAGAATTTTCTAGATCAGTTTGGTCAATTTTTGACCATTTTTAGGTCACTTTAGCTTACTTTTTGGAACTAGACTTGAATTAGGAGAGAGGAGAGATGAAATATCTCAATTTTTGATGATTTAAAAATCCACCACACATGTGAAGTAGGCGCCTCATTCATGAGGGGGGAATCCCTATCGTGAGGTGTCAAAAATCCAAATTTTTAGTAATTCCTTCGGTCCTTAGTCCACTCTTCATCTTATGTGAGTATTTACTCATTTTTGGGGGGGATTTTCTTTATTTCTTCTATTTATCTTCTCCACACATTTGGATGAATCTGAATGGTCCCTCAAAACCTTAATTTAAAATTTTTCACCAGAAATCTGGACCCCTAGGATAAGGCCTCTTGAATAGAGTATACTTGATTTCTAATGCATCTTTTGAAAATCTTTTTGAGCTTCTGTTTCGGGGGAACTTATTTTAATAAGACGAGATATTTTCCATCCAAAAATATTCAAAATCTGAATAACCTCTCTCTGGAATATTTTCTCTCTCTAGGCCAAAACAGGCAGAAACAAGATCTTTTATATTTTTGAAGAGGGGATTGATTACAGGGGAAGATGCTGGACATCTTGAGAGGTTGGGGAGGAATCTTACATTCTCTCCCACTTGAAAAACGTGAGATGTTCTCATCTCGCAAACTAGGGGTAATCCTACAACAGTTCCGCTTCTTTCTCCCAGGTGGCATCTTCAAAAGGATAGGACTTCCATTTGACCAATAATTCTCTCAGAATTCTGTTCTTGAGAACCTTTTCTTGAACATCAAGGATTTCTTCAGGTTGGAGTTCCATCTGCCCTTGGGTTGAAGAAGTTAAGATTTCATCATCAAGCACATGATTCGGGCTTGGTACATACTTTTTAAGAAGGCTGACATGAAATACATTATGTACTTTGAGATGAGGAGGCAGAAGAACCTTATAGGCTAAGTCACCTACTTTCTTTGTAATCAGATATGGCCCACAATATCTGGGGAATAACTTCTTGTACTTTCCAAGAGATAGAGAACTTCTTTTGGGGCGTACTCGAATGAAGACCATATCTGCTTCTTCGAATTCTCTGTCTGTCCTCTTCTTATCTGTATACTACTTCTGTCTATCCTAGGCAGCTTTAATGTCTTCAAGCATCTGTATGGACATCTCGATCCTAATTAATGGGTCGGACCAAGTTAATGGAGTTAAGCAATCTTGCCCATACAAAGCTTTGAAAGGACTCATCCCAATAATTCTATGATAAGAAGCATTGTAGGCGAACTCGACTAGGTGCAGATAGCTTAGCCACTTCTTGGGTTCCCTGCCAGCATGACCGAAGTATATTTTCGATACTTGGTTTATCCTTTCTGTTTGTCCATCGGTCTCAGGGTGGTAAGCTGTGTTGAGATCCAAGAAAGTTCCTACTGCTTCAAAAAATGTAGTCCAAAATTTTGACATGAATTTGGGATCTCGATCACTTACTATTCTTTTGGGAAGGCCATGCAATCGGAAGATTTCCTTGAGGTACACTCTGGCCACATTCGCCTGCAGTGTAGGTTTCTTTTACTGGAATCACATGGGCAACTTTGGTTAGTCTATCAACTACCACGAAGATGGAGTTATAACCTGATTGCACTGAAGGTAATCCAATAATAAAATCCATACTGATGCATTCCCACTTCATCTGGGGGATGTCTAATGGATGTAATTTCCCAGGCATTTTTACTCTCTCGGCCTTGACTTTCTGATAGGTCAGACATTGACGTACATGATTAAGCACATCCTTTTTTAGACCAGGCCAAAAGAAGCTTTTCTTCACAGACATGTAGGTTTTGATGAAACCTGGATGTCCTACAATAAGGCTGTCATGGGCTTCATTCAAAATTTGACCCTTAGCTCCCTCATCATTGGGAATGCATAGCCTGCGATTATAATATATAATTCCATCATCCAGGGTGTACCCTTGAACTCGGTTCAACTCTTGTGGAGTTTTGCTTTCCTGCATAAGTAGGGTTCTGACATGAGCTTCATGGTCAGCTGCATTCTTTGAGTAGATCAGAATATCATCAAAGAAAATAAGAACAAAATCATCCAAGTATTCTCTGAGAATGGCTTGCATTAGGCGATTGAATGTAGCTAGGGCATTTGGCAATCCAAACGGCATGACAATGAATTTATAATGCCCATACCGAGTGCTGTCTTTTTTGGGATATCTTGCTCATTAATCCTGATCTGATAATACCTTGATTTAAGATCTATCTTTGTGAAGATCTGGGCTCCACTTAGCCTGTCTAGAAGCTCATCAATTCTGGGGATATGATACTTATTCTTAACTATCAACTAATTGAGACCTCTGTAGTCCACACAGAGTCTTAGCATTCCATCTTTCTTTTTTTGAAAGAGAACTGGCGCACCCCAAGGTGAAACACTGGGTCTTACAAACCCTTGTTCCAATAGTTGTCTAAGATGTTCCTTGAGTTTGATGGCTTCAGGAACTGGCATTTTGTACATGCGCAAGGCTACTGGCTGAGCTCCAGGGGGGTCAATTCTATGACATGATCTACTTCTCGAATTGGGGGCATCTCTGTTAATTCTGCTGGGAATAAATCATCATATTCACTTAACCATTCAGGTTCTTTAGCTTTTAACTTTGAGTCTACCGGATTCATTTTGACAAGATAAATGCACTGCTTCTTTGTAAGTCCTTTTACTAATTGCAGACTAGGGGATCCTGAAATTCCGGTTCCTTGAAGTTTGTTTCCGTGAAGGTCACGGAAGGAGATGGTTCCATTATGATAGTGAATGTCAGCTTGATTTTTGTGGAGCCAATCCATTCCAAGGATCCCGTCGAAAACTCCCAAAGGTATAACTCTGAACTGACAGTCAGCTAAATTCCATCTAGATTGAACTGAATACGATCTATCTTCTCAAGGTGAGTGAAAAGAATCTTCCCACTTGCCAATTCAACTTGCATAGGTTTTCCTGATTTCTGATCTAAGACTAGCTTATGCAAGCATCGAGAGGAAATGAAAGAATGAGTACTCCCTGAATCAATCAAAAGCTTAAAAGGCTTAGCCTGATACTCAGCTAGAGTATGAATGACGGAGAATTGACGGTTTGGACCTTGGTTTTCAATTTCAGCATAAATTTGTCCTCTTTCCTCTTCCACTACTTTTGCAATTGTGACTGCTCTGGCTGCTGCAGTCTGAGGCTGAACTCTTTCTCTTTGGTTGCCCCAGTTCTGGGAAGGAGTTCTGAGGCTACTCTGGATAGAGGCAGACGGCTGAGCTAGAGTTCTCCTAGGATTTCCCTGATTTGGGTGAGATGAACCTTGATTTGACTGATAGGAAGGGGTTGGTCTTTGCACTCTTGGTCCTTGACTTCCCCCCTTGACATGGCAGGAATCGGGCAGTCTTTCAGCTGGTGACCAAAACCCTGGCATCCAAGACACCGGTTCTCACTTTTAAGCTCATCCCTCTGAATCCTTGAAATAGGTGGGGCTCCTGAGAAAGTGTTCTGGGGGAAAGGTCTTCCTTCACTTCTGAATCTTCCCGCATCCTGATTCTCATTTGGGCCTTGTTTCCTGTTTGGGGGAGGAAAGTTTGAAGTACTTCCCGAGGTTTGGAATCTTTTAAAGTTAGAGGGTGCACGCTTTGGCGGGACCTTAACAACAAAGGCTTTGGCAAAGTCCTTTGCCATTCTTACTGCTTCGGCCATTGAGACAGGTTTGACATTCTTTACTAAGGTGTCCAATGGCTCGTTCATTCCTTGAATGAACTTGGCCATCAGCTGATCTTCATCAAATTGAGGGGAATATTTGAGGAGAAGGGAAAAAGCTTGATGGTACTCTTCAATTGTTTGGCTATCCTGCTTTAATTCTAAGAATTCATTCATTTTAGTTTCAAGAAAGCCTGGAGGACAAAACCTCTTTCTGAGGTAAGCTTTAAGATCGGTCCAGGTCTGGGTATTCCGATCAAGACGGTTAGTCTCGCAGTGATTCCTCCAAGTGACCCTGGCCGTTTCCATAATCTTTAACCTGGCAAGAGCCATCTTGCTTCTCTCATTGTAGCCAATTACATCAAAGTATTCCTCCATTGCTTCAATCCACTTTTCCACTACTTCACCTAACTGTTCCCCTTCACCTAACTATTCCCCTTCACCCTTGAAGGGACCAAGTTGGGATCTGTGCAGGGCTTTTCGAACATCCGGATCTAACTCTTCGTCATCGGTTAGAGGATCCGGTTGCCTTGCACGGGCCGCGTGCCTCATGATTCTGACAAAACGAGATATTTATCAACTTCTTTGACAACGTATTTATGATTATTTAATTTTTTACAATTTATTCTTTGAACAGATAATTATTTCATCATACATCCTCATGAAACAAGATTTACTCTGATAATTTTATTAACCATATTCACAATCATGAAAATAATCTGGATTTTTTTTTGCAAAACATCATTTATTATCAAAAGTTTTCGATATATACATAGAGCATCACGGCTCCCAAAAATCACTGCCTCAATCGTATTCGCATAAAGAAGCAAAACTGCGAAGGAGACATACCATGGTACACACGATTCATTATAGAAAGAGGTGCTGCAATTCTATCTCTAGGGATAAAGCGGCTAAGAAGCCTAAAAACTCGGCATGAAGTTCTGAAATTTCTGGGTGAATGATCAAAGAGTTGCACATGCTAAACAAGCCCTAGCCTTATCAAAATCATGGCTAAGGAAATATTTTGCCTAAGCCTTTGACGCTGACTGGTACTGACATTAATACATCGTCCTCCACCATAGAACAACATATACTGACATCACTCAAGAGGATCAGGAAAGTAAAGACTCTCAAAATGACGAGCGAGTCTCACTCTACTTACTCGGGTCGTAGCAAAGTTGATGAAGTGCTCGAATGCAAAGGCTATCATGTCCTGACTCTCGGAGAGTTCAGGAATGCCAGAAAGATTCGGGGTATCCATCTAAAAATTCCAATTCAATTTATGAGTTTTCAATTTTTGAAGTTCCTTCAACATAATATTAACAAGCGAAAACATTATTTTCCAGATTTACTTTAAAATTTTTAAGCAATTTTTACTGCTGTTACACGTAAATTTATAACAGCGCTCTGATACCAACTGTGAGATCCCAATGCCCCCTCTGCGCACCGGATTCTCGATTGCTGTGGGCACAGCGGAAGCAGCTTCCTCTTGCGCGGGGCAGGGTTTCCCACTCAGGGCCTCGCCCTCGAATGTCCGAGCACGAGACTAAGCTGGTGGTCATTCCGAAAACCGAAACCGAGAAAATTTCCCATCCCGGAAAGCGAGGACGATTTCACCATTTTGAATTTCTTAACGAATTTTTCTAACGAGGTCAAGACTGATCTAACCTTCATATGAATAAACCGGATAGAAGGGAAACTATAACAGACTTAACTTGAAGGAATCAATGCTTTTTTCCTAATTGAATTAGGCACAGCCGTTGATCTATTCATTTGAGAAGTCTTCAGGTTATTATTTAACTATTTGAATTCTAAGCGTAATCCTATTAATCAATTTTTATTATTAAAACTCTACTGATTCCAGCCTAGCCCCATCCGGCCCATGGGTTTTAGCCACCGCCCAACCACTGGAATAGTAGAACCAGACAAGTACTCACCCACCCATAATTGAAAGCCTTTCTTAACTTTTGCTTTAGAATACAGATACTCACACACTCCTTTTTAAACTTTAATTTATAAAACAATCCATTGACAAACAATTACTGGGTACAGATGTCACAACTCAAAATTTCCATTCAATCCTTGTTTCTCACAAAACAGTATCACTCTAGACTCTCCATTGAGACCAGCAGGTCAACAACGAGATCTAGTAACAGATTACAATAAGTTTCTCGTCATCATACATATATATCTTCCATGACATACGTATGGGTGTTCTCGGCACTGCGAGCCCCTGCATCGCCTGGTCAGATTCCTCCAGGATCCTCCTTAGGTGTCCTAGCACTTCAGTCAGGGATCGCTTCGTCGGCCCTCATCCATCGTATCGGAAGCACACCATTTTAACCATACCGAGGCTGGTCGCTTTGCCGCCCGCGTGAGCCGTCATTTGAACACTCCCCGCCAACTGTTGCAACCGAACTTCCCTTAGAAAAACACATATACCAAATGCTCCCTCCAGCATTCTGGCGTAAGTCCTTTAAGAAAACAGGGTTTCTATGCAAATTTTCAGTTTTGATTTTCTTTTGAATACAATGAGTATATCTTAATTCCGTAACCCAGGACTTCTAGATCATAGGTCTGGATTCCCAAGCAGAATTCCTTGAACCTCAGATCAAAATCAAAGGTCTCAACTTAGTTTCAAATTCGGTGGGTGATTTGAGTGTAGATTACTGAACTGGTCACATCGTCATTTCTTGAAACTGACGAAGGAGTTACGTCTTGGTCATAGTTTGATTCAGGGTTTGAGTCTGGAAAGGTTCTCCCTGAACTATCTTTCTCGAAGGTAATATTTCAATTACTACTTTACTGAATTCAAAACTAAACACGAATTCCTATGAGAAATAAATTAGTCATTTATCTAAATTCCGATAGTTTTTCTGAAATTTCTCATTACCATCCTAGAGAATATAAAACGGTATAATTTATCATTTATCTAAATTCTGATAATTTTTTTGAATTTTCTCATTACCATCCTAGAGAATATAAAACGATATAATTTTCCTTCACTGAGTATTTACTTATTCATTTTTCCAATATTCATGGGATTTAAACATAGGGTTAAAGTGAACTCTTGTTTTGATAAAAAAAAAATTTTATGCATCATTTTATGCATAAAAATCAATATTGGTGAAAACAACACTTTTGTAATAAAAAAATTTCTTTTATGCATCATTTTATGCATAAAAATCAATATTAGTGAAAGTAACACTTTTACAATTAAAAAAATTTCTTTTATACATCTATTTATGCATAAAAATCCATTTTAATGAAAGTAACACTTTTATAATAAAAATATTCTTTTATGCATCTATCTATGCATAAAAATCCATTTTGATGAAAGTAACACTTTTATAATAAAAAAATATTCTTTTATGCATCTATCTATGCATAAAAATCCATTTTGATGAAAGTAACACTAATATAATAAAAAAATTATTCTTTTATGCATCTATCTATGCATAAAAATCCATTTTGATGAAAGTAACTCTTTTATAATAAAAAAATATTATTTTATGCATCTATTTATGCATAAAATCTATTTTGATAAAAATAACACTTTTATAATTAAAAAATATATTCTTTTATGCATCTATTTATGCATAAAATCCATTTTGATGAAATTAACACTTTTGTAATAAAAAAATAATCAATATGTATCTTTCTATATATAGAATTTAATTCTATTGAAAATCATTCTTTTATAAAAATTAATCAATATGCATCTTTCTATGCATAGAATTTAATTCTATTAAAAATCACTCTTTTAAAAAAAAAATAATAATCAATATGCATCTTTCTATGCATAGAATTTAATTCTATTAAAAATCATTCTTTTATAAAAATTAATCAATATGCATCTTTCTATGCATAGAATTTAATTCTATTAAAAATCACTCTTTTATAAGTAAAAAAAATAATCAATATGCATCTTTCTATGCATAGAATTTAATTCTATTAAAAATCACTCTTTTATAATAATAAAAATAATCAAAATGCATCTTTCTATGCATAGAATTTAATTCTATTAAAAATCACTCTTTTATAATAAAAATAATAATCAATATGCATCTTTCTATGCATAGAATTTAATTCTATTAAAAATCACTCTTTTATAATAAAAATACTAATCAATATGCATCTTTCTATGCATAGAACTTAATTCTATTGAAAATCACTCTTTTATAATAAAAATAATCAATATGCATCTTTCTATGCATGAATGAAAATGACACTTTTAGAATACACAAACGATGGGGATTACTCTTTTTTATTAATAAAAGATTAAATTTATTTCATAAATTTTTAGAAAATTTTGCCATAGCCTCCTTTGTATGGCTGACCATTTTTTAAATTTTCTAACCTTAATCTACTTAGGATTTATCCCCAATTGGTTTAAAGCATTCTAAACTAATCAATTTTCACTTTTAAGAGAGAAACAATATGAAAAGTTTAATTCCAACAATTAGATCACTCAACTAGGATAAAGAAGGGTTGATTTTCAGAATGAGAGAGAGGGAAAGCCTTTCCAGCAAGGCATAGCATCAAAGTTTTCAATTTAAACAAAACAAGATTAGAAAAACCATTAAGAGAATAAAGAAAAGACAAAATTACTAACTTACATGAATTCTGGGAGCTTTCCTTTGGCTTGATGGTTTGAGGGTTCTACTTTTGTTTGCAACAAGAGTGGCCACTAGTTCTTTAGAAGAGGGAATGGTCAAAAACTAGTGAATTATTAAGAAATTCACAGTTCTTGGCTCTTGGGAGGATAGTGCATAAAACACTATTCAGCTTCAACAAAGGGGGAGGCTTGTATTTGTAGAAAAACGTGAGCTCCTAACCAAGCAAACTGATTCTAGAATTTTCTAGATCAGTTTGGTCAATTTTTGACCATTTTTAGGTCACTTTAGCTTACTTTTTGGAACTAGACTTGAATTAGGAGAGAGGAGAGATGAGAGGAGATATGAAATATCTTAATTTTTGATGATTTAGAACTCCACGACACATGTGAAGTAGGCACCTCATTCATGAGGGGGGAATCCCTATTGTTGTTGGAATTAGGGTTGCAGGAAAGCACACAAAGCTTGGAGAGAAGAAGTAAGAATGCACACAACACACAGTGTATTAGATTGTGTCAATGTACAAAGATATGTTAGCCCTAGAATGATGGGTGTATATACAAGCCGGGGGAAAAAACCTCCTAAAGAGTGAAAAAGTGCCCCGACGGTCCTAAGTGTGTTCACGCACATCACTGCCTATATATATGGCAACAAATCTCTCCTAGGAGTGATGGTGTGAACGAGAGCCAGCACTCATATATAGGGAAGTGCCATGCCTGAAGTAGATCAGTCTACAAACGGCCAAAGCTTTGCGGAAAGCTTCAAACTTCTCATGAGAAAGCGCCTTTGTGAGTGAAAAGATCGGCGAGGTTGTCCTGTGTTGGCACATATGCCAAGTTGATCTCTCCTGCTCTGAGAGTGCACCTCAATGTGCTCTGTGCGAGCATGAAATACTGGGTTTCTCACAACTGCCAATGCGCTCTGACTGTCAGTGCAGATAGAGGTGGTAGACTCCTGTCCAACACCCAAGTTAGCCACCATAAGCCGTCGTCTGAGCCACACACACTCAACCGTAGCTGTGAAAGCTGCCTTGTACTCAGCTTCACAACTAGAAGTGGCCACAGTAGGTTGCTTCTTTCTCAACCAAGATATATATGAGCTACCAAGCATGAAACAAAAACCACTTGTGGACACTCTTGTGTCATAGCAACCAACCCATTCTGAGTCCGAAAAAGCATGTAAATCTGGCGGCAACGATCCCCCCTTGGGATAAAACAACCCAAGATGTATGGTGCCACTCAAGTAGCGAAAGATACATTTAACTGCCTTCCAATGCTGAGACCTTGGGCTATGCATAAACCTGCTCACCTGTGAGACTGCAAACTGAATGTCCGGCGTTGTAATGCATACATAAATGAGGCAACCAACTGCTGTCTGATAGAGTGTGACATCAAAGTGATCTCCAGCATCATGAAGACTCAACTTCAAACCTGTCTCCATTGGAGTAGCAATAGGCTTGCAGTCTTCAAGGCCAAATCTTCGCAACAATGTCTCAATATACTTTGTCTGACATAAAGCAATACCTCCATCACACTGCTTAAATTGGATCCCCAAATAATGATGCAAATACCCCAAATTTGACATCTCAAAAGAGGCATTCAAATTAGCCTTAAAATCAGCAATATGACTCTCATTTGGTCCTGTGAGTAGCATGTCATCGACATAGAGAGCAATGATTAGATGTACATCATCCACACGTTTAACATACAAAGTGCTTTCTATTGGACTATTCTGAAAACCATGTGCAGTCAAATATGCATGTATCTTTTCATACCAAGCTCGTGGAGCTTGCTTTAAACCATACAAAGCCTTTTTCAACCTGCACACTTTGTTTTCCTGTCCTCTTTTTGAACAAAACTATGAGGCTGCAATACATACACCTCCTCATGCAAATCTCCATTCAAGAACGCAGTCTTTATGTCCAACTGATGTACATTCCAACCATTATGAGCTGCCAATGCATAAATGCTACGAATGGTAGTCATACGACAAGTGGGAGCAAAGGTCTCATCAAAATCAATGCCCTTTTCTTGAGCATAACCCTTTGCAACAAGTCTAGCCTTATAGCGATCAACACTGCCATATCTGGCTTTTGTTTCAACTTAAAAACCCACTTACATCCAATGACCTTTTTACCAATAGGCAAATCACACAAAGACCATGTACCATTCTTCATTATAGCATGCATTGCAGTCAACCAATTTTTTGATTTTTGTGCCTCATCAAATGAAAGAGGTTCTTCCTCTTCACACATACTAGACACAGCCAAAGCATAACAATCTGATGCATAAGAGGCATGCTAAAAACCTGAACGAGTACGACTAGACATAGGTGCATCAATTTTACTATCATGCAAGATTTGCACCAGCCATTTAGGCATACCTCTAGCCTGCTCATTTTCAGTCCTATCCTCATAAATTACATCCTGTAAATCTGCATCAAAAATAGGCTGATCTATGATGTCGTTTGAAATGTGCATAGGCTGAATATTTGCCTCATTAGGACTTACATTTGAATTCCCACCTGTAAATAGAGGCAACAACGTATCAAATACATCATGTGAGCTCACACCTGTCTCTTTGGTACATGATAACAAAGGCTGCACAGCATCTTCCACAAAAACAACATCTTCACTAATCAAGATGCGCTTTGACTGCGGATGATACAATCTGTAACCCTTGCTCTCAGCACTGTAACCAACAAAAATGCATTTGACAGCCTTATCATCCAATCTTCTACATTGTTGCACAGGCACTAAAGCATAGGCCAAGCAACCAAAGACACGCAAGTGACCAATAGAAGGCTTCCTGCCATGCCAAGCTTTGTATGGAGTAACAGACTGCAAGGCCCTAGTGGGACACCTGTTGAGTACATATGCAGCACACATGATAGCCTCCTCAAGCCAAAACGCATGTGGCAAAGCTTGGCTCTTAACCATACATCGTGCCATCTCTATAAGTGACCTGTTTTTCCTCTCAGCAACATAAAGCAATAAGGTTTCTATTTGAACCAACACTAGAAGGTCATAGAAGAAGACGATCAGTGCAGATTGTAAATTACAATAGATGGAAGTGCATTCACAATGCAGTAGTAGACCATGCAGACAATGGTCAAGCAAGAACATGGAAAGCCAAGGTGTGGAAATCTCTAGACACTATGTTTAAGTTCTGTGATTAGAAAGTATGGACAAAGGAGGACCATGAGATATTTCAAACAGTGCTAGATGAGTTCAAGAGATCAATGATTGATGCATGGATGGATCAACACATCACCCACTATATGGTATTAGATTGACTATGCATTGAACTAGTTTTTATAATGTATATTGAAAAATATACTAATTAATGTATTCTTTTATTCTCTTGAAGCATATTATATACTATCATACCCCTTGGTTTGCAAAGAAGTATGGTAGTTTATCAATATGGTCAACCCACCCAGGGAATGGAGAAAACACATTATCAAGGACGCTCTGGGTATTTCAATCATACAAGACATGGTGGAGGATCTGAAAAAGCTAACAGCTTAGAGAAATTACATCAGTGGACATATAGGAAGCTTGTACACAAAGCCAAAAAGAAGCAGTAGTTCAAAGCATCCGAAATTAATTAAGCAGTAAAACTTGTGAATAAAGAAAGAAAACAAGATATATGGAGGAGATCTAATGCAAGTATTAAGCATGTAGAATGGCGAGGAACAAAACAAAGAAATGGAAAGATTTGGATACCCATAGATCCATGATTAACATTTCAAATTAAAAAATGATCATATGCAAAACTGTTATGACATTACACAAGAGAGAATATTATTACAAGAGATAGGAATATACTAATACTCCTTAACCTGCTCACTAACATCCTTGGGTGCATGAAGCCTTGTTCTTTTTGAAGATGGCTCTGCAACATCTTGTAATTGGCAAACTGGAGGAACCCTCGGTTTTGTGAATCTGAGAAGCTCCCTTTTGCCATAATCACTTAGCATATTGGGATCCTTAATCCCACACGTTAATCCATAAGCAGTATAGGCTAAGTAATACTTACTCCTTAGTGCATAGACTCCAGGGCCCTGCCCAAAGATTCGCAATGCTAAAAGCATGACTTTGTCTGCATTCCACTTGATGGGATATGCCCCAAGGTATTTGGATAATGTCTTGATTGCAAAGAAAGGAAATTCTGCATTATCTTTTGAGAATTGATTGTGGAATATAATGAATTGTGGAAACTTTAATCGGTTTATGTACTCTCCCAGTGCTGAGTCCATTCCGAGTCCTCCCACGTGTTTGCCAGCTCCGCACCTGAGAAACTCATCCTAAAACACAACCAACTGCAAAAGACTATTGTTGATGAGCCAACACAACAAATAGAATAAGCTACTCAGCACGATAAAAAGTAATTAACAAGTAAACAGACCTTCTAATTTTTGTCACATTAACAAGTAAATCATCTGTCCATATATTGGTTGTTAAGTTAGTGTCCTAGACCGCCGATGAGGACGCCCCTTCCCTTCCCATGTGTGAAATATTAAGTCTTTGCTGAGTAGCCTAAAATTCCCCATCAGTGGGAAGGTTGGATTCATAGCTTTTTGCATCCTTGTACATCATAGATAATGTGTCAGTTAGCAGAATGGAACTCACTGTCCTTGACATTTGAACCCAATAAGAGATACTTATCCAAATCTGGATCGACAAAATCTTCATCTTCCTCAAGATTTTGTGTAATAATAGCCAGACAATAGTCTTCCCTTATGTCAAACACAGCTTGAATATCTATAGTTAACAAATATTCTTTGTCACCAATAGGAAATGTGGGGAGTAGTGGGGTTGGAATGTCCCTTGCTTCCTCTATCATAGAATGCTGCTCGTCACCTATAATCACTAAGGTGTCTTCTCTTCTAAGCATGTCAATATCCAACTGCTCACTTAAGTCCCTCTCTGTAGCAATCTCTTATACTTCATCTTCTGCTCATGGAGTTTCCTCTGCCTTCTCCTCAATTTCTTCATTTTGCAACTTTTTCATCCTCAAGCACCACATGCAAGTAGTAGATAAATCCATAGTGGTAAGCAACGAGACGACACTTGTTGTTGTGATTGTGAATGGAGCACTTACTGTGTGTCTTCTTCTTATCATCTGGCACCTTTAAAACATCCCTGTTTAACTTTTGTCTCAGGATTGTTGAAGGCACAATATCATTCACGTGCACGTATTGGACGTCATCAAACATAACTGTACCACTCTCAAAGTGTTCTACTAAAATTGTTGTCCTTTCTCCTCAAGATACGAACGAGCAGAAACAATCATGTCTTTGATGGAGAAATTGAAATTAAACATGCATGATATTTCAAGATGGCGATGATGCTGTCGAACTTTATAAAGGAAGTCAAACAACTTTTCATCTGGGGTTTCTTGAAGGCCAGCATCAGACTCAACCTCAATCCTAAAAGGTTCTATTTACAAGCCAAGAAATATGTCAGGAGGACGATGAAATTTCTGTGTAAGTTAATAAAGGATTAGGTAAGATCAGTATAACGTGATAAGCGTTGGAGAAATCTCACCGACATCTCTAGTCGCGTTGTAGTAATTTGATGAAATATTAGTGAAAAAATGAAATTGCAAAGAAAAATGTGCCAAAATTACTGTAACGCGATACGTGTGGGAGAATTCCCAAGGAGCTCTCTCTTCACGTTATAGTGATTTGATGCAATATTTCAAAGGCAATGACGATTGTAAGAAAAATCACTACAAGAACGACAGTAGGACAAATCACTATACCGCGATATGGGTGAGAGAGTTCTCACCGACTCCCCTCTTCGCACTGTAGTAATTTGATCAAATATTTGTAAGAAAAAAATCAATTTTTTAAAAATCTAAATGACGAAATATTTGAAAAAGCAAAAAAAAAAAGAACGGTAGTAGGACAAATCACTATAACGGTAGTAGGACAAATCACTACAACGCGATATGCTTGATAGAGTTCGCACCGAGACCTCTTCTCGCGTTGTAGTGATTTCAAGAAATTTATGCAAGCAAATTACCATTGTGGGCAAAATCACTACAACGCAATATGGGTACGCTAGTTCTCATCGAGATCCCTCTTCGCGTTGTAGTGATTTGATGAAATAAATTAAATTTGTAAAAATCTAAAAGCAGCAATCTTTGATGGAATATTTATAAAATAATTATACAACTTCAGCCAAATTGAAACACGAAAATATTTGAAAACATACCACGAAATTCACTGGGAGAGCAAGAACCAACCAACCAAGTTGACTGTAGGAGAGCAAGAAGCAACATGAAGCAAGAAGCAACCAACCAACTTGACTGTAGGAGAGCAAGAAGCAACATGAAGGTGATGACTGGGAGAAAAAATTGCACGAGTAAGAAGCAATGAATAATGAATGTTGGTCACCTTTATCCACGAAAACTAATGGTCTGTACACGTGGTAGCCATGCATGATGGCACACCACATGCTTTGCGCACGTATGATGACACGGGTCAAAAATTAATTGATCGTAATCATGATGAGTACGGTCCCGCATCCTCCTTCGCACGTGTTGACATGCTCTTTTGCACGTGTCGTGCTTATCCTTGATAAATGTGGTACTCATGTCAAGTGTCCTTGTCTTTTGCCCCCGTTTCATTCTGCCTTCTTCAGCTGCGTGTATTCCTCTGCCGTGCCTCATCTATGCCATCTCTCTGCGATTTATCAACAAGCAAGTGTCCATCACTTCAACATTTTCCCTGCGTAATTCTTTGGTGAGTTATCAAGCAATCACTACTGGTCTTAAATGTTATATTCAATCATATATATCATGTTTTACCTACGTTCATTAGATATTGGGTCAAATGAAAGGCAATGTCTGACAAATCACCACGACACGAAGAATGAATTATGTTTTTTTTAATGTAGCCATATCGCGTTATAGTGTTTTGGACATACTTTCTTGTCCTATACATTGTTCTGTGTCATGTATGTTATCTATCACTTATTTCCATGACCTACTTTGTGAAAGGAAACGATTTGTGCAAGAAATCACTACATCGCAAGGAGGGTATGACGATTAGGTCTGATGTGCCTGTATCGTGTTGTAGTGATTTGGACCTATTTTATCATCATACGTGTTGTTAGGTGTATTGTTCTTGTGTTATTTTGTTAAATGAAAGGGTATCTTTGAGAAATCAATACAATGTGAGGGGTTGATGTAGACTTTGTCTGAAGTACCCATATCGCGTTGTAGTGATTTGAAGCTAATTTGTTATCAAAGTTAACTTTTTCAGTAGTTTTTGTATTATTGTCCTATGTATTTATTGAGAAACTTATCATGTAACATTATGACTATTTTCAAATGGCGTATACGAAGAAGACCGCAAGGCTCTCATCTACAGATGATCCTCAATTAGGTAGAGAAGCTAGTTCGGGAAAGAAAATGTCTGCACTACTGCGCTCAATGAGAAGATGCAGATACGACCAACATAGATCCGTCCTTCTTGAACTAAGGAAGGTGGAAAAACATATGCATTGCGCGATTCCAAAGTTACCATTCTAGCGTGTAGTCCGGTCTACATGCGAGAATTTTGGCATTAATATGCATTGGCAGGCCTCTGCACCCTAGGATGTTTGACAGGCTGCGGAAGATTGGCTTGTCGAGTTTTTTTAGGATAGCTATGTCCTTGCCACGCATGCACATAGAATCACTGTGATGCCGAAAGACATGAACTCGCTTTGTTTGCTTAGGTTCAGATATGATCGTACGCTGGAGCCCGTCCTACTTAGTGACAAGAGAATGAAAGGAATTTTAGAAATCCCTCCTTTGATGAAGAAATTTAAGATCACAGAAGTGACAGAGGCTAGTCATTCATGTGACACAAGGTTGAACGCAAGGCTAAATGCACAAAGGATTGGCGACCAATCTAGGATGCAGGAGCTCCAAGAATTGCAATTGAAGAAAGCGACTATTTGAGAAATGCATAAGTTGAATCTGAGAGCTTTGAGTTATTTTGTCCCCTCATTTCATGTTAGATTTCCGGTGCGAGGCACCGAACAATTTTTACCTTTCGATATGCGGAGGAGATTGATGTTTTATCCAATGTTTTAAGGGAGGTCAACGATAGAATTATCACATCAGTTCTAAGGTTTGCTACGTCCTTTTCATCATCTTGATTGTAAAGTGGGTTGCTTGTCCATAGTAACTAATATAATGTAATTTTCTTGTGCAGCTTGGTTATATCAAATCTCCCATTCGATGTTCAAAATCATGTATATATTCTAGATTCCCTTCTTTCCTCGGTTCTTACTGCACCAACATACTTCATTGGTTGATGTATGTCCATGGTTTAGTTCGATAAATTTTGATATAGCTCAAATAATTCTAATGGCATACAATGAAGAGTAAGTGACATGCAATCTCATTTATAGTCTTAGTATTGTGACCTAAATTTAGTATATATTTTTGATGTTACTTTTGATACTCCTAATTGCATGTTGTAGTTCACACTGGAGTTTTCACACTGGAGTTTGATCCTTTACGATATGGAATCCAAGACTTGTTACTTGGCCAATTGAGGTGAAGAATTCCATGGCACCGTGAGACAGTAAGTCCACACATTCATTATTTATATATCGTTAACGAGTTGGAGAGAGAGAGAGAGAGAGAGAGAGAGAGAGAGAGAGAGAGAGAGAGAGAGAGAGAGAGAGAGAGAGAGAGAGAGAGAGAGAGAGAGAGGAGAAGTAGTTAGAGAACTTTCAGTATTGACAATAGTATTGTTTCGTGCAGATCGGTTAGAAAGCTAATAACTGCTCTCAAGGCCATAATCTAGGACACACTACTAGAACACACAAGGCCTGTGAGATGTAGAGTCCCGTAGCAACAACGGGATGGCCATAGTTGTGGTTGGAGGGTGTGCTACAATGCAAAGTTGCTACTACACTTAGTTCTCTCGTTGCTCGCAGAATGTAGGCATGCTCCTTTTTTTAATGATATCTTACTTTCCTTCCTCATTATTTGACGGCACATATCTATTTTTTTAGCTTTTTGTCGAATCCACGATTATTAGAATACTCCGATGTGGATTTAGGGTTGTTTAAGGGGAAGAGGCCATTGAGCATATTATTGTCAACATTCATAGTAGGCTGCCTAATATTCTTGTTGCATTTGCGCCCCCTCCACCACGGCCCGCGACCAGGACCACCGCCAATGCAATACCCCCAAACACAAGTCGACAGATTTGTTGTCGAGCTTCTAGAATTTGATGAATCTGAAGACATCAATTTGGAAGCTTCAACCCCACAATGACAGCAAGTTTCAGTTCCAGAAGAGCAACCACCCCAAGAGCGTCCGGAAGAGCAACCACCCCAAGAGCGTCCGGAAGAGCAACCAACCCAAGAGCGTCCCGAAGAGGAAGCACCCCCTCAATGAGACAAGCCTCACCACCCCAACAACAAGAATCATCCCCACACACAATAGCATGCTTCGTAGGAAAAAATAAGAACATACCAATGTTTTAAATATCCAATAAGAAAATGTAGAATATTTGTCTTAGTTTCTATTGCTCTGAGAAATACAAATAATGTTGTCGACTGATGTAACTATATGCTGTCAAAAATACATTTATCTCTATGTGATGGTCGTTTGTACCACGAAAACTTGCTTTCTTGTAATGTCCTTACATTGAATGGTCCTTTCTTTTCTCCTTGGTACCTATTTCCAAAAATCAAAGTAATGTATAGAAGTAATAATGATTATGGCGTAGTTTTGGAATGAATACTTTTTCGAGGTTAGATTGAATAACATACCTTATGGTCGTTGCACTTGAACACATAATCATCAGGCGCTTGTAGGTCTTCCTCATTTGCCAAGTCTGTTCTCACAACGCAGTGAGATGTTTGACCTTATATTGAAAAATGTCAAGAGCTCATGTTCAAACCATACTTCTAATAACATCAATGGATTTTCAATGTCATCCTCCAAGTCCTGATCAATTGCTATAAGTTTTCCATTGACATAATGCCATCTCATATAATGAAAGACCAAAAAAAAATTCTGGGAGCCAATCATATATTTACAGACAATAGATTTCCTATGGATTTTGCAGGTAACCCCATTTAATTCTTTCACATCCCAATTTTGACCTAAGAAATCCAAACATTTCTCTGATTTACAGATAAACATTGATGATGTTTTTTTAACCTCCTCCTCATAAAAGAAGTCGACAAAAACATGCAATGGCATAGAGACAACGATTTTCACTTGATGATTTGCTACATTTGGTCTTATACACCTTTGCACGTCTTGGTATATCTTTAATCTAAAGCACTCACTTGTTTCTGCTGTTGGTATGGGCCATTCTAGACTGCGAATGAAGGCAGTGGTAATGCTTTCAAAGATCCATAACCTGTAACACTATGAGGCGCCATGTAAAATTCATTATAAAAGAAAACTCCTCTCTTTACCAAAGACCTGCTTGATGTTTCTTTGTACAGCTGCTCACCAATAGATGCATGAAAAACATCAAAGATTCCCACAATACTATCTATAGGCTACCAATCAACCAAGTTTGAAGGATATATATCTATACAGACAAATACAAGAGTAGCATAAGTATAGAAATGAGACACATTACATAAACATAATGTAAAAACATTTACTTACAGTTTGGTCTATGGAGTGGGATTCCAATAGGCAAACGTTGCAGATGCAGTTCTAAGTGCATGTAGGCATGTTGTATAAGGACTTCCTTAATGCTCCTACTTGTGTCAGAGAGTTTGAAGTCTTGAACTCTACCTTTGTAAGTGTCGATGAACTCATTCTTTGTTTTTTTTCGCTTCCTAGTCTGCAACATAATCCAACTACCAATAGAGATTGTGGTAGGAATCCACCTTTGATTATCCATATCAAAACTGTAGTATACTATAATAGCTCTAGTAGAGGAGCAGGGATGCCTAGGACGTGTGGTTTCCATGGAAGCAAATAGAAAATAAAAGCAGTTGTAAGAAGATGAGATGGCAGAAGAGATAACCTCCAAAACGTGCAAAATTTTTAGAGGGAAATCCATTCATTAAATGAGCTAGGAACTTCGAAGAGAACATTTCAAAATTTTAGAGGAAAAAAGCACTTTTATTAAATGAGCTGAACGAGGGAAATTTTTAGACTAAAACCCATTCATTAAATGAGCTGAGATTTATTAAATGAGCTAACAACACTCTAATTTTCATATATATTAATGAAATGACATTATAAAGTGTGGTCAAATGCATTTTGTATTTCTTTAACAATGTATTCATATAAAGAACATATGAAAAACATCTAATTATCAAAAGTTTCGTTTATGGTGGCTCTCTTCCTATTAATCGAAAGCCTTTCTCTCTCTAGAGGAAAAAGGCCCAAAGTTGAGTCCAAAATTCGGTTGTTGTTAGTAGTTTGTGAGCTGCTAATTGTGTGATGGTGGACAACTGGTATAGTTGGAAAGAGTGTGAGCATGTGTTGCTCATTAGCCAGTCTGAATATGGCATGAATATAAGATAATGGATTGAGATGGTTGATATTTCAACAATAATATTGGGCTTTTGATATGACAGGTATGTTTCTTACCAACTATTATTTTTTAAAAAAATATTTAACAACATGCATACCTTGTTGGTAGATGGTTTTGGTAGGACTTTCCAACCATATTTTATTAGTAATTTTCTGTTCAATATCTCATTTTCCAATGTACCATGTGCAAAACCTAGCTGGTTTGTTGGACTTTTCTTTTGTTAAATTTCAAGACCAGGCTGGCACGCTACGCAATTGAGGATAGTTACTTTCTTATAACTGGGAGGATTGTTATGTGAGTGAACTTTCTTGATAAAATTAGAGTTAGAGATGAGAGTATATGAATATCTCTAAACAATTAAAAAAATATAAAGAAAATAAATTTATGATAAAAATAGCATCTTTATGAAAGAGATTCCCAAAAGTAGGTTGGGCATACGGCCGAATTTAGAAAAATGTCCCATGCCAAGTTGTAGACCAGGACAATTCCTGTAATTTTAAGTACCAACTCGACTATATTCTGGTGAAAAACCAAAGAGTTAGAGCGGCTGTAAGTCGCAGGCTTGTACCTATATATAGGGAGCCAGGACAAGCTGAGACATGCAAATGTCTACAAGGAGTATTAGTTTCTCTTATTGTTTTCCTTATTATGGTTTAATTATTTCATGAGTGTGTGAGAGAGAGATATATATATTAAACATGGTTTTGTAAGAATTATAAGTTCCTTGGATGAAGCTCTCTTTTCTTTCCATCTTCTCTTTTCTCCTGTGATGATGAGAAGATGTATTGATTGTATCAAATTACTTCATACCTTAATAAATCATCAAAATACTCATATGTGAGACTGCGGGTCTCACACATGGGGGCCAGATTGGACCCAATGCTTTTGTATTGTGTTGATAAATATTTTTTCGTTTAAGTTTTTTGTTCAATTCTTATTTTAAGGTTGATGTATTAACTTGTAGTTAACTTATTTAAAGCAATTGTAAAATTTGTTGAAAGCTTGGAAGAAAGGTCCTAAAACACTCTCTCTCTCTCTCTCTCTCTCTCACACACACACACACACACACACCTCCCCCTCTCTCTCGCTTTCTCTCTCAACCAACACACACACACACACACGTACACCCACCCCACACACACATACCTCTCTCTCTCTCTCTCTCTCTCTCTCTAAAACACACACACACACACACACACGCCTTACCTCTTACTCTCTCTCCCTCTCTCAAACACACATACACCCCTCACCTCTTACTCTCTCTCCCTCTTTCAAACACCTCTCTCTCTCTCTCTCTCTCTCTCTCTCTCTCACACACACACACACACACACACACCTCACCTCTCACTCTCTCCCCTCTCTCAAACACACACACACACACACACACATCTCTCTCTCTCTCTCTCTCTCTCTCTCTCTCCTCTCTTTATCTATCTCTCTCTCTCACAACTCACCTCTCTCCGTCTCTCTCTCACCCACACAAAAACACCGTTCTCTCTCTCTCTCTCTCTCTCTCTCTCTCTCACACACACACACACACACACACACACACACACATAGACCTTTCCCTATCATGCACCTCTCTCTCTCTCTCTCTCTCTCTCACACACACACACACACACACACACACACACATCACGAATAACTAATGAACCAATGGCTTCAAACTGCTAGTTGTGTAGCTCCTTGCCCATCTAATTTTCTTTATCGGTATAACTAATAAGGTTGCATTATATATTCAATGTTAAAATCATCCATGAACGATTGGAGATTTTTTTTGCTTTCATCTTGCTCAATTTGTACAAAGAGATCGAGGGACACATTGTAGCCATGATGTAGAATTTCTACATTATTCGTTGAAATACACTTTACTTTTGTATGCAAAAGTTGTTAAGCCTATATAATATATCTATCAATGTGTCTGTGTCTCATTGTACGTGGCATGCTCAACTTGGTTAGGATCTCCTTTATAGTCCTTTTTGCAACAAGTTATTGTTTAAACTTTCACAAATATTACGTGGCATACATCGCGAAATGATGTAGCACTTACACAATTAAAGATATCTCTAGCCTGATAAGCATACGACCTTACCTTCAGAAGCGTATGCCCGTTCCTTCCTTGAAGCCACGCCCATTCCTTCTGCTCCGCCACACGACCGTGTCTTCCTTTTTGACAAGTGCACGCCTGTTCTTTCTCTCAAGACACGTCCGAGTCTTCATCCTCTAAGTGTGTGCCCATTCCCTTCATTTGACACGCCTGTGTCTTCATCTCCATTCTATTTGACACTCCCATTTCCTTTTCAGCGTAGCTCGTACCATCTCGAGACATTCTTGTGTTGTCATCTCCAACAAGAGAATGCCGTATCTTTCAATTTGCCATGCCTGTGTCTTCATCTAAGTGTATGCTCGTGTCCTCATCTAAGTGTACGCCCATACCTTCTTAAAAGCGTACAGTCGTACCTTCCTTTAAAAAAAAACTGAGAGTGTCCATGGGGGGGACCAACACTGCTATTTCTCACATTCATGCACATATGCTCGAGAAAATTGGTGTGAAACAACCCTATGTTCGACAATATAAATCCTTCAGACGCTCCCTCATTCATAAGATCAGACCATTTGGCGGTCAACACAACTTGGAGCCAAACGGTGTTGGTCTTTGATAGCACCAGTGTTATATGCACATTATGTGTGCATATACTAGGAGGCTAGCCCACATTAGGCTTGTGAGCATGGGAACAAGCTCTAGTGGAGCATGGGTTAGGACTAACCTTAAGGGTTAAGGTTAGGGTCAGGCATCCAAGGGTCACACATGGGAAATGGAGAGTCAAGAGTCACTTGAGGGCCCTCCTATATAATAGGGGCATGGGGCACACTCAAGGGGGGCTTGGGAGGCCAAGGCTATGTTATCTTGAGGCTTAGGCTATGGTCTCTTGATGGTCTCTTGATGTTAGCTTGAGGCTAGGTTATGTTATCCTCTACACAAGAGAACATAACATAACATAGCCTTGGGAGGCCAAGGCTATGTTATCTTGAGGCTTAGGCTATGGTCTCTTGATGTTAGCTTGAGGCTAGGTTATGTTATACTCTCTTGTGTAGAGGATTATAACTACTCACCTACCATTTCACACTATAGCTACATGCTATTTGATTGGAGTTATACCTCTTGATAGTATGGGACATCAAGGTAAAGGTATGATGTATTTCATTATATTTCATGTGTGCATTTTAACAACCAGTGAGAGTGAGGAGTATCCCAGCACACGGGACGCCCTACTCCTGACTTAAAGATAGGAGGATTGGAGGCTCAGTGCATGGACAGACCACCTACCTCGAGCAAGACCCAACATCCCCTACCCATTCATAAAGAAGCCTTGCTTTGAGACTCTGGAGCTTTATCCTAGGAAACATACAGTCAGACAATCGACATCCCAGAGATAGAAGCATGGAACACCAACCCGAAAGAGAGCCCACGCCGCCTATAGACCATAGAACGGAGATGGGGCAAAGTGAAAGTGACCCAACCCAGAATCATCCACCAGTCTGGGGGGCCATGCTCGCCATAGGAATGGTCAATTAATACCAAGACCAGAGGCAAGTGCTAAACCTAGGACAAGAACCAGCTCTCCAAGGGCCCGAGACGTCCTATTAGAGAGAGAGGGCCTACATGGCCCCATCATATCAACTTGGGACACCAATGTACCAGTAGTACCCGCCTTGTGGGACATACTAGGATACCATATGGGGCCATATTAAGCACATCCCGACCTCCCTTGAGATAAGGACCCCCAATGGTCTATTATCCACCGGGGACCCCCACCTATCTTACCCCAACCAGCACCTGCTCCAGTCATGGCAGGGCTAACCCTTGAAATGTTGAGGATAGCAATGGAAATAGGGAGGGGGTAGCTTTTGGAATCACACCTCCGACACCAGTCCAGCCAGCATAAGGGCTGAGACAAGAGAGAAATAAACCTACCAACATCTCTAAGCTGATCACTAAGTTCAATGGAACTGGAGATCCCATACCACACTTAGAGATGTTTAATCAGATATGTGAAGTATTCAGCCACATGGACGATCAAGCCAAGGTGAGTGCCTTTGGCCTCACCCTAGATGGAAAAGCTGGCCAATGGTTTAGATCCTTGAAGACAGAGGATAAGGCCACCTTTGAATCCTTGAAAGAGGCCTTCAAAGTTGGATACTCCCGTCAGGGAACCCGATGGAGTCCCGTTGAGCAATTACACAATGTCAAATAAAAGGATGGAAAAACCATCTAGGATTACATCAACAAGGTGAGGTATCTTCGTTCCCTTTGTAGTGCCAGAGACAAGTTCTTTGACGAAAGGCTAATTGGGAGATTTCTTGAAGGCCTCGATGATGTACCCTTACATAATTATTTATATGCCCTGGGCCATACCTCCTTTGAGTAATGCTGTAGGAGTGCGATGGTGGACGACTTCGAGGATAACTTCAAGGAAACGTGTTCCCGAGAATTACACGAGGGCACATCTGAGGCCTCCTTTAAAACAAATAGGACTAGATTTGATGAAAAAGGCAAGGAGTCCACCTGAGGACAACAAGTTGAACAAGTGGCCATAGCATTAATGTAGCAAATGACCCAACACTGGAGAACCGCGAGTCGATCAACCCCATCTCTACCCCAAGTGGGAACTAGTGTGGTGCTTGATTTATCAAGCTAACCATACTAGCATGGAGTGTCCACATCTGTAACCCCGTCCCACCCTCTACTTACTACACATCTCTGAGGCCTTGTCCCACCCTCTACTACACATACTGCCAAAGATGGGGCAGTAATGAAATTACAAATTGCTATGAGCAAAGAGCTACTCAAGCCTGAGCCCTGTTGCCTCAAGATCTGCCAACAAACCCTAGGTAACTGCTAGCCTTGCTAGCACCTGCACTTCATAACGCACCTCAAGCGGGCCAGGAAGTGGCCCAAAGAGGAATCCTTAGGGTACCAGAGATGCCCTTGCCATTCCATGTACTTCAACCCCCATTACCTTACCCCTGTTTGTCAGCTAACCTTGACAAAATTTTTTGAAGAAGGTGATGAGGGAGAAGTTGTTAAAGGACCCACCTTTGAGCCTTTTGAACCAAACAGTCCACCCTCTTAGATTTTAAGCCACTATGTGATGGAGGGCAACCAGATGTACCTTGTATACTTAGCCACCTCAAATCCATGGGGGGACATGACACGAACACTGTGGCTAAACAACCATCTATGAAATGTTACCATTGCGCAAGACCTCACTGAGTAGCTGAGTGTCCGATCAAAAAAGGGATGGCAAGTACTCCCGTAGGTGCTTCCACACTAACCTCTCTATGCATTGACCACATGTATAAGGACTGTTTGCTGAGAGTAGGCGGCGCAGGAAAAGCTCATGAAGCTAATCCCAGCACCATCATTAACTTGCTGAGTGTAAGAGATGACTTCATCCACATGGTCCCTCTTAATGCAGTGAGACAAATTATAGAACAGGCAAAGGGTTGTAGCTTAGATGTAGTAGAGGCATCGCAAAACTAGGGACACGCAAAAGTTTTATCTCAAGAGATATCCCGGAATAAGAGCACGTGACTAGATGCTCACAAAATAAGGCCACTAAAAATGGAAAAGGGGATAGCCGAGTAGTCATAAAAAGCAATTTGGAAGACGACACAACCACCCATGCGTCAACCTCCTCTTCATCTGAAGAGGAGCAAGAGGAGCAAATGCTACTTTCAGCCACCTATGCCAGGGAGCCAATTGACCCTAACCAGCTTCCCAGGAAGATAGCCGAATACCATAATCCCATTGAGGAAAAGGAGAGGCTAAAGGAAGCCCAAAAGTTGGTCCGGGACTACCAAGCTCAACTAGAGGATGAGCCTCAATGGCTTACCTCAAGCCATGTCTCTCGGTTTCTAACATGCAACCTACCGAGGAGGCTCAGGACCATACTAGAGACTTCCAAGACCACACACCCCCTCTGAGGCTCACTCAAGTAGCAGCACCCCCTCTGAGGCTCACTCAAGTAGCAGCACCCACCACTATAGATACCCCCCACCAGGGAAACGCGGTAGCCAAATATCTCAAAAACCTGGGAGATGACGGCCTCAAAAGGATGGACTTAGAAGTCTAGATCCCAATACCCTACATAGGCAAGAGCCTAAGGACAAGCAAAGGTGACCTTCCTCAAGAAACCGCAAGTGTTCCAAGAGACAGTACAGTTCCCTCTTCCTTCCTCTCTTCTCAGATCCATATCCCCATTGGCACCTTACTTAAGGGTCGCCCAAGCTTATGGAAGGATCTAAAAGATTGGATGGAGGGACACCTTAGATCAAGGCTATAGGAATCTGCAGAGCTAGATAACTCTAATGAGACAGAGGATGATGAACTCATTGAATCCCATGGGATCACTGGCACCCCCACAGTTTGAGCCAACAAACTTGAACAATATTTTGAAGGTGATGAACTCAATGTGGCATTACCCATAACCTTCGATGGCCTTCAAGTCACTACCATCTTGGATGGAAGGGCAAGAGTGAGCATTGCCACACCAAACAATGCTAGGAAAAATGGGCACCTACCATGGATGACATAACCTTGTTGGTGAAACTCGCTTGATGGAGCCACTCTGCTAGGCCCATAGGTCTCTTGAAGTATTTAAAGATCAAGACCCTTGGGACCACCTTCTTCATGGTGGTGATTAATTTTGGCCAACAACCAGTTTCGTATGATTGCATCCTTGGATGAGCCATTATGAGGGAGACAAAAATGATCCATGACTGGATATCGACCATATCAATATTTGGAGAAAGGGACAAATAGTCAAAATCAACCTGCGCGCACTTGGAAGGTCCATCCCATGAGTGGCCGACCCTTCATAGAGGACTCGGTAACAACAACCCCGTCCACTACAGTCCACCTATGCCAAACCAGTCCACAAAACAATTGATGAGGAAAAGGATAGCGAGAAATGTGCACCCCTCCCGGAGCCAAAAGACTATGAGAATTGGATGCATATCCTTGCTACCTTGGACATACTTTCAAGGCGCACAGGAACCCGGTTCGTCAGCCGTGCCGACAAGCAAGAGATTACATCTCTCTATATGCTTAGCATCGTATACTTGCCCGAAGTCGCCACACTCATGAACCTGAAAAGGCCATTAATGAGGAACCATTACGGCTCACATAGAACTCGCAAACCCACTAGATTCCCCAGACAAGAGACCTATGTCTTCCCTACTGACTCAGACACGCACTGGCTTAAATACATAGGGGTAGCTGAAACACATGAGTTCTTCAACCAAGTTTGTCAAAATGAGTTCACCACAATAACTTTCTCGTGGTCCACATGACCACCCCCAAACCAACAAAACCCGTTGACCCCCAACCCGAACCCCAAAAGCTTTGTCGCTCTGTGCACAAAGCACGCAACAAGAAGTTAGCACTTGCAGAGAAAGAAGCCAAAAATTTGATAGAAGAAGAAAGCACTAAAGCTGAGGAGACTAAACAAGTCTTGAAATACTTAAGAACCTTCAAGATGTCTTATTGTTTTGTACAATATGACTCGGCCTAAAGGACACAATGGAGAGCCAAGGACCTCGTATAATGGTCCAGCCAAGGTGAAAGAAGTTAACTTGGTAGGCTCGAGCAAAGACCTAAGGCCTATCTACATTGGGGATGACCTATCGGCCGAGGAAGAAATAGAACTCATGCTCTCCTCACTGATTTCCAGGATTGCTTTGCCTGGAAGTACACATATATGAAGGGTCTACCTCCCGAAGTGGTCAAACATACCATTCCTATGGTATATGGAGTGAGACCAGCAGTCAAGAAGAGAGCTTACCCCGTGAATCCAAAATACTCCAAGATGGTCCAGAAAGAAATTGATCGACTCATAGAGACGCTAGATTTATCTATGAAATTGAGCACATGGAATGGGTCTCACCCATAGTGACAGTGTACAAGAAGAATGGGAAGGTGCGAGTGTGTGTGGACCTCAAAAAGGTAAATATCGCCACTATATGGGATCACTTTCCTTTGCCCTTCACAGAGCACGTTGTCGTGCCACGACACGTCTATGGTGTGAAACCATGCATGTGAGGCCATTAAATGCAAATCCAGATGCATGGGATTAAGTGCCTGTGTACATATGGGATGTATGGCGTGTGGAGGGTTTTGCTTTTGAGGGCATCATGGATGCGGCAATCAAGCTAGGGACTTTGATGGAGTGTATGTGCAGGGACAATGATGAAATTCTGGGAACGCAGGCCTGTCCGGAACGAAGGTCGGCTGGTGATGATATTAGCTGCTCGGATGTTTGGATATGTGTATGCATCTCCAAGAGAAGCGAGCATTCAAGGTTGCTATTTGAAGAGGCATGAGGTGCATGGGCAAATAAAGATGAAGTGGCCAAGGAAAGCATGGGCATTGGTGTGAAAAGAGATGTTATGGTGGCCATTTTTCAAATAAATAAAAATAAATAAAATAAAATAAGAAATGAACGTGCCCTCCTGAAAAGTTGGCGTGGAGCTTTACGTAGCCGCCAGCTAGAAATCCAGAAGCTTGGCGAGGCTGGCGAGTCGGAGAAGGGGCCGCCTAGAGATGAAACCGCCGGGGGGGTGTAGAAAAAAGGGGGACGCTTGCTGAAAGTCGGGGGTGTGTAGGAAAAGAAAAGATGTGTGTGTGAGCCGCCTCGTGTATAAAGGGCTGGCGTTACAGTGTGGGGAAAAGGGCCTTACGGAGGCGCTGCAGGCAATCAGAAAAGAGGCCAGAGTTGTCTACAGGGAAGAATTAATTGATTGTGTGTGGCAAAGCACCTGGTAGTACAGGGTGTCTCTATTTTCCAAATGGAAGCAGAGGGGCATGTTTGCAACATGCATGTGGATCGTTCAACTGCTGTTAATGCTGAGTGATAGAGATGCCCTCTTAGTTTTGTTCCAGAATACTACGAAACCTTGGCATCATACTACTTGCAACATCAATTGCAGTCCATTACACAATTAGAAGTCACTGACACACAGATACGCACGGAACAGACATCAAGTGATCTCTTGAAGCAGTTAAAGACGGCGCTCTGAGAAAGGGCCGGGCTGGTAATACTGTGGGCCGGTGGGGGTGCATTAAGGAGAGGCAGCGGGGGTGCGCTGCTTTGAGAGCTGGCTGGAGGCTCTGATGGGCTTGCAGAGAGGAGGCGTGGAAGAAAAAGGCCAGCCGCCTTGCGTGAGCAGAGGAGAGTGACTGGGGAGGCCAGGCAACCTCAGCAGGCAACTGACGGGCGCTACGGCTGCTGCAGAAGAAAAGAGGTATAGTGGTATGAGCCGCCGCTTTGAGAGCTGCTGGGGGCATTCAGAGAGAGGAAGCAACCACAAGGCGCAGGAAGAAGCTGACGGGCTATGTAGGGTGCAGTGAAGGGAACTCTCTGAACAGCTACCAAAAAAAAAATAACCAGAGGGGCGCTTTGAATTGATAGAGGTGTGTGTGCAGTTTTGGGGGGGGGGGGCTAGAGAGTCTGGCAGAGAAGGGCTGTCCCGGGTTGATGTGGAAGTGCTGAGGGTGGGACAGCTTACCCAACCATGTGGTTTTTATGCGATGCTTTCATGGGATCAAAATCATATGATTTGCTATATTTTGTTGGTGTGAAGCTTGGAATCTAACTCTTGGCAAATATTGTTGATGTGTCTATGATCCAAGGAATGCAAAGAGAATGCATAAGCCTTGAAGGCTCAGTATTGTGAATATGATGTGATGGTTCATAAAGTTGAGGTCCTATGTTTATGACATGTTATGATGATGTCAGCCTTGTCTTTGATATGAACTATGGTGCCAATGCTGGCCGTGAATCTTGGATGTATATACCTATGAGATGTTTTTCTGGGGGTTGATGTGTTGAGTTTAATGAATCAAGCTATGTTAATGCCAGTTTTTGGCTTGGATCATGAGGCTTTCGTTTGCTTTGACTACCCATGTATGGCTGAGTCTTAAATTTATGATGGTTCTAGCTTTTGCTGGTGATGCCCCTTGAAGTTCAACCACTTACTCTCACAGCCAGAAGTCCCGCACTTTCCCAGCGACACCGCCCACGTCACGACAGCTTTGGTGAACCCGACGTGAAACCGCTGGGGTGAGAGTACGTAGAGATGGCTAGCAAAATGGAGCATTTATATGCAGAGATGAAAGAGCTTGAAGAGCGGTTCAGGAAGATTGAAGAAGAAAAGCGAATTCAGGAAGCGGTGGAAATTGCGGTGCAATTGGTATATAACAGGGTCAATATATTTGATGGTTTCGATCCAGAAAGCTATCTAAGGTGTTACGAGACAGAGATGAAGAATCAAGGGGTTCCAGAAAACATGATGATTGCATCTTTTGCATACCTTATGTCCTGATTTAAAAGATGAAGTGCTGGAACTAGCATAGTATCACTCTAAACGATGGAGTGATTTTGCAGATGCACTTATTTATGCGAGTTCCAGGTATAATGTGAGCTGTGATAGTGTTCCAACAACAATCCGAGCCAATTTAGAAGTGGTTGTCGATGCATATCTTATGGAGGACAATCAATTGCTATTCAAGGCTGATACAGAGATTGTGGAGGCTGTTTATGCTAAATTGGGACTGCAAAAAGCCATTAGTGAGCAACAAGGCCTTCACAGTGCAAAAAGGGATGCTTTGCTACAGCCTCATAAAGATGCAATGGGTGAACTCTGCAAGTATAATCTGTCTTCCTTGTTTGAGGGTGCAGACATACAGGGTCCTATGATCATACCAAATGATGTGTGTATGCCTATGCTTGAGGAGACACTTGATTCAGAGAGCTTCAGGACAGGTGCTCAAGACCCAATACACGAGGAAGAGGACATCGCTAATAGTTTCCTCTTGGGCTGTGAAGCATGTAAGCTGTGTAAACTTGAGGATTCTTATGACGAAAGTGCTCATTCAAAGGGTATTCCTCAGGTGTCGTATCATATGTGTGAAGAACAGCAGGAACCAATGCTTCTTGCTGAAAGCATGATTGCAGAGTTTGAAGATCTAAGACAAGAAGAAGATGCTATCATTACTGCATTCTTATCTGGTTATGATGCTTATAAGCAGGATGATGTACATGAATATGCATGCGAGGAAAATAAAATATTACAAGATGGGCCACAAGTATGTGTGATTGATTTAGAGGGGGTGAGTGATATGGGTGATTCCAACAGTGATGTTGCTTCTGAAGCTGGTTGCCAAGGTTCTTTGGATTTGGGTTATTCTAGAATGCTAACAGGGTGTTCCAACAATAAACAGGGTGATGCTATGTCATCAGTGTCAGGGTTACCTTGCAACCACATTTGTGAGCAACAATCTCGAGCTTGGAAGCCTGTTTATGATGATGATTTGGAGAGGGAAATTGAATCTGTCTTTTTGGATCATACAGGGTTCAATGACATACAGATTCAAGGGTACTCGGGTGAGGGACCCATAAATCTAAGCCCATCTGCAGACAGGTATCAAGAAATACTGGGAGATAACATGTAGGATATGCAAAGTGTGGTCACAGAGCCTCATGAGGCTGCATATGAGCAACCAAATGGATATAGCTATGGGGGTATGAATGTTCATGATAATCAACATGTGGGATTGCAAGATGATAATGGCTTCAATGCGATTGATCTTGAATTGGATGCTATCCTAGATGACGCATTGGATGATTTCATGATATATAATAGATCCCCATCAGCTTTGGGCTCTTCTATGCTTGATGCTAGTCAACTGTCGGTTGCAAGTGAGGATGTGCAGGTGTTATGTAAGCCAAATGATTGTGATGAGATTGGTTCAGATCTGAAGGCTATTCTCGATGATGCCTTGTTGGACTTTGTATGTGTTGATGGTGTGGATGCTTTGCATACTTTGCAACGGCCTAAAGAAGAGGTATATAATAGCATAGAGGAAGCCAATGAAGACCATGCTTTTCCGTCTTTGGATGAGAAGAATGAATGTTTGTCAGTGGGTGAGCTGGATCCGGGCACGGTAGATTTGGATGGGATGTTACCAAGTGTGTGTTCCATGCTGTTAATGCAGTTGTTACTTGGTGTGGCCATACAATATGTGGTGCAAAGGCTTCAAACATGGCCTGAGGAAAATTTTGAAGCAAATCATTTTGAAGAGCATCCCACTTTGAATGATGAGGGTAATTATGCATATGCAGGGAATCTAAGTGAGGATAGGGCTTCATATGAGCAAAGGGTATGGCACATGTGCCAAAAGCGATTGGTATTTGATCCAGGTGGGAAAGCATAACCATTCAGATGTGATTGCTAAGATATAAATATCTTGCAGGCTAGGGGGTAGGTTAAGATGTCATGCTATGTTTCAACAAAGGATAATCCCTTGTGAGTGGCACTATGTATATTCTTCTACTGTTTCATGTTTACTAGGGTGATACCAATTGGGTCAGGTTTGACAGGATTTAAGACACCTAGTTGGATGCTTGTACATATACCAATGTTGGTGTGCAAATAATGCATGGACACTGAATTCCAGGACCTGTGTGGCACATACCAGAGGATGTGCAGGTTTAGAGGGGGTGGATGTCGTGCCACGGCACGTCTATGGTGTGAAACCATGCATGTGAGGCCATTAAATGCAAATCTAGATGCATGGGATTAAGTGCCTGTGTACATATGGGATGTATGGCGTGTGGAGGGTTTTGCTTTTGAGGGCGTCATGGATGCGGCAATCAAGCTAGGGACTTTGATGGAGTGTATGTGCAGGGACAATGATGAAATTCTGGGAACGCAGGCCTGTCCGGAACGAAGGTCGGCTGGTGATGATATTAGCTGCTCGGATGTCTGGATATGTGTATGCGTCTCCAAGAGAAGCGAGCATTCAAGGTTGCTATTTGAAGAGGCATGAGGTGCATGGGCAAATAAAGATGAAGTGGCCAAGGAAAGCATGGGCATTGGTGTGAAAAGAGATGTTATGGTGGCCATTTTTCAAATAAATAAAAATAAATAAAATAAAATAAGAAATGAACGTGCCCTCCTGAAAAGTTGGCGTGGAGCTTTACGTAGCCGCCAGCTCTGGAAATCCAGAAGCTTGGCGAGGCTGGCGAGTCGGAGAAGGGGCCGCCTAGAGATGAAACCGCCGGGGGGGGGGGGGTAGAAAAAAGGGGGACGCTTGCTGAAAGTCGGGGGTGTGCAGGAAAAGAAAAGATGTGTGTGTGAGCCGCCTGGTGTATAAAGGGCTGGCGTTACAGTGTGGGGAAAAGGGCCTTACGGAGGCACTGTAGGCAATCAGAAAAGAGGCCAGAGTTGTCTACAGGGAAGAATTAATTGATTGTGTGCGGCAAAGCACTTGGTACAGGGTGTTTCTATTTTCCAAATGGAAGCAGAGGGGCATGTTTGCAACATGCATGTGGATCGTTCAACTGCTGTTAATGCTGGGTGATAGAGATGCCCTCTTAGTTTTGTTCCAGAATACTACGAAACCTTGGCATCATACTACTTGCAACATCAATTGCAGTCCATTACACAATTAGAAGACACTGACACACAGATACGCACGGAACAGACATCAAGTGATCTCTTGAAGCAGTTAAAGACGGCGCTCTGAGAAAGGGCCGGGCTGGTAATACTGTGGGCCGGTGGGGGTGCATTAAGGAGAGGCAGCGGGGGTGCGCTGCTTTGAGAGCTGGCTGGAGGCTCTGATGGGCTTGCAGAGAGGAGGCGTGGAAGAAAAAGGCCAGTCGCCTTGCGTGAGCAGAGGAGAGTGACTGGGGAGGCCAGGCAACCTCAGCAGGCAACTGACGGGCGCTACAGCTGCTGCAGAAGAAAAGAGGTATAGTGGTATGAGCCGCCGCTTTGAGAGCTGCTGGGGGCATTCAGAGAGAGGAAGCAACCACAAGGCGCAGGAAGAAGCTGACGGGCTATGCAGGGTGCAGTGAAGGGAACTCTTTGAACAGCTACAAAAAAAATAATAACCAGAGGGGCGCTTTGAATTGATAGAGGTGTGTGTGCAGTTTTGGGGGGGGGGCTAGAGAGTCTGGCAGAGAAGGGCTGTCCCGGGTTGATGTGGAAGTGCTGAGGGTGGGACAGCTTACCCAACCATGTGGTTTTTATGCGATGCTTTCATGGGATCAAAATCATATGATTTGCTATATTTTGTTGGTGTGAAGCTTGGAATCTAACTCTTGGCAAATATTGTTGATGTGTCTATGATCCAAGGAATGCAAAGAGAATGCATAAGCCTTGAAGGCTCAGTATTGTGAATATGATGTGATGGTTCATAAAGTTGAGGTCCTATGTTTATGACATGTTATGATGATGTCAGCCTTGTCTTTGATATGAACTATGGTGCCAATGCTGGCCGTGAATCTTGGATGTATATACCTATGAGATGTTTTTCTGGGGTTTGATGTGTTGAGTTTAATGAATCAAGCTATGTTAATGCCAGTTTTTGGCTTGGATCATGAGGCTTTCGTTTGCTTTGACTACCCATGTATGGCTGAGTCTTAAATTTATGATGGTTCTAGCTTTTGCTGGTGATGCCCCTTGAAGTTCAACCACTTACTCTCACAGCCAGAAGTCCCGCACTTTCCCAGCAACACCGCCCACGTCGCGACAACGTGCTCGAGAGAGTTGCAGGGAAGAAAGCCTACAGCTTCCTGGATGGATTCTCTGGATATAACCCAGTGTTGACCGATCCAAAAGATAAAAACAAAACAACCTTTGCAACCAAATGGGGAGCTTATGCATACCGTGTCGTCATACCCTTTAGGCTAAGCAATGCCCGCGGCACCTTCTAGCATCTAATGTACACAGCCTACAAGAAGTATCTCTAGAAATTCCTTGAAGTTTTCATGGATGACCTTTGTGCTAATTCCATGTGGAAAGCACACATCCAATGTTTACGGAAGGTGCTAGAGAGATGTAGGCTCTACTGTATCTCCTGAGAAAACTGAGCCCAAACTCCTTGAGCTTTACTTCTGCACCATTTGCCTAAATCTACTCCAACATGATATCTTATCAATGAGCCCCTCTCCCAAGCCACATTCTCATATGTCCTCACCAAGCTCCCCCTCCACTCCATCTCCCTCTTGGCCCTCTTTTTCTTTCAAGGCCAACTTTCTTTCACACACCCCACCATCTTTTTTGATCTCCCTGCCCATCCCCTCTAAGCTAATCTTGTGAGCTGGACCTATCTTCTTCGCTTTGTGCAACCCATGGAGCAAACCGACCCCATCGACCTCGCAGTCCCAGGTGGGCTATTATGCCCTTATCCATACTCCTACCCCCTGCACCATCGATGCCCTCCGCTACCTCCATCGCACCGACCTAGGATGTTGTCTATGCTGCCTACAAGCTTCCACCACATACACTCGAGGGCCTCCTCATTCTTTACCAATGATGCCATCTTCAGCTGGAGATCATCCAGGCCACGGGGATCATCTAGTTTGATGACTCCCACGTGGACTTCCCCATGGAGTTCACCCCCCAAGAAGCCGTTGACGCCCGCACCTTCTTCCACTCCAAAAGCCTCGATAACACCTCCTCCAAAGATGACCACAGCGCTCTGATAGCAACGGAGGAGCCCCGGGCAATGGCCCCTCAGCAACCCCCACCCTCATCCCCCCTGCATCAACTCCCTCCTCCCAACCCATCTCACCCCAGCACAAGCACCCAACCCCCACTACCCTTACCCCTACCTAGTGTGAGGTGAAAAAAAGAAAGAAATACCTGCCTCTATAGCCCTTCCACCTCGCAAACTTGGAATAACACACACGAACGGGGGCACCACCAGCCACCACCGGCTGGAACAATTCTCTCACTCACCACCCAACCCACGCCAGACAGACAGCCCAAAACAGGGGCACCATAAACCAAGACAAACACCCAGCTTTATATTCCCAGATCAAAACATTTCATACAAGCTTCTCCCGACACAGAAGCCTACTCACACAACCCACAACAAAACACTCAGGCCTGTCAGCCGAGGATACACCACATCCCTGATCACCACAACACTCGCCTGCCTGCTGTACCAACCACACCAGAATGAACCCGGTCACTCTCGCTCCAGAAGGCGCCCACACCAGCTAACCCTCGAGTCCTCTGCGACCCATCACCTCTGCATGTGTCGTCAGCAGCAGCCACACCATCATCTCTCTCTCAATCTCTGTGCTGATCCTCTGTCAGCTCGCAAACCCAGGCAGCTTATCTGCCTTGCTACCGGCCCACCACCAAGCAGCAACACTTCTCTGTCTCTGCCTTCACTCGGCACCCTGCTCTCTGTCCACAGCCCTGTCTCCTAGGCGGCCCACACCAGCCAACCTGTCAACCTTCGACCACACTCTGTCAGTGCTTGACCAGCTACCTTGCAGCTCTTCGACGGCTTCCACACGGCCCATGTCCACTTCTTCACACGCTGCACTCCACGCTGCCAGCACCTCTACGCTGCACTTCTCAACTGCTCTCTGCTGCGCCAATGACCAGGCTACCAGCCCGTCCACGCACTCTTCAACACTGTCGACCAGCTATCTTGCGCCAACACAGCAGCGCCCCTGGCCAAGGCTCCATGCTGCTTGCACACGCTAGCCCACGTCCACTTCTTCACACGGGAGGGTCTCCAGCACTTCTGCAGCCCATCACCACTAGACCAGCTGCGCATCACCAATATCGCATCTGCAGCAGCCCGTCGCTTGCAGCAACTCGTCGCCCAAGAAGCCCCCCATCTGCAATACGGCGACCTCCTACACTTTCCTGCAGCACACGCCGCCTTCACCACCTTCGACCGGCTTCCAGAATGCAGTGTTGGCAGCACAATATAGTTCCACGCCAGCTTCTTGCTTTTTTTGCCATAAATTATATATATATTTCATTTTTACCTAGGAGATGGCCACTTCAACCTTTTCACACTCATATGTCCATGGCCACATTGGCCCCATTACCTCTGCATGCCCATGCTCCATACGCTTTCTAAATGCAACCCACAATCCTTGGGGACACGTACACAAACAAGCAACCGAGTGCTGATATCAACTCGAGCTGACCACGTTCCGGATCGGCCTCACGACAAAACCATCCACAAAATCACTCTGCACACGCATTCAAAGCCAACCTCTGCACACAAGCCATGCACACGTATATACACTGACCAAAAAGACGTCTCAGAAAAACGCCTGACATACTTTGCCACCCCCCCCATCTGCTAGAGCATTCATGCTCAGCAGCATTCAGCATAGTCCAATAATCATCCACCAGGATCAAAAGGGAACATCTCCTCACCATCCCATTCCCCAGCATCCATCAAACACCAAGGCTGCATCACTGCACACCAAACATCAACCACACGTATCACAAAATCATCCACGTCCACTTCATCCACAACTAACCTCCCCGTCTTCAAAACCTGTGGCATCCCAGCATTTAGCATCCCATCCATCAACACCAATGAAGGCCAGCTTCCAGCATCTTGACCCTTCTGCACACCAAGATCCGCATCCTCTCCAATGGGAGTGTCCACCAGCACTTCCAGCTCCTGCAATTCAGGCATCTCTTCACAACCATTCAGTTCAACTGGTTCAGAATCTTTGTTTTCCAGGGACTTTGCCTTTAGCATCTCAGCAATCCGTAAGGTAGCTTTAGCTACATTCTCGACCATATCAGCATCCATCTCCACCTCTGGCTCCTGTTCATCCAGGCTAGCAATATCCCAAATATCATCCTCAGGCACAATCCTCTCATCACAACGCTCTTCATTAGCCAAATCCTCATGCATACCTTCTTCAGTGTTGCCAACCCCCCTGGTATTATCGTCCAAAGACTCCCCAGCACCTAATCCATCCGATGGAACAACATCCATTTCATTCATCGCCGCAGGTACCATACCATCATCCAGCTGTCCCAGAAAATCCATAATAATAGGATCTTCCTCCACTCTCTCCACATCCGCATCACAAACCATCTTCACTTCATCAGAAGTCTCTACCCCATCCTCCACCCTTTCTGTATCCAGCAAAAAACCATCTTCAAAGTAACCTGTATCCAGCTTCTCTTCCTTCTTATCATCAGCCAATCCCAAGGCATCATCCTCTTTCCTTCCCTGTGCATGCATATTCTCCAGATCACTGTCATGTACAGCCACAACCTCCAAATCCAAAGAAGAATCCACTGGCAACTTCTCATCTGCACTTTGCTCCTTTACCTGGTTTTCATCCACCTGCACATGCTTTTCAAACTTTGGAAAAAAATCAGAAGGCAAATAGAACATACCCCTTTGCACCTGTCTCGGCCTTTGAGGCTCCTGTCTCATCAAACTTTGCATAGGACTCTTGTCCACCTCAACCAAATTCACCCGCTTATCCCTCACAGACACAACACCTTCATACGGATAAATACCCATCTCCATCTGCTTCAAAACCTTGCCTTCCTTTTCCCTAGCAATGCTAACAGCATCATCAAATGACCTGGGATTTTTCAACTCAACCCTGACCCTCAAATGGGGTAACAAACCATCAATAAACAAGCTCTTCTTCAAAAACATTGGAGGAACTCCCTGCTTCAATGTCACACACCACTTACCCCACAAACATGTAAATACCTTCACAAAATCATCCAGTGATTGCCCATGTACCTGCTTCAAGACGCTCAGCTCCTGCCAAAGCACACCAGAATCCTCCACTTGCTGAAATCGCTCCAAAAGCCCTTCTTTTAACCTGTCCAAGGTCAAAACACCAGTATCCCGTGCTTCAAAACCCTTCAGCCAGCTTCGGGCATCTCCCTTCAAGAAAATCCTTATCAGCCTCAGAACCTGCTCTTCATCTGTCACATGGTTGCTAATGCATGCCAACTCCATCTGCTCCAAGAAATCAACCACATCTTCACCCTTCCTGCCATGAAACTCAGGATAAGACCACATCATGACAAACCGGTATCAATCCCTGAGTTCTCCTCAGCGGAACACACGCCTTTCTAGGCAAAGAACAACGCCAGAGCTATCCTCAGTCACACTATACCAGAAAGAGCCACTCCTCAGTGGAACAATCCAAGAGCAATCCTCAGTGGGGGCACCAGAAGGATGTGAGGTGAAAAAAAGAAAGAAATACCTGCCTCTATAGCCCTTCCACCTCGCAAACTTGGAATAACACACACGAACGGGGGCACCACCAGCCACCGGCTGGAACAATTCTCTCACTCACCACCCAACCCACGCCAGACAGACAGCCCAAAACAGGGGCACCATAAACCAAGACAAACACCCAGCTTTATATTCCCAGATCAAAACATTTCATACAAGCTTCTCCCGACACAGAAGCCTACTCACACAACCCACAACAAAACACTCAGGCCTGTCAGCCGAGGATACACCACATCCCTGATCACCACAACACTCGCCTGCCTGCTGTACCAACCACACCAGAATGAACCCGGTCACTCTCGCTCCAGAAGGCGCCCACACCAGCTAACCCTCGAGTCCTCTGCGACCCATCACCTCTGCATGTGTCGTCAGCAGCAGCCACACCATCATCTCTCTCTCAATCTCTGTGCTGATCCTCTGTCAGCTCGCAAACCCAGGCAGCTTATCTGCCTTGCTACCGGCCCACCACCAAGCAGCAACACTTCTCTGTCTCTGCCTTCACTCGGCACCCTGCTCTCTGTCCACAGCCCTGTCTCCTAGGCGGCCCACACCAGCCAACCTGTCAACCTTCGACCACACTCTGTCAGTGCTTGACCAGCTACCTTGCAGCTCTTCGACGGCTTCCACACGGCCCACGTCCACTTCTTCACACGCTGCACTCCACGCTGCCAGCACCTCTACGCTGCACTTCTCAACTGCTCTCTGCTGCGCCAATGACCAGGCTACCAGCCCATCCACGCACTCTTCAACACTGTCGACCAGCTATCTTGCGCCAACACAGCAGCGCCCCTGGCCAAGGCTCCATGCTGCTTGCACACGCTAGCCCACGTCCACTTCTTCACACGGGAGGGTCTCCAGCACTTCTGCAGCCCATCACCACTAGACCAGCTACGCATCACCAATATCGCATCTGCAGCAGCCCGTCGCCTGCAGCAACTCGTCGCCCAAGAAGCCCCCCATCTGCAATACGGCGACCTCCTACACTTTCCTGCAGCACACGCCGCCTTCACCACCTTCGACCGGCTTCCAGAATGCAGTGTTGGCAGCACAATATAGTTCCACGCCAGCTTCTTGCTTTTTTTGCCATAAATTATATATATATTTCATTTTTACCTAGGAGATGGCCACTTCAACCTTTTCACACTCATATGTCCATGGCCACATTGGCCCCATTACCTCTGCATGCCCATGCTCCATACGCTTTCTAAATGCAACCCACAATCCTTGGGGACACGTACACAAACAAGCAACCGAGTGCTGATATCAACTCGAGCTGACCACGTTCCGGATCGGCCTCACGACAAAACCATCCACAAAATCACTCTGCACACGCATTCAAAGCCAACCTCTGCACACAAGCCATGCACACGTATATACACTGACCAAAAAGACGTCTCAGAAAAACGCCTGACACCTAGCACCACCAAACTTTCTCTATTCCCCTCACGATCCTCTACACCTCCTCACCTCACCTCCCCACTCCGCCTCCATCACCAACTCCTCCCATCTCCACTTAGGCCTTCCCATACCCCTTAAAGACATTCCCTCAACATTGACAAGGCCTCTCCCTCTATTTATTGCAACCCTCGCCATGCTTGCCTCATCATCATCCACCTTCATCAACCTCCCCTCGACATCCCTTTCCCCACACCTTTGGCGGAAGGAGAAATCCCCCCGCCCCCACCGTAAGAGTAGGACAATGTGGAACTCTCCCTGAACCCCCTCAACTAGTGCGATCCATTAGATTGCATGAAATGTGAGCAAGTAATAAACATCCTGCTTGGTTGATAACTCCAGGAGGCTCCCATCGCTAGGGTGATCGACTGCACATGGACATCCATGTCCTATGGCCCTACCTTGACGCCAAACATAATAGGTGGAAGCGCGAGCACCCCCTCGTCAACATGGAGGCTACCATAGACCCCTCGTTTGCTGATGCTTTCTCCATCATGTTCAAACTCATGGACGAGTAGCTAGCCTGACGTCATCCCTTCCTCCTCAAACCCTTCATCTAGGAACAATACTACAAGGCGTTGCGTCAACTAAGCATCGATCCAACCTATCTGCGCATCTGCCTTGCTGCCGCGCCGGCTAGGCTTGGGACCTTTTTCATCAAGAGTAAGCAAAGAACCCTAAGCTTCACTACAACTTCCCTTGGTTCGCTCCTCCGACGGCCTAGAATCCTTGCACACTGAGGACACCATGCTCAAATGCATACATGCCTTCATTGACAGATATAAGCAAGTGCCAAATCCTATAGTGGTGGCCACTATCTGGTTTTTTCACCTCATTATCACTCTCTTGGAAACATTCTCGGACTGGTGCCACTACCACGAGGGCAGTTTATGAAATATGAAAAGACACAATCCTATTGTGACAATTGAGTCTTGCCTTCTCTCTCTCTCTCTCTCTCTCTCTCTCTCTCTCTCTCTCTCTCTCTCTCTCTCATTTATGGTTGTATGCTTATGTTTGTGAATGACTACTTGCTTGATTGTGGTGTATGCATGGAGTGGATGGTGCTAGTCTAATCTTCTCTTCTCTTCTCCCTTCTCTTGTCTCCCTCTCAAGATCCCTCTTGCATTCACATTGGCACTGAGTGGAGGTGGAGTTTTCCATAGCTCCCTTCTTCCTGCTCACTACCTAGCTTGTGGATCTCCATTTGAGTGACACAAGCAGAGGTGGAGTGAGCCCTAGTGGCCTCACATTGGGGAGTTAACCCTCATTAGGGTTGGCTAAGTGCTAGACTCCGAATCGACCCTTGCATGGCATCATTGTCTTCTTCTCTCCCTCTCTTGTACAAGGTAGCATGTTTTGGCTAACACATACAAAACAAGGCTTGCTTTTCCACTTTTACAAAAATAACTCAAGCACTAAAGCTTGTTCACACACTAAGTGTAAAATAACCAAAATTCCTCTAACACATGCCAGTAAAATAGCAACGCCATGCATGCATAAATAATATATACAATCATTTGACAAATGGCCAACAAAATAACCCATATGAAATAATAATAATCCGAGATGATATAGAAAAGATCCTCTATGTGCAACACACGCACTACTCATCACCTATCTCATAAATGTAAACACATTAGTTGTTCAAATTAATTGCTATCACAACAATTAATCCCAATATGAAACATTGGCAAAAAAATGGCCCATGATCCTTCACGATACACTCAAGGATGCCCTAGATTGGTCTCTCACGAATCATCTCATTCCATAAAAAAATGGCCCATGATTTTGTAGCTCCCTCCAGTACTTCCAAAATTGACACTCAGCGCACCACAGGCAGGTCGAGCTTATTAGACATGTAGCCAAAACTTCCAAGTGCCATATCCTCTAGCAATATCAAGAGCTCAAGAGCTAAGATGCATAGATCCGGGAAGAGCACCAAAATCTTAGCCATTCCCAATAACTACTTTAGGGTGCCCATGAGAAGAATGCCCAGCTCAAAGCCAAGCTCAAGAAAGCCACACGTGAAATCCATTGGCTTTAGAATGAGCTCATATGGTAGCCACCTAGAGGGAGCGTGCATAAATAATATATACAATCATTTGACGAATGGCCAACAAGATAACCCATATGAAATAATAATAATCCGAGATGATATAGAAAAGATCCTCTATGTGCAACACACGCACTACTCATCATCACCTATCTCATAATGTAAACACATTAGTTGTTCAAATCAATTGCTATCACAACAATTAATCCTAATATGAAACGTTGGCAAAAAAAATGGCCCATGATCCTTCACGATACACTCAAGGATGCCCTAGATTGGTCTCTCACAAATCATCTCATTCCATAAAAAATGGCCCATGATTTTGCAGCTCCCTCCAGTACTTCGAAAATTGACACTTAGTGCACCACAGGCGGCGGGTTGAGCTTATTAGACATGTAGTCAAAACTTCCAAGTGCCATATCCTCTAGTCGCAATATCAAGAGCTCAAGAGCTGAGATACATAGATCCGGGAAGAGCACCAAAATCTTAGCCATTCCCAATAACTACTTTAGGGTGCCCATGAGAAGAATGCCCAGCTCCAAGCCAAGCTCAAGAAAGCCACACATGAAATCCATTGGCTTTAGAATGAGCTCATGTGGTAGCCACGTAGAGGGAGCGTGCATAAATAACATATACAATCATTTGACAAATGGCCAACAAAATAACACATATGAAATAATAATAATCCGAGATGATATAGAAAAGATCCTCTATGTGCAACACACGCACTACTCATCACCTATCTCATAAATGTAAACACATTAGTTGTTCAAATTAATTGCTATCACAACAATTATTCCCAATATGAAACGCTGGTTAAAAAATGCCCCATGATCCTTCACGATACACTCAAGGATGCCCTAGATTGGTCTCTCACAAATCATCTCATTCCATAAAAAATGGCCCATGATTTTGCAACTCCCTCCAGTACTTCAAAAATTGACACTCAGCACACCACAGGCGGCGGGTCGAGCTTATTAGACATGTAGCCAAAACTTCCGAGTGCCATATCCTCTAGCAATATCAAGAGCTCAAGAGCTGACATGCATAGATCCGGGAAGAGCACCAAAATCTTAGCCATTCCCAATAACTACTTTAGGGTGCCCATGAGAAGAATGCCCAGCTCCAAGCCAAGCTCAAGAAAGCCACACGTGAAATCCATTGGCTTTAGAATGAGCTCATGTGGTAGCCACCTAGAGGGAGCGTGCATAAATAATATATACAATCATTTGACAAATGGCCAACAAAATAACCCATATGAAATAATAATAATCCGAGATGATATAGAAAAGATCCTCTATGTGCAACACACACACTACTCATCACCTATCTCATAAATGTAAACACATTAGTTGTTCAAATTAATTGCTATCACAACAATTAATCCCAATATGAAATGTTGGCAAAAAAATGGCCCATGATCCTTCACGATACACTCAAGGATGCCCTAGATTGGTCTCTCACAAATCATCTCATTCCATAAAAAATGGCCCATGATTTTGCAGCTCCCTCCAGCACTTCAAAAATTGACACTCCAGTGCACCACAGGCGGGTCGAGCTTATTAGACATGTAGCCAAAACTTCTAAGTGCCATATCCTCTAGCAATATCAAGAGCTCAAGAGCTGAGATGCATAGATGTAGGAAGAGCACCAAAATCTTAGCCATTCCCAATAACTACTTTAGGGTGCCCATGAGAAGAATGCCCAGCTCAAAGCCAAGCTCAGGAAAGCCACACGTGAAATCCATTGGCTTTAGAATGAGCTCATGTGGTATCCACCTAGAGGAAGCATGCATAAATAATATATACAATCATTTGACAAATGGCCAACAAAATAACCCATATGAAATAATAATAATCCAAGATGATATAGAAAATATCCTCTATGTGCAACACACGCACTACTCATCACCTATCTCATAAATATAAACACATAAGTTGTTCAAATTAATTGCTATCACAACAATTTATCCCAATATGAAACGTTGGCAAAAAAATGGCCCATGATCCTTCATGATACACTCAAGGATGCCCTAGATTGGTCTTTCACAAATCATCTCATTCCATAAAAAATGGCCCATGATTTTGCAGCTCCCTCCAGTACTTCCAAAATTAACACTCATCGCAACATAGGCGGGCGAGCTTATTAGACATGTAGCCAAAACTTCCAAGTGCCATATCCTCTAGCAATATCAAGAGCTCAAGGGCTGAGATGCATAGATCCGGGAAGAGCACCAAAATCTTAGCCATTCCCAATAACTACTTTAGGGTGCCCATGAGAAGAATGCCCAGCTCAAAGCCAAGCTTAAGAAAGCCACACATGAAATCCATTGGCTTTAGAATGAGCTCATGTGGTAGCCACCCCTAGAGGGAGCTAGCCCACACTCACAAGTAGGATATGGATTCCCTCTAATTTCAATACAAAGCCCTAGAGACCTCCAACACTGCAAAAGCTGAGGCACATACAGCCCAAAGAGAGATGAGCTCAAACAAGCTAAAGCCTAGAGGCCTTAAAAAGATGCAGGGGAGAAGAGAGCTTGAGCTCTTGCAAGCACACACACACTCACACAAAACCTAGAAGAGAACACATAAGATGAGAGGCTGAAAATTGTTGTTCTTCTTCTTCTACAAAAGAGGTCTACAAAGGAGATAAAATGATTAACACACATACTAGAGTATATACAAGTGGTCCATAATGTGAACACGCTAAGTGGAGTGGATAGGTGTGGACTAGTCGGTGTAGTCCATTTGTAGAATCTCTAGTGAAGATATGTTGGTGCCAGCTACCAAACCCGCTAGTGATCTAAATATCGAATGGTTATGCAGGCACCTCGTGAGTGTCAGCACATGTTGAGCTTGACATCTCAACACTCGCCCTCCTCAAGCTCAACTCCAGCTCGTGAACTCCAAGCATATCTTGAAATTTGCGGAGCTTCTTAGCTCCCAAGGCCTTCTTGAAGATGTCAGCGAATTGATCCTGTGTGTTGACGTAGGCCAAGTCGATGTCGCCTACCAAGACTCTCTCCTTGATGATAAAGTGGTAATGTACCTCAATGTGTTTTGTCCACACATGGAAAATTGGGTTCCTAGCCAACTGCATACTGCTAAGATGGTCACAATATATGACAATGTTTCTCTCCACATGCAAGCCCAAATTAGCAAGTAGCTTGTGTAACCAAGCTACCTCACGCGCTACTACGTAGCTCCTCTGTACTCTGCCTCTGTACTTGACAAGGCAATTGTGGGTTGCTTCTTGCTTCTCCATGTCACAGTAGCACTCCCCAATGAAAACATAAATCCGTTGATAGATCTCCTGTCTGAGATGCTACGTGCCCACTCTGCATTTGTGTACCCATATAGCTCCAATGGTACACCTACTGCATAAAACAATGCATAGTCAACAGTGGCTCTCAAATACCAAAGTGTGCGTCACACACTGTCAAGATGTCGTTTGTGCGAAACCTACATAAACTGGCTCTCTAAGCCAACAGTGTAACTCAAATCTGGCGTGTTGATCATGGCATAGATCAAACTCCCCATAATCTTCCTGTACATAGTGGGATCCTCCAACATATAACCTACATCCGCACTAAGCTTGCATTTTGATCTAATGGCATCAAGATTGGCTTACAAAACCAACCATCCCATACTTGGACAACATGTCCAATACATATTCTCTGTGAACAGCCAAATACAATCAGGTGTGCGAATGACCTCAATGCCCAAAAAGTAGCGTAAATCTCCCAAATCCTTTATGTCAAACTTCCTTTTGAGAAGACTTTTCACATGTTCAATCTCTTCCAAGTTGTCACCCCCAACAATAAGATCATCTACGTAGAGATGGTGATGATCACAATACCCTTATCACTCTTTCGTACATACAAAGAGTGATATGCATCTGCCATATGAAAACCAATAGGGACAAGATACTCAGCAATCTTGTCATGCCATGCTCGCGGAGCTTGCTTCAGCCCATACAAGGCCTTATGAAGCTTACATACATACTCTGGGTGACCTGTATCCTCAAAACTAGGTGGTTGATCCATATACACTTCTTCTTACTTCAGCCTATACAAGGCCTTATGAAGCTTACATACATACTCTGGGTGATCTGTATCCTTAAAACCAAGTGGCTGATCTATATACACTTCTTCTTGCAAGCTGCAATGCAAGAACACATTTTTTACATCCATCTGTTGTAAAAACCAGCCTTTAACTGCAACCACCAGAATCACAGCTCTCATAGTTACCATCTTTGCAACTAGGGCAAACATCTCCTCATAATCAATCCCATGTGTTTGCATGTATCCTTTGGCTACCAATCAAGATTTGTACTTGCTTATGCTACCATTACTGTTATGTTTCACCTTATACACCCACTTACATCCAATAGCTTTCTTGCCTTCAGGCAATGGCACCAAATCCCAAGTCTCATTTCCATACAATGCATCCATCTCCTCATCCATAGCTTTCTCCTAATACACATTTCTAAATAGCCTCATCAAAACATGTGGGCTCTACAACGTGCAAAACTTTTGCCATATAAGCATAGTGATGTGCCACATAACCATTGTAAGTCAACCTCTACATAGGGTTTTTAACTCTTCCAGATCTTCGTAACTTTGCATTCATGGCTTCCAAAGCCTTCTTTACAACCAGGTATTCTCATTGTTGCTGGAATCCCAAGTTCCTCATCAAGGCTTATCTCTCCGAGCCACTACACTCTCCATCAACAAAGGAATGCCTTGCAGAAATATTAGAAATATCAGGTAGCATACCAAGGGGCTCAACCACTTTCTCTTTGCCTTCATTTGATGTACCAACTATATTTCCAGGACTAGTATTATGATGCAGCTTGCCACTCCATGGTCTATCAATAGAGCCAACACAAAAGGACTCTCCAAGTCTACTCAATGATTGTGATTGATGACTTGCATTATGTGCAAGAAGTGCACACACACGAGCACAGCTTTAGACCTTTGCCCATGCACATCACTTGCATATTTCACAACGTGCCTCATAATTTTTTCACATCTCGCAACTCGCACTTTGCACATGCATACATATCGCATCTCACGATTTGCACATGCACACATCTTGCATCTCATAGTTTGCACACCTAACCTCACTAATGAAACCCTCCAGGTACATCTTTGTAGGGGGGACCATGGTGGTGAGTGCAAGCGTGGACCATGGTATAAACCATCGCCTACCACCTTGCCCTACATCCACTTGCAAATATTGGTCCTAAACCATACAACTTAACCTCACATGCCAACTTCATAGCGCATCTTGGACCATCCACACTTCCACCTAGATAGCAACTTCACCACACCAACTTAGGTAACGCATGGACATGGTTACAATTAAAAATAGGGTATGTTAACCACTCTTTAGGTTAACATGGTTTCTCTGCCTAACCAGTGGGCACTTACCCTTTATAAGATGGTGCTAGAACATATAAAATGGTCTTACCTTATGCTTAATGTCAAATAGGGAAAGTCTACACAACATGTACTAGCTTATCATTTGTCACAGATTCATAATGGCGAACCTGCCATAAGAATTAATGACGATATCTTGGATGCATGCTTATTTAAGATTGGACATGGTGCCTGAGTAGAGTGATAAAATCTCACAATACCTTGCTTATGAATTTTTTGCAAGATCGACCATTGAATAAAGATAAGATGTGGTAGCTTATCAAGCTAGCAGCACTATAACCATCTTCTGGACAACTATACAAGTTGGGTAAAGATTATGTTCTATGGAGGTGTGTATATGAAGATGAATTTGTGTAATCCTAGAGGACGCACAGTCCAAAATCACTGGAGGACACTTCAGTGATTGGGGAAGTGACAACATAGAAGATTCTCCAAGTAGGCTTATGGTAGCCAACATTGTTTGGTGATGTGGTTGAATTTGTCAAAGGTTGTGATGAGTATCAATGATTTGATGTGCACCACATCAGAGGGACCAGATGCCCCTCACCCTAGTAATAGTCCAACAACCCTTTGAAAAATGGGAAATTGATTTTGTAGAAATCATAAGTCCTTACACACAAAGAACCCAAGCCCGCTACATAATAGTAGCCACATATTACTTTACCAAGTGAGCAGAAGAATGAAAGCTATAGCTATTAGGAAGACTTATACCACTACTAAATTTTTATATGAGCAAGTCATTTCCAAATTTGGATATTTATCATCTCATGAAAGGCTTTATGATAGTGCACATGAAGTCTTCACCCTACTTGGCCAAGCATAGAGTACAACAAGATATTATGTAGCATTCTAACAAAAATTGTTCAGGCAAGCAGAATAGATGGGGAGAGCACAAGCTTACAACGGCTCTATGGGCTTACGGAACATTGTACAAGAAGGTAGCAAGTTACACTCCATTATGATTATGGGGTTGGCGGTGATGTCCATGGAGTACATAGTTCCCAATTTGAGAATCATTGTGACAGATCGACTGTGAATGCAATGGTTGAAAGGCTTATTGATCTAGAAAAGTTGGAGAAAACCAGACTTATCCCCATGCATGGGTTGATGGTAGAAAAGCTCTAACATAAAAAATGGTTTGACCAAAAAGTCAAATACAAAGAGCTTAAGGAGTATAACTTAGTACTATTATACGAAACCATGACTAATAAATGAAAAAAAACTTAGGGGACTGGGACCTTTCTGAATCACTGAGATTACTCCATAAGGATCGGTTAGAATTGAGACCCTGGGTGGTCTTGAAAGACATGGGTACATTAATGGGAGAAAATTAAAAAATTATTATGGACCCTTGATGTAGGATATGCTAGCCCATATACATAAAAAGAAAGAGGAAAAGGAAGAATAAGATAGGATAAAAATACTTGCCCAAATGGAGCCCAAGAGGAGGCTATAGCTAGGATCAATAAAGCAAAGAATAGGTAAAACATGGCTACACTATCATCCTCCCTAGAAGATGATGGCCTGGATATTGAGCTTACAACAAGTGGTAGCACATTTAACCACAAGTCTCCAAGGTATCATTGCAATGAAATGAGGAGGCACTTGCCCATGTATTAACATAGCTAGAATCATAGGTATAAACCACTCCAGAAGCTATGGCCAAGTATGATAATCTTCTATAAAGGCACACAAGTAGAAGCCATCATGGTGCTCCTTATAGAAAAGGATTAAAGGATAACTCAACTCAAACAGTAACCAAGACAACAACTTCAGCCATATCCAGCAATGCGTAATGAACAATAATTAAAGAACCTCATAAAGCGAGCCTCGCAATAGCTTTGCTAATGGTTCCTCAGACCCCTCCATAAACCTTTACTTTTCTCTTTTCTACACTAACACTCTCATTCTTACGATATGACACTAGCATTAGTGAGGATCTAACCTAAGGTGACGTTGCATTAATACAACAGAGCTCTGATAGTGATATCAACCCCACTACAATCATGGCTATTCTCCATAATGATATATATATCTTATCTATACATATGCTATACATCCTACTATTCTTAATTTTAGACCATGGTGTAGAGTACTAATGAACTCTACAATTTTGGATGATAGAGAGTTGTTAGACCTTTATATGCCCCCTAACCTTCCCTCTGCTAACTTTGAAACCCTTTCTAACTCTTTTGCATTGTTCTAGACCCTGGGGTGGGTAGAGGCCTACGATGATACATTTACTTATCTAACTCTTCACGAAAGTAAATTATACCACCTATATGGAATCTTAAAACTTTATCAAAATATCTACAAACATCTAGAATAGATTTTGATATCAGTGGTATATGACTTTTCCGTGTTACACATTGAATATCCTATTGTTGTCTCTCAAGAGTAGTAGTTAGAACTTAATACATTTTTAAATACCACTAAGCCCCCTCCTCCCCCAAAGATTGATGATGATAAAGAGGGGGAAGGCGTGTATCTGTATACATATCCTCTACATAGGCCTCTATCTTCTAAGCTCCTCCCATCCCATGGGCAACAAGTCCCTCGGCCTTACTAACGCTAAGAGACAAAGTAACATATGATCTTATTCTATGTAACCTAACTTTCCCACTGACACTCTAGCCCACTGGCCTTGAAGCCTACAACAACAAGCTACACTAAGGAAAATCCTCAATTTGTGTAGTTGCCTACTGATGATGTTTTGTGATAGCTGTCACATACATATTATGAAGATTCAATTAGAGTTGGCTGCTAAGTCCAAATTTTTTCTTCAAAGTACTCATGCAGATGACTCCATTCCAACATTACCAATGGCAAGGGAGGGTACCTTATGGGAAACTATGGCAGTGTGTCCACCAAGTGTAGTGGCTACTCAAAGATAGACACAAGTGGAGACCAGCTAAAGATAGAAGATTTTAGAATTCAATTAGAATGGAGGAAGAAGTCCTCATCATTCCTCAATTTGGAAGCATTTACTTATGGTCAATTCTTACACAGAGATGGACCCACTATACATGCCAATCAAAACGTGGTTCACCCAAGCTACCTTTAGAGTAAAACAAAAAAGGGATTCTAATGCTTGTTATAACTTCCCACTTTTTGAGCTTGCAACTTTTGATTGCATAGAAGCTAGAGAAATGGGCTATTATTATAGATCACAGCATGGAGAAGGATCTCGGATCCAATAATAGTCACCACATCTATCATTTCTTAAATCTCATTATGGTTTTGTTGGATAAAAAATAAGATGCATTAGAAAATTTTAATAAAGAAGCACTATGCTTTGACATGAACAGGGAAATTGAAGAGCAAGGCATTTTGTATTACTATTATCGTCTTTAGGTTACGTGCATATCACTTTTGAAGAGCAAGGCATTTTGTATTACTATCATCGTCTTCGGGTTACATGTATACCACTTTTGAAGACATGATAGATACATCCTTTTAGACACCACTTCTATAAGTTGCAGCTAAGGAGAAATCATTACGGATTAAGCTGGGAGGTAGGGCATTTATGCCTTAAATGTTTTGAGGAAGGAACATACATTAGGTAGGAGGGGATGTTAACCCCATTTCAGGCTTTACAAAGGTTCTCTCTACTATCATGTAAACATCACCTAAAAAGTTGTATATATTATGAGAAAAGTTGGCAAATGACCACGCTTAGTAGATTAGGATTAAGTGTAGGTGACCAAGTGTGAACATGGAACAGTTGTATATAAGTGAATTTCTCGTAATAATGAAAAAATGCAATTTTCATTTGTGTGCCAATTAAGTTGTGCATGTCTCCTTGCTCTACCTTATTGAGAGAGAGAGAGAGTTGAGAGGAGTGTGTGATTCTTGGAGCATGTGCCTCTTTCTCATTGTGTGAAAGGGAATGAGAGTATGAGAGATGATTCCTTATAGGGAAGAGGAAAGCACAAAATCTTGGAGCTAGCAACCACCACTGGTGGAGCTTGGAGGCTATTAATCCCAAGTCGGAAGCAATGTGTCCCCTATGATAGTTACTATTTATTCCACTTTTTCTAGAATGGTAGAGTTATGGTGATGAGCTGTTTTGTAAATGAGCCATAATAGCCCTTCATCACATCTTTCTATAGTGCTTATTCCACTTTTGCTAGAATGGTAGAGTTATGGTGAATGAGCCATAACTGCCCTTCATCACATCTTTTTATGAGAATGATGGTATCTTTGGAAACAATGCAAGTTGGTAAGTCTCACCCCATGTTGAGAGGAGAGTGTGATTCTTGGAGCATGTGCCTCTTTCTCATTGTGTGAAAGGGAATGAGAGTATGAGAGATGATTCCTTATAGGGAAGAGGAAAGCACAAAATCTTGGAGCTAGCAACCACCACTGGTGGAGCTTGGAGGCTATTAATCCCAAGTCGAAAGTAATGTGAGTCCCCTATGATAGTTACTATTTATTCCACTTTTTCTAGAATGGTAGAGTTCTGGTGATGAGTTGTTTTGTAAATGAGCCATAATAGCCCTTCATCACATCTTTCTATAGTGTTTATTCCATTTTTGCTAGAATGGTAGAGTTATGGTGAATGAGCCATAACTGCCCTTCATCACATCTTTCTATGAGAATGATGGTATCTTTGGAAACAATGCAAGTTGGTAAGTCTCACCCCATGCTGAGCCACCATGTTTACTACTTTTTAAATTATTTATTGGCCCAAAGATGGCACAAAACCCTTATCTTGAGGATCCGCACAACACAATCTTCATGAACAAAGAGTCAAAGAAAGCAAAATTAAAAGAGTCAAAGAAAGTAACATGTTAGTGTTTTCACTAGACATAGCTTCTACACATGGGCACACCTTTAGCCCCATGCCCATGAATGACACATGCAAGACACACACACGTGATTTTTATTTAATACACACATAGCACCACTCTTTTAAGCACCTGCATTAAGCCTCATCACTCATAACTGTCTAGGTATATCTTTGAATGGGGGAACTATGGTGGTGGTGGCACGAGGGTAAGCGTGGCCCATTTTAATACCCATCTTAAATTAGCAAGAACCTATTGCGGCCTCGTCTTTGACCCCCCCCATTTCTTGATCCACCTTGCCTCTATTCCTAGTGCTCACTAATGCCAAATTCCTTGAGCTCTACAGCCTTGCTCCATTTGCAACTATGGACAAATCTAGCTGCCATGCATCAACAATGTAATAATCGTAACTCCCCGATAAAAAGGATGTTGTAAATGTTGAAGAAAGAAGAAAGGGAGTCACAAAAAGTAGTTGAGTAGAGAAATCTTTAAGTTGGAGGAGTACACACACACGGGAATACCTTTTGCTTGTTGCCCATGCATGTCACCTATCTATTTTACTATATGCATCACAATGTTTTCACATCTTGCATCTCATGGCACACACACACACATGGACATACAACTAACCTCGTCAACACTAACCCTCTAGGTATATATCTAAATGGGAGCACCATAGTGGGTGCATAAGCCTAGCCCATGGTACAACCCATCACCTGGAAACCCTTAGCTTTATAGGTCCCTCTATAGGTTTCTATACATACAACCTCTATTTTGACTTCATTCCCACATTTTCCATGGTCGACATATTCTCCACCCATAGAGAAGCCTAATCTCTGTAAGTATCCCATTATAATGTTGGGAAGTAATCTCATGTCAATTTTTAAGTTTGGTCGGCCTAGTGTAAAAACCAGTCACTTGTACATAAGTTATTTTTGAGACTAAGCAATGCAATAGAATACTTGTGAGCTCTTCTCTCTACTATTACTTGCTTGTGAGCTATTGGATTCATGTATGCTAGATGGATGCTTGCTTAAATAGGTTTGCTTGTAGGATTCCCTTTCTTACATTAGCTTCTTCTTCTTTCCTCTACCTTTTGTGAGACAAAACCACTATGAAAGATAATATCTATTTGCCTCCATTTAGACAAAGAGAGAAATCCCTTCACCCCATTGGCAAGGAGCATTCTGGTGTGAGAATAGAGTGAGGACATGATGGACAAGCTAGCGCACCTACATCAGGAAGTTATACTTGTGACTCCAAGGCAAGGTCCAATGACACATGCTTTGGCAAGGCTAAGGTAAGCTCTTGACTTGAACAACTGTCTCATAAACAATGCTCTAGAAGGGTAGAGGCTTAGAGCTATGGGAATAAAAAGGCAAAAACATTTGACATTGTGAAGACATAGTTATGACTATGTTCTTGAAAATATAACATACTGGAAAAACAAAACAAAAAAAGAAGGCCCGCAAAATTATACATTTGGGAGTTGGATTCGGAAGATTGTAATCAACTAAAAAAGCTTCCACATGGTGGTACTTATCGCCACATTTGTTTCATGTAAACAACAAGTTTGGGTGTTCTTTGGTATATAGCAATAGCTTCAAAGATAACATATTTGGGTGTGTATTTTATTGGTGTTTCAAAAGTAGCTAGAATTTAACAATTTTGATGACGTTTGTATTCATTGGTACATAAATAAAGAAACTGTACTGCATATTTACCATTTTATTTCAAAGTTAGAATTGTGCATGTCAACTTCGTGGACCTCACTTGGATGCATTAAATCTAATACGGTGGTCTATAAAGGTGGTATTATATACATTCCTCTAGGTCATCCTCTGACCGCAATGGGAACATTGGCCAATCACCACCATCCATCATGAAGGTGAGTGATTGGTTATTATAATCATGGAGAATAAATGATAATGATCATGAGTCTCCATCTAGGATGAAGAGATTCTCTATCTTTTTTACCATTTCTTAGATCTTATGCACATATTTAAGAATGTGGGGGAGTTCTATCTGGGAACACTTAGTTGGAGACACCACATATCCAAGAATGTATGGATTTCTATCTAGGAATAATAACATGGAGACAAAGATACTAAGGGTGTATGAGATGATTTTAAAGAGATTGAGAATATGGAATCTTTCACGTGACAGTTAATCAAATCCAAAGTGATCCTACCTAAATCCCCTTGGGTTTTATCTAGTAATACTTAGGTGGAGATAAAGATACTAAGGGTGTACAAGATGATTTGAAAGAGTTTAAGAAGATGGAACCTTTGAGACCATAGTTAATCAAATCCAAAATGATCCTGCCTAAATCCCCTTGGATTTAATCCAAGAGAGAAGAGACAAAATTGGAAAAGGAGATTGCATTCTTTTTCACTCCAACTGATCATATACATTGTCCAAAAAGTGCCTTCACAAAAAAACAACAAGCTAAGTGGTTTAAAGTCTAATGAGTGGCACAAGTTCTTATAAGTGTATATGTATTTGTAAGTTTATTTTTTCTTTATAATTACATGATTCACATAAACTAATTGCTCAATGCATGGTATGTATATGTAGTTTCTGTACTTCCTATTTTAACTAAAGATTACTTGATGGAAGACATCGTATATGCATGCAATTTAATTAAAGACTTCATGATGGAAGACATGAGGAGTTGTTCCATTTACTAGGTTAGAAAATTAGTAAGGTGATTTATTATATACTTATTAATTGCCTTAATATAGGTGTATACAAGACTTAAGAAAAGTGGTATGACATTGATCTCTTTCTTCTTGTTTGATTAGATGGATTTGTTCGAAGGAGATAAACTTGCCATCCATTGTTATGGTAAGGATTAATGTAAAAGAAGAATTGTTCTTATTTGAGAAGCACTTTTCCACAAGTATTCTAATTAAATATTGCATGATGGAAGACATGGGGAGTTGTTTCATTTACTAGGTTAGCAAATTAGTAAGGTGATTTATTACATACTAATTACCTTAATATACAGGTGTGTACAAGACTTAAGAAAAGTGGTCTCACATTGATCTCTTTCTCTTCAAAGGAGATAAACTTGAAATCCATTGTTATGGTAAGGATTAACTCAATGGAAGCATTGGGCTTATTTGAGAAACACTTTTCCTCCTCAAGTATTCTAAATATCTAGACACACCTCCTTGTATAGGTATAGTAGATAAGATTGTAATTGAAAATTATATTACATTTAATGAAATATTTATCATATCTTGATGAGCTTGCACTCCCCCCCAAGGATATGCCATGGATGGAGAAATAATTTTTTTTAAGGATTGGAGTTTGCAAGAGGATGTGATTGACATGTTAGTTTTACGTATGACACATTTGAATTAACATTAATGATACTCATCTAATTGCACTCCTTTCAATTTTTAGTCTTGTAAATTTGACGCATCACATAGAAGTATCTTTCGTGTGGAGTATATTGATGGCAAAAGAAAAACATTCGATTGTGAAGTAATGGCTAGCTTTCTACAAGATAGTTGAATGGTACAAATCTTCATACATCCGTGTTTAAATATTGTGGAATCATACAAGATATCATAGAAGTAGGGCCTAATTTACTATATTTAGACTTAATGTGTAAAGATTCAAAGTGATCTACAATGGTCTTAATGCAATAATCAACAAAGATAGAAATAAATTCTTTGCGATAGACTCAGTAGAGTTATGGACATATCTTCATGCTAATGGGGTGAAAGAAGAGCTCTTAGTGCCTAGATTGAAGCAAAAAGAGATAGCATTCATGATGGTTCTCTCTCACAAAAGACGGGGGAAGAAGAAGAAGCTTATGCAAGAGGAAAACCTATAAACAAACCTATCTAGCTTGCATCCATTAAGCATCCAACAACATCCATGCAAGAAACAAGAGAGAAGAGAAGAGCTCACAAGTATCCTATTACAAGGGAATGAGTGTTCCTTACTTATTGTAAAAATTACCTATATACAAGTGACTGTATTGTCAAACTCCAAGAGTAGGAGCAACCATTTTTGATAGTGTAAGGCTTATTAAAAAATATAATAAGGCTTGGTGATCCATAAAAAATACAATTTTGTTGGCCAAAAGATTATGTCTGACCTTTTTCATGGCATAAATCATGGCCAAACTGTTACGGTAATTAATTTATTATTGGGTGACCCAATAAGTGAAAAGAATATCTTGGGTGACCCAAGTGTGATTAAAGAATTATTTGGTTATGAGTGAATCCAACTAACTATGATGCATGTAAGAAATGTGTGAGTTTGATTGTGAGTGAATCCAATCAACTCTTTTGAATTAATTTTTGATAAAGGTGACCCTAGTTTGTTGTGAGTGAATCCAACCAGTAGTGACATATGTGAAACGTATGGTATACTCTGTGAATACGTGTGACACAAATGAAAACATTGTGAGTGAATCCGATCAACTCTAAGACATGTGTGACGCATGCCAAGATTATAGGAGTTTGATTGTGAGTGAATTCGATGAGCTTTAAGACACGTGTGATGCGTGTGAGGACATTGGGAGTGAATCCAATGTGGGAATGATTATTGTGTTTGATCACTCGTGTGTGCTGATAGTTACAACCAAGGACGATTGTCTTCTCACATGGGAGGACTATCACGGGAGTGAGGTTTTTCAGAATATTTTATCATGGGAGTGAATCTAATTAATTATGTGCGATGCATGGTTCATATATGAAGCATGGTAGTGAATGATTTCCATTTGTTAGAATTATTTTTGTGAGTGATTCCAAAGTATTTGTGATCTAACATTGTGGACTATGTTGAGTATAGATCATGAGTTTGGAACAACCAAGGTGGACATTGGACGAGATTATCTAGCCGAGCACATGTGTGCTAAATATTTGATTTTGTATGGTTTGGCCCATTGTACATATGTTGGGTAAGGTTTATTTTTCATGAGATACTTTAAAAGCATTGGACTAAGGTTCAATTTTGTAAAAAGCCCAATTTTGGAAAGCTATGCTATTTATGGCTCCAAGGGCTAAATTTATGATAATAGGATATAAATATTGCGCGTGGGAGTGGAGCCACACACGTCGGGGGGGGGGGGGGATTTCACCCAATCTTGTGTTCTTTGATCTTTATGCTCTTGAATTATGCTATGGTGTTTATGGTTTATTTCTTCTATTATTCAGTTTGTGAAATATTCAAATCTCCTTGTACCATGGTCCTGTAACACAAACCTTCTCTTTCTGTGATAGTGTAATTCATTTCTGCCTCATTGAGCTACCTAGCTACCTCCTGGTAAAACAAACAATGTAGTCTAATTTGTGTTTCCTTGATTGTGCTAGCACACACCCAATGGCAAAGTTTGGTGCATCAATGTGGTACCCGACATGTCCCATAAACCTTTATACACTCTTAAAATTTGTGGGTGATGAAAGTTCCAAAATCAACTTCACTTTGCTCTCATTTATGGAGATGCCATTTTTAGACACAATGTATCTCACAATATAATACCATCCTTGACACAAAATTGGCATTTCAACGGGTTCAAAGATATTCGATACAACCTACACCTTTGAAATACTTCTCAAGTGAGCTAGGTGGTCCTTCCACTAAGAGTGAGCACACAAGTAGTCAATTAAGACTTCCAACCACTTCTATTGATAGTCCTTGAAATCTATGCACATTAGCCTGCTCAAATGTCACAGGGGAATTTTTTAGTCCAAAGGGAATAACATGATTGGAAAACGTGCCTCCTATTGTCGTGATGAATGCGGTCTTGTGATGATCCTCAGGTGCGATAGAAACTTGTTTATAGCCAGAGAAGCCATCTAAGAAGCAATAAGCTTCTTTGCTAGCTACTCTTTCTAACACATGTGGTTCAGTATATAACATTGGGTAGTGATCTTTTCGAGTGGCCATATTGACCTTTTTCAAGTCTATACACACCCACACACCTTTTTGTTTTTCTTTAGCATAATGACAATGAATGATACCCAATTAGTGTGCTCAATTTCATAGATGAATCATGCTACAATAAGTTTGTCAATTTCCTGTTGCACAATAGCATAATATTTGTGTTTCATGTGGTAAAACCACCTTATTCTAATGCTGGTTGAGATAGGTATTCAACTCTTTGCGTAGGTCAATCCTTCATATTTATATGGATCTTTTAAAACTTGTGCAGGTCAGGTCCGATTGTATCTGTCCACCATCGGCTTTATTTACATAATCATGGAAACAAACATGCCTATCAGTTTTTCTGCCTTGTTTTGCGGATGTTGGTCGGCTTTATTTACATAATTATGGAAACAAACATGCCTATCAGTTTTTCTGCCTTGTTTTGTGGATGTTGGTGTACTACTCCACGTCATTGTTGAAGACTGTTTCTTTAAGCATGATATATCAAATGGAAGGATCTTCTTTTCCATGCGATGCGTGCAGGTGGTTGGGGGTAGCTGCATGGCTTCTCCTTTATCATCTTCATGGATTATTACCCTCCATGTGCTCCCATCTGGCAAGGTCACTTCGCTCGTCTTTGTTGTCCATTTTTCATAAGTTTAATAAGTTCAGTACACAGGAAGGCATTGATCACCTTTGAGAGCTACTCAGCGTAGTGATCAAGGCCAATGGCTTAGAGCTTCTCTTTGATTTTGGTGTCTCTAGGAACGGTCATGAATATCCATATATATTCACATCGATTACTTTTGGGTATTTACAACTCCCTGATTTTAGAGATTAGGTCCCAAGTAAGTACGCATGAAAAACCAAGAAATGGATTTTCATGGGCTTGAAAATCAAAGTTTTTCACACCAAAAATTAAGTGTTCAAATCTTGAGATTTAGGTTATGGTCGCCCCCAATTGTAAATTTGGGGTATATGTTCTCTTTTTAGAAGTAGTCATCACGGTGTGGAAAACCAAACTGGTTTTTCACAGGTATCTTCTATTGTTAGCAAGCTTTTGGTGGGTGATTTAGGGGTGCTTTAAAGACTTAATCAATAGATTGGGGAGGGTTTTAGTGTGGTTGAAGAATGAATCAATAGACTGGGGCGGCAGGGTTTCAACCAAGTGATTGTTTTTAGGGTTTTTCTTTTTGTTTTTGAGAAATACATGATGTAGGCCTTGTGAGTGGTGAGTTAGCATAGGAGAAGGGAGAGAAAGGTGCATTATGAATAGAGTATGTGAAATGAGGTGAATGTTAGGGTTGTCTGATTATAAAGGGGACGAGGGACTTCACACAAGATAATAAGGTAATAAGTATTGGGACACCAAGATAACAAAACAACAAGATAACAAGACAATAAAATTGGGAGACCATGGGAGAACCCCTATCTTGAGTGGTTAAGACTTCTCTACATCAGATAAGGGCGATAACTGTGGCAATGGAGAGCTCTAGGTACAGTAGGTGGTGGAGAGAAATATGCAGAAAGATGTTTGTAAATAGGGAAAAGAAGAAAGGACACGAGATCTTAAATAGATAGTATGAGTGCCAAGTATGGGGCGCGAATGATCTATTAATGGGGTTGGCGACATGTGTCAGGTTGTCAATAGTTTTTCCCACGTGAAAAATGTTTTTCACCCCACGAATGTGAAAAACTAGTTTTTTCATGCCAAAAAATATTATTCCGCCTTAGATATGCTACCGTAGAAACATTGGGCCTTAACATTGGTCGATATTAACGTTGGTTTTTCAAAGGATTCCTATGTTTCAAATGACATAGGGTTGTGATTGGCCCTTGTGTTAAGTAGCACTATGCTTATGTTGGTATTTCTAGCCATAGACACTTGAATACTAACCCTTGCGGAGGGCTCGATATCTAGGTCATCATCTTCCAAGGATGATAGTGTTGCCATGCTTATGGATAAGTTTTTACCGCTTTTGTCTTTTGCTTTATTGACCTTGGCGCTATAGCCTCCTCTTATGCAAGTCTTTTTATCTTGTTGTGTTCTTTCTTTTCCTCTCTCTTTTTATGGATTTGGGCTAACATGTCTTGTGTCAAGGGTCCATAATAGTTTTTCAAATTTTCACCCCATTGATGTACCCATGTGTCTCAATTTTTACTTGACCCTTGAGGAGTAATTTTAGTGATTCATCCCAATCCTCTTAGTTTTACCTTTTTTCGTTTGTTACTCCCGGTTTTGTACAACAATACTAGGTTGCCCTCTTTTAGCTCCTCATCTTTGATGTTTTGGTCAAACCATTTTTTGCAACGGAGCTTTTCTACCATCAAATCATGCATGGCGATAAGTCTGGTTCCTCCAACTTCTCTAAGTCATCAAGATTTTCAACCATTGTATTCTCCGTCAATCTCTCGTTGTTGCCTTCTTTTAGCTCCTTATATTTGACATTTTGGTAAAACCATTTTTTGTGAGACGGAGCTTTTCTACCATCAAACAATGCATGGTGATAAGTTTAGTTTCCTCCAACTTCTCTAGGTTAACAAACCTTTCAACCATTGTATTCTCTATCAATCTCTCATTGACAACGATTCTCAGACTGGGAGCTATGTACTCCCATAGGCATGGCAATAAGTTTGGCTTCCTCCAACTTCTTTAGGTCAAGAAGCCTTTCAACCATTACATTCTCCATCAATCTCTCATTGATAGCGATTCTCAGATTGGGAACTATATACTCCAGAGGCATCACTACATCAACCCTATAGGTTAACTGAAATACCGCTATCAACTTGTGCTCCCAATCCGTTTTACTAGCCTAAACAATTTTGGTCTAAATACCACATAATATCTTGTTTGTGCTTTTTGATTGGCGTTGGCTTGTGGATAGTAAGGTGAAGATTTCCCGTGCACTATCATAAAGCCTGTCTCATGAGATGATGAATCACCTTGTTGACAAAGTGGGACTTTTGGTCACTTACAATCTCCAGAGGACATCCAAATCTAGTGATGACTTGCTTGTATAAAGAGCAGCTGGCAAAGAATCTTACAACTTCGTAGATGGCTTCTCTGGATATAACCAAGCGCCTATCACACCTAAGCCTTATAAGACTACATTCACAATGATGGGAGGCACATTTGCCTATCGGGTTATGCCCTTTGGACTAACCAATGCCCCTACAACAATCTAATAGAATGTGCACAGCTTTCAAGGATTATCTACAGAAGTGGCTGGAAGTCTTCATTGTTGACGACTTATGTGTTTACTATAAGTGCAAGAACCACCTAGCTTGCTCAAGAAAAGTATTTTAAAGGTGTTGATTGTATTGAATATCTTTGAACCCATTGAAATGCCAATTTTGGATTAAGCATGGTATTATATTGGGACACATTGTGTCTAAAAATAATATCTCCACTGACGAGAGAAAAGTGAAGTTGATCTTGGAGCTTCCACCACACGAATTTTAAGGGAGAAAAATTATTTATTGGGTACTACAGAAGGTTTATAATATTCTATGCTAAGACTGCACGACCATTGTATTGACTACTTGTAGTCTTTGAATGAACCGAGGAATGTCCCTAAGCATAAAGAAGGCCTTAGCAAGTGCACCAATTTTGAGACCCCCTAATTGGGGCGTAATCTTTCATGTGTATATTGATACATCAAACTTCACCATTGGGTGTGTGCTAGCGCAACCAAGGGAGTACAAGTTAGACTACCTTGTTTGTTTTTTGATAGTAGGCAACTAAATGAGGTGTAAATGAATTACACTACCATAGAAAGAGAAGGGTTATCCATAGTATCATTAATCCTGCCGCTCAGAGAACCCAAGCCCGCCACATCATAGTAGCCATTGATTATTTCACCAAATGGCCAAAAGCTAGAGCTATGAGGTCCACTTGCTTATACTTTCATGTAGCCTCACTGTTTGCACAACTAAACACAAACATACATAGCTACAACATTCTAAGATGAAAAGGGTGTGGTTAAACATAGGCTTATGACGAACTAAACCACAATGAGAGACACCCAGATAAGTGAACAACGAATAGATATTGGCTTCTGACGAACTAAACCACAATGAGAGAGACACCCAGATAAGTGAACATCGAATAGATATGGGATTATGACGAACTAAACCACAATGAGAGACATCCAGATAAGTGAACAATGAATAGATATTCACTTATGACGAGCTAAACCACAATGAGAGACACCCAGATAAGTGAACAATGAATAGATATTGCTTAATAGAAATAAACTAAATAGCACCCACCAGCATCATGCAGATTCGTGATACGCAGAAGTAATGTAAACACATGTAACAACAATTCCGTCGCGACAGATTTGTTAGTGGAAGTAAGAAAACAGCTCTAAAGAATTCAATGTATGATTGAAATATTTCAATCATACATTGAAGAAAACAGCTCTAGAGAATTCAATGTATGATGGAAATATTTCAATACTCAAAATTTTTCAAAAAGCTCAAAATCACTACCCCCTCGTTTAACCCTCACAATGCCCTCCTAAAGGCAGGACCAAATAAGAGACATATGAGCAGGCTAACAGAGGGATGGGCATGGCGATGCTCACAACAGGTGAATTGAAAGCCATTTGCACATCCGTGTTTGAAGCTCGCCTGCTTTATTTTCGCTCCCAGGTAAAAGCTCTCCATTTCGGCTTTTTCTTAGCTTTTCCTTTCTCGCTTCAGCTCTGAGATCCCCATCGCTTTGCTCGCCTGCTTTTTTCTTGCGATCTGCTTTGGATTTGTCGAGTTCGAGATTCGTTTTGCTTTTTTCATTTTCTGGGTTTCTTTTGGTATCTTCTTGTTTCTGGTTTTCTAGGGCTTCTGCTTTTTCTAGTTTCCTAGGATTTCCTCAATCTGCTATCTGGGGTTCTTACATGTCTTTCTAGGGTTTTTATTTCTGCTTTGCAAGTGCTTCCCATATTGGTGTTTTCTGTATAGTTTCCCCTTCAGTTTTCTAGGGTTTTTACTGTAGTCTAAAGTTTATCTTTCAGTTTTCCTAGGGTCTTTCTGCTTGTCTTGCATGGCAAACATCCTTGCAATTCTGTTTGTGTTCTCTTTCCTAGCCCTAGAAGCACAGGAAAACACAGTTTACGGTTTCTATGGGATGGAATCTACCTTGTCTCAAGCTCATATTGATCCATCGGCTCAGAATGATTCCTTTCTGTCCCTGTCTCCCTCTCAGAGAAGGCTTCTTGGACAGAGTGGCTCCTTTGAGATACATAGCAAGATCAAGTCTCTTTTGTCTTTCGAAACCACGGTCCCAATCACTATAAAACTGGTAGGGTTTTCAAGTGAAGACAGGAAGCAGTTGGAGAATCAGTTCACTCACTACATTGATGTGGTAAGCAGAGATGAGAAGGTCAAAGTTGTAGGGGGGGATTCACATGAGCTTGTCGTCCGGACTAAAGCCTCTGTGATAGTTGAGCCAACGGCAAGACAACTGGCTGATACAATCTATGACGTCATTGCAAGGCAACTGGAGAAGCCATCCTCTCTTGCAAGTGCAAATCTGAAGCCAGTTGATTACACTGTGGTTGATGAGATTATCAGAGAAGACCTACCCAAACCAGTCACTTCCTACACCATTTACCTTCTGAATCTGCGAAAGCAGGCACGGTCATATGCATACTCTTACAACTGGAGGGAGCCCTCCCCTTCTTTTTCAAGATGCTTGGGGAGCATCTGGACTGGGAATGACAGGTACATCTGGGTAGATCTGGCAGCAGGCCCTGTTGAGTATGGTCCAGCTCTCTCCGGGGAAGGCCTCCTGCCACGAGGGGATGCCCATCCTCTGGCCACCCTGCACAGCAACAGGCAAGGACAGAAGGCCTTCATTGCAGACTTGGCATCTCTTGTATGGAGTGCAACACAGATGCTACTCGCCCCCCCATTGCGTGTTCCTGTGCATTTCGAGACTGATCTGGAGGTCCATTTCATCCATATTCAGGGCTCAGAACAGGAAGTGGACCTCAAAGGCTTAGATTGGGATCTTGTAGAAAGCACTTTCTCACAGGAAAGCAGAAATGGTCTGCTTCTGCATAGGCAACATTTGAAATTCCGCCACCATGTCCTCAAGATGTCTACATGTTCTGTTTGTGTGGCTGCAGTATCCCGATCCTTGCGATCCTATACATCCAGGTTTCATTTTGAGAATTATACATTGATTGTGAGTGATTACCTGGACTCCAAGCAACTGCACTGGGCACTGCGGCATTCCAAGCATGATCTGCTTACCAAAGCTGGCATTACACACTCATCTGCAGCCCGAGTTGTTCCTGTGTATGTTTTTGATCTCGATCAAGACAGGCATTTACTTCTAGATCGCTATCATCAGGCTATGGCTTTCAGGGATATGGTGATCGCAGTCCGAACAAGGTCCTCTCAAGGTGTTAGTGATTATACATGCAATGGGCGCCATGTTGTTTTGCAGAGTCGACACATGGAGCGCCCGATTGTTGGGGCACTTTTGCAGACGCTCTGGGGAGTGACTCCTACTCATCTTCGCTGGAGCACACAACACAATAGCTCCATTGTTGACTATACATGGGGTGTCGGCCAGACACCATTTGGCCCCTTTTCAGACATGCTCTCTCTGTCATTTGTGCAGAAAGATGCAGCGCCCAGAAACACTCTTTTTACCACACTGAACAATTCAGTATCCAGTGCTATAGACATGCTTCAATCTGTGAAGGCTCATGGAGGTGAACAAAAGCTGTTAGGTCCAAAAAGGCATGCAGAGTTCATGCAGAGGTGGAATGTTTTCTACTTTAAACTTGAGAAAGCCATGTCTGCAATATCCCATTTTGACTTTGACACTGCTTTGTACTTCATGAAATCATCAGACCATGATCTGCTCAGGTTGCATAGGCTTGTGTATGATTCTGCCGCTGAGCTGCAGACCACCTTGGTCTGTTTCAGGGACCCACCATTCCCCTGGAAGTCCATTGTGATATCAAGTTGTGTGCTGGGCATGGTTTTATACCTCTGGATCAAAAGAGAGAGACTCTTTTCCAGTAAGAAAAAGCGATTCTGAATAATTTGGAGGTAAAACTGTCTTCATCAGTTTCCTGGGACTGGTTTTAATCCACCTGCCTAGAACCTACAAAACTTTCAAGACAGTTGTCTTGTATTTGCAAATACTTGGCAAATGAACACTGGCTTTTAACTTAGAAAGAGACTGGGGGCAGTAGGTCTCATTCTCTGAGAAAGTAAGCTTCAACTTTGTTTTACCAACAGTTTTCTACTGATGATGTCTTGATAACCAATGTGTAGTGAAAACTTCCTAGTTTGCACAGCGTTGAATATTGTGTTGCTGAACTGCCTTTTTGGCTGGTACTGTGTGAACATACCTGCGCATAGTTGTCATTTCGTGCTGGACTTTATACATAGACATTTACAGTAATGTATTTGCATGGTATTTTGTCAACTTAATTGATTAGCTAAGATTAGTTCTAGGTGTGCTAATTAGAACACATCTATTATCTATCAATTTTGATGACAGCCAGACTTTGGTTCATTTCATTTGTAGTGGCAGTCGTCACCATGGGTAACTTTTGCAAGGAACATCTTGGTTCGTTAATACTTTGTGCAGCTGTTTCTGATTGCCATTTGGGTGTATGATCATGGGCTTCATCTGCTTATGTATTCACCTCTGTTTGGCTTCTAGAGTTGTCAGTCTTTCAAACGTCTTAAGATGAAAAGTCTTATGCTCCCATTTCAGACATTTGTGAACCTTATTTGAATTGATGTTCAGGTTTCAGGCATATGCAAGTTTCTCATGTCTAGGTGTAAATAGAGATTGGTCAGCAAAACCCTCCCAATTCTTTTCTAGTCAGCCACTGTATTTCAAAGCATTTTGGTGTCCTACTGTTAGTGATTGTTCAGTGTTACATGCGGAAGCTCTGAGATGCTTTTTTTCAGCCGTAAACACCATCTAGCACATGCTGACGCTAAAATGCAAACAGAAGGGAGAGAGAGAGAGCTGGAAATTTAGTATTTCATATGGTAACTTTTGCATGGAACATCTTGGTTCGTTAATACTTTGTGCAGCTGTTTCTGATTGCCATTTGGGTGTATGATCATGGGCTTCATCTGCTTATGTATTCACCTCTGTTTGGCTTCTAGAGTTGTCAGTCTTGCAAACGTCTTAAGATGAAAAGTCTTATGCTCCCATTTCAGACATTTGTGAACCTTATTTGAATTGATGTTCAGGTTTCAGGCATATGCAAGTTTCTCATGTCTAGGTGTAAATAGAGATTGGTCAGCAAAACCCTCCCAATTCTTTTTTAGTCAGCCACTGTATTTCAAAGCATTTTGGTGTCCTACTGTTAGTGATTGTTCAGTGTTACATGCGGAAGCTCTGAGATGCTTTTTTTCAGCCGTAAACACCATCTAGCACATGCTGACGCTAAAATGCAAACAGAAGGGAGAGAGAGAGAGCTGGAAATTTAGTATTTCATATGGTATAAAAAGGTGCATAAATCCTTGCAGCCATGGGCTGCCTTCAATGAAAGGGTATTAACCCTAATCTAGGCTCACTCTATGATCCAGCCAAGCCGAGGGGCTGAATCTTGAAAACGATTAGCACTTTGGCTATTTATAGGCCTTTTGGTGACCAAGTGAACTAGCCGATTGCTGGTCGGCCAGCTCCTAGACATAATAAATCATATGTTGCAGCCGACTTGTTCCTCCTCTTCTGTCCTACTGGTCGACAGCATCCTTGTCCTTCATTGGTCAAACCCCCTTACCAAAACAGCAAACAATGCCCCAAATTTGTGGTTCTAATCCTTCTTTATTTGGCTGCACTCTAGGATTAGTCTTGAGATTAGCATGTACATGTGTGTGCACATGACATCCCTCTATGCTAAACTTGATGACGGGATTCCAATCTGCTTCTTGGATGATTGTTATCATCCCATTCCATTCCCGCAGTCCCTCTGCCATCCTTCCTACTCTAGCAACCTTTTCGTTGAATGCCGAGCTCGGTCTCCAAATCCACTCTTAACTTTGAAGATCTATGCATCTGTTTCAACCAATCCCCAATCCGTTCTTGCCCTCTCTCTGGACACCATCTTGGTCTTCATTCCTGAGAAATGAGTCTAGCACTCTCACTTTACCCCTTGGAGGATCATCCTTCCTTCGAACCGTTGCCTGAAAGGCTTTCCCAACTCAGGGGATTGCGATCCCCTTTGGGCTTTGTGGAACACCACCAACCAACCTCCTGGGAGTTCTTCTTGGTCTTGTGTTCCTTGCCTTGGGCCTCGTACTTGTGCACTTTCTTGTACCTTGGACCTGTACACCTTCATATGGGATTGAATCAATGTTTAGCCTTGTTGAGCTTGATGCTTTGATACCAATGTTACATTCGGAAGCGCTCTGAGATGCTTCTTTTAACCCTAAACACCATCTAGAACATGCTGATGCAAAAATGCAAACAGAAGGGAGAGTAGAGAGAGAGAGAGCTGGAAATTCAATATTTCATATGGTACAAAAATGTACATACATCCTTGCAACCGTGGGCTGCCTTCAATGAAAAGGTATTAACTCTAATCTAGGCCTACTCTATGATCCAGCTAAGCCAAGGGGCTGAATCCTGAAAACGATGAGAACTTCAGCTATTTATAGGCCTTGTGGTGACCAAGTGAATTGACCCACTACTGGTCGGCCAGCTCCTGGACATAATAAATCATACACTGCAACCAACTGGTCCCTCTTCTGTGTACTAGCCGACAGCATCCATGTCCTCCATTGGTCAAACCCCCTTACCAAAACAACAAACAATACTCCAAATTCATGGTTCTAATCATTCTTTAATCCTCCTTTATCTGGCTACACTCTAGGATTAGTCCTGAGATTAGCATGTACATGTGTGTGCACATGACATTCAGCTAATATATGAAGTAACAATTTGCCTGTAACAGTCTGCTTGTTTCCGAAGTGAAAGTTGGTTTTATCTTCAATTTTGAGTCGTAGCTGTGGTCTGTAAGAGCAAGAGACGAAGTCGCAAACTACTTCACAACAATTTTTTAAAGAAGTTCAAAATATATCTTATTCAGTGGTTCCTTGTGGCACCTCCACTTCAACAATGTCCTTGGCTACCCTTACCTCCCATGCTTCTTCGTGTGATCCTTTGCTTTCATTTCTCATTCCTGCCTTGGAGCCCTTGGGCTTACTTTCTTCTAATGCAAGCTCCAACAGACAAAAGGGAATTGTGAAACTAACTGCTGAGACAATACAACCTCAAGATGAAATAATATTGCCAAAATATTCTCTGTGCATGTCACAACCATGCCTTTAAAAAGCCTTTTAGTAAAAGGTAATTTTGGCATGCTTAACCTAGACTACAAACCCAACATGATAGGAGCCCACAAGTTGACAAGTTTTCAATATTACGATTCATACATTTAGCTCATTTCTGTTTAAAGAGGATCCAAAGACTACTTAATAGTAAAATTTTAATACAACATGGTGCTACTTCCTCACAAATAGCACTCAAAGACCATGCAATTTGTATTTGTCTAGTCTCATATGCAAGGCTACATGATAATAATGCACTTGTCAAAACACCCCTAAGAAAGTGTGATGTAAGCTTTTTGTAGTTGCATAAATTTGGACTCTTCTGAGTGTTACAAAAGACTTGCGGAAAATTTTAACCAGAAACACATTATCATATCATTGGTCTCCGTCTTCATATCTACTAATTAATGTTGTGTACCACAAGCCATGTACTCTCTTCTAGAAAAGACAGAAGGCTATTCCTTATATCCTGTTAAGTATAGGGAGACTAATGGAAAATCAGTGTGTTCGAGTTTTAGTATTTTTTCGTTCTTGTGAAAACTCCAAACTTATAGGCCATCACAACCAGTGGTCTGCATCCCTAGAATCAAGTCAAGGTTGGAAAAAATTACTATGTTGTGTTAAGGCCTCTTTGAAAAGATTCATCACAATTTTGTGTGGTGACAATGTTGACCAACCTCAGGTGGGTTATTGACAAATGGGATTTTCCCTTATGCTTCATTAACTTTTAAAAGGCACTCATGCACGTGAAAGCAATCTGACTTTCAAAATGCATTGTCACTCTTGTGATTCAATAAAGAGGCTTTAAACCAAAAGCATCATTTCATAAGTAACCACAATATTCAAATCTACAAGACTGGATTCAGAAAAAGGACACTTACAAATCACTTTCGTAATTGATTGAGAACTGGATAAATTTCTAATCAAATGTATTACGAAAACAACAACAACAATGCACCTTGGGCAGCCCAATTGAAAGCTCAAGATGCAACATCTAAATATACCCCATTTGACGACAAAAACACACTAATGTACTACTTATCTACATCTATGTGCTTTAGACATCATGGCGCCAATAATCATACCACTTTCTTGCCATTAAGCAGTGTTCATATGTAGACAAAACATGTGTGTTTGTGAGTTCCAACAACAATAACTTCTCTATGAAGTTTACAAGATGTCCTCACGAGATGGGAACTGGCCTAAGTATCTTGTAGGGATACTTGCCGTTCTTTCTTTTTAGAAAACCTCTTGTTCTGCTGTGAAGTACACATGCTTCTCTTATCATTTGAACAATCCACTGGATTGCTCATTGTTGGGCCAAGACCCGTGCATAATTTCCCACACAACATTATTTTACACATGAGGTCTGTAGAGACCACAAAGACAACCCCAACCATGGAAAAATGCCACAAATCAAACACCATTGCAATCATGATGGCATAGGTTGCAACACTAACTGTTCCCTATCTTGGCATGGAAAAAAGGCCCACTTTTGCACTCATCCAGATGATGAAAGCTCCCTGTTCAAGTAATCAGCAAACATTCTCTTAGCACTTTGGGCATCCGAGGGCGGCGGGGGCCCAGAAAGACATGTTTGTCCAGCAAGTTTAATAAAGGTTCTTCTGTGTCGACGAAGTTCTGGCAGTCCAACAGCCCGTTGCATATTGATGTTCATAATGTAGCATTAAGGATTATCAATCTATATGATGCTATCGTGACAACATAGACAACTCCTCTCCAACAAAAGCAATCGAGATGGAAAAGGATATCAAAGGTATGCCTTCCCCCACATCAACTCTCCCCATGGCACCACCTAGACCTTGTGCCTGGGCTTCTACTAGAGTGCTGATAACCTCCTGCATTGCAAGGAGTTGATGTTAAAAATGATGTTCACATGGCCTCGAAGAATTAGAGGAGATTATCTGCTGAAAAGAATGCATGTCAAACTATTATATACATACTTGGGTTGCACGGTCAAGCTCATACAATGAATTTGTCTCTGAGGCACGTGCCTGTAAGACGTCTCCTTATTAGCACGACCTGTTTAGCAAATACAGGACAAAATAACTTGACAAAGGGAATAAACGCTGCACACGTTTTGAGTGGCCACAGTTGGCTGAAGAAAGGATGTTCTTCCTGCATGCTCGGTGGCACCCCTTATAAATGCAACCGCTTCTTGAACCACGGAGGTTGCCTCACTGATGTCTTCTGCATGCAGTAAAAACCAGGCACATTACTAACCATGGCAAAAGTAAAAGAGAGCCATTTAAAAGATGGGAAGTCCACCTCCAATAGCAATTTATTAGCCATACCTTCTCCAAGCTTAAGATGGAATAGTGGTGAATCCCAACGATTTCTCTTATCTGGCTCCTCAAATCGCCTCATTAAATCTTCAAATCTGCTTCACCACACAAAAGACAGACCATTTTGTGTTAACGCTGATAGTCGCATCATGCAGTTGTCTTGATTTAAATGTGCAAGTGCACTGCTTATGAATATTTATTTTTTATTTTTCCCAGAAAAAGATCCTTCTATGAGTTAAAAACAAACATCTACCCATGGGGGACTACAACCCTCCGTAGAGGTACAACCCTCCATGGAGGTGGAATGCTCAAAGAAAAGAAGGGGGTGCTCCCTCCATGTCTGGCTGCTCTTGGAGGGAGACTACATCCTGGGGGGAGGGGGGGAAAGCCTCACTAGGGCTTGTAATGCCAAGTGATATCCCCATAGTGAGGAAGGGATACTGCTCCAACTATGTAGGAAGGCCATATGGCGTACGGTCAAAGTTTCCTGCCAATCGATCTTTTTTTTTTTCCAGAAAGGAGACTTCTATTAAGTATGAAAATTTTTTACAAAATGGAGATTTCACACCAAGACAGGTGGAGATCTCAACCAATCAGGAGCCCTGTGCTGCCTTTAGGGTCCCGAGTGAAAGGACGTGAAAAAGATACCAATGTCCCACTCTCTCATAAATTGGCCGCGCTTCCTCTCCGTAGCCCTCGAAGATCCCTGGATTCTGGCCTAGGTAGCCATGATGGTGTGAATAATATCACTCCAAATCCTGCAAAGACATTGAGAAACAAGAACGGGAGTACCCTCAATGGCCTCGGTGCATCTAGCCTTCCAGATATTCCAAGCTGAGATGCTAGCAATAATCTCCCAAGAGCTGTCTAACCTCTGTGCCGGAGGGACTGTGTGTGAAAGTGGCAAATCCTGAAGACAACACTGCCGAGCAACTCCTTGCCTAACCATAATGGCCAAGCTCCTGTCAGCCCCCTCGAATCTCAGCTAAGGCCCAGACTGTGTCAACCAAATGATAGAACCAAAAGAAATGATAGCATCCCTCTTAATCCTACCAAAGAGGTGTGCAACTACAGACCAAACCCTCTGTGCTTCCCTGCATTCCCATAAACAATGGTAAACTGCCTCCGAAACTCCTGCACATCTAGGGCATGCAGGCAAGCACTAGTAACTGACCTCCACTGATTGGTGGCCAGACAACCATGAAGAGAAACCCAGATAAAGGAGGAAATCTGTGGCTTCCTATAAGAATGCCAATCTCCGCCAAAAAACCCTCTGAATGTCAGTCGAAATGCCGTAAGATTCCCAATGGGGTCTAAGAGTAGGGACACTCTGAATGTGTCCCAAGATAAGATGTCTCGCATTCCGCACCGTATAACTGAAAAAAGACATGCTTTTCAAGGGGTTACAAGCATCCTTCCACACCCACTCACCGAGGTCCCAATGCAAATGTCTGATAGGGCAGCCACCATACAACCAAAGGCTAACACTCTCTGTGATCATCCCAGGGGGGGGGGGGGCGGGGGGTCAACAAAGACGTGCTTCCTTAACCTTTAACAACTCTGACTGGACGAATCTGGGGGCCCTCAATAAGGTCCTGCACGTCACATCTCTCCATCTGTCATCCATCCTGTACAGAAAAAAAGACCGGTACATCATCCTCCCTAGGCAAGGGGAGACCCATAACCTGAAGAGGAACACCTCTCCCAAGAAAAAACCCCAAACCAAGAATGATGACGGTCTTCCAAAAATGATCCAGTAATCCAGTGGTTGGGAATGGCTGCATCAATCTGTGCAATCCTCCGACTAGAGCCTCTCAAATGCTGCGCGAGATCCAATCTCTGTACCTTGGTGAGGCTCTGAAATCTCTTCCAAGCCAACACTCTGGGGCAAAGGGTCTCCCAGCCAGCCCAAAGAATATGCATAGCTGCCCCAAGAGGCCTACCATGCACATCTAAGATCAAATCATTCCACAGAATGGACTGCCGGTTACCTTCCTCCGCTGAACGCGGGGAGATGTGTACCAAAAAACTCCTCAGGCAGTCCCAGGCCCGTAGGAGGGACCTAACCAGGGGGGATGAAGGGGAGCGGTGAGCTGCATCCGAAAAAATAAAGCGTGAGCTGAGAGTCCAGTCACCTCCATGAACAAGGACACACTTCGTGATTTGCTGCATCAGAAAGTCCTTCCACGGCTCAGTGCCTGGAAGAAAGCCCCTAACAACCAGCTTACACAGCAAAGCCTTACATTGCACCTCAGGGTCAATGATATTCAATCCCCCTTCTTGCTTAGGCCTGATAATGGTTTCCCAAGCAACTCTAGCCCTGGTGTGTGCATTTCCATCGAGCCCTGACCAAAGAAAGTTCCGAATAAGGCGACGAAGCTGGCCAATGCAGCCCTTACGAAAAATCTAGCACGAAGCGATAAACCAAGTCGTGGCTAGCAAAACTTGGTTAACCACCAAAGCTCTAGAGGCCAAGTCGAGCTTCCTCCTACTCCAGTGATGAAGTTTGCTTTTAATGCTTAAGAGCACTGGAGCAAGCTGTTGTGCAGGGGAGATGTCAACGCCCACCTGACAACCAAGGTATCTGGAAGAGCATCCTCTCTCAATCCAAGTAAAACCAACATCTGTACCCCAATTTGCAAGAGGAGAATCACTGATCCAAAAACCAACCGTCTTATGCCAATTGATAGAAGCTCCTGCTGCCAAACAAAAGACCTCCAAGGCTGTCCGGAAAGCACATAAACAAGCATGTGAAGCCTCAAGGAACAACACCGTATCATCTGCTAACTCAGAGTCCAAAAACTCAACCTGATACCCACAACACAAGGGGCAGCCCGAAGAAACTTGCTCATAACCTCAACTACAATGAGGTACAGTAAAGGGGCGAGGGGACAGCCCTGCCTCACTGAACGGGAAATCTGAAAACGCTCACCGTGCACCCCACAGGCTAAAACAGTGCTATGTGCCTCCCTGTATAGGCAAGACACACCTCTGATCCAGTTTTGGGAAAACCCCATGTGTGCCATAGTGCCCTCCAAAAAATCCCAATCCACTCTATCATAAGCTTTTTCAAAATCAAGCAAAAGAATGGCAAGAGGCTGCTGACTAGACTTTGCCCACTCGACAGCTTCCCACAAAAAAAAGATGTTATCAAATATACTCCTTCCTTGGAGGAACCCATTCTGGGTATCATGGATAGCCCTTTGGAGAATCGGCTGCAACCTTATACTCAAGGCTTTAGCTAAGATTTTATATGCAGATCCAAGGAGGGTGATGGGCCTCCATTCCTTGATGTCAGTCTTGTCCCCACTCTTGGGGATAAGGTGAATCAGCCCCTCCGTGAGGTATGGAGGCATCATACCCGACAACCACATTTCCTGAAGGGCAACAATGATAGCATCTCCAATATGATCCCAAAAAAGAATAAAGAAGGCGGGAGAAAGACCATCGTCCCCTGGGCATGAACCACTGGAAAGAGCATGCAGTACGTGAAGGAGTTCATCCTTCGAGAAAGGGGCATCCAGGGAAGAACACATAGCATCTGTAATGAGCCTGGGCATGCACTCCCAAACTTTCTGCCGTGCCACATCTCTCTGAGGGGAGGGCACCTCTGCAGTCAACAAAGACCGATAAAATTATGAAGCAATACCCCTCACCTTATCAGGCTCAATCTGAACCTCACCCTGTGGAACCTCACCCTGTGAATCCTGCAAGTACCTCACAGAATCCCTGCTATGGGAAGGCCTGTGTGCTGAAAAAAACTCTTTGTTGCATCTGCCACCCATCTGAGTCCAAAAGGCCTCGTTCACATGAAAGGCGAGCTCAGTCCTCCTGTCCATGGCCAATTGCAGCTTTGCTCTAACTGTGGTCAAGAGGTCTGTAATCCAAGTCGCATGTGGATGCTTTTCATGTTCCCTCTGAAGAGCAGAAATCCTACGCCTAATAGCTCTCTCCTTGTGCAGAGCCTCCTTCTTCTTAGACAAGGCAGTGCTATGATAATGATGGCTGGTCCTCTCAAGAGCTAGCGCAATATTATGACGAGGATCAGGACCGTCACAAGATCTCCATATCTCTCTCATCTCAAGGGAAATGTCAGCATCTAGATAAAGAGAGTCAGGGATACGGATACGGGGAGAGGCCGAGCGAGCCCCAGGCTCCCTGAGACACAAAACGACGGGGCAATGATCGGATTTGGTGGTGCCAGGCATAATAGCAATGGTGCCTCCTCTGTCCAAGGACCAATCATCCACATAAAACCTGTCCAGACGTGCAAAGATGATCTCATCCCCGCTCCTGCGGTTATGCCAAGAGAAAGATAAGGAATTTGGCCTTCTCTCGAAGTCATCCTCAGTCCAGCAATCCTTGCCAGAAAAGGAAAGCGTGAACCTCTCCCATGAGGCTCGCTCCAAAGGGTGTAAACCCCCTTCACGTCCACCCTTCTTGTCAGAAGGTTGGTCAGCCATATTAAAATCTCCTCCCACTATCCAATGATCAACCTGGGGAATGACATTTGTAATGGTGTCCCAAAAGGCCACCCTTTCACCTCTCACGTTAGGTGCATAGATATTCAAGATTCCCAATTTTTGATCCTCATGCATGATCAAGATCCATTGCGCTCTAGCAGGGATGATAACACCGTGCCTAATAACATGAGGTATAATAGATGCTGCCACTGAAATACAAACACCCCCTCTAGTCCCAACTGCCGAGGACCAGAAGGTGTGGCCAGAAAGCATCTTACCAGTTTTGCCACATTGAGATCTATCCAATTTGTGTTCCTGCAACAAAAGCACATCCATAGACCCTCCTGTAACAGAAGGGTGAAGCTGGTACTTCAGAAGGCGCTTCCCTCCACGGGTGGGAAGCCCTCCAAGGCCCTGAACATTCCATGAGACGATTCTCATGGAAGAGAAGAGGGTTTGACCCCCGATCTAAGAAGACGATGGGCAGCCTGAGGACGCCGCTCATAATGCTGGAGAATGGGAAAATCCACGCGGCAAAGTCCACTGATATGCCCTTGTCCGAGGCCCTGCACCGTGCCTACATATGTACAAGAAACCTGTTCGCCTTGCAGGGCATCAAGGGCAATGGCATCATGCTGAAAATCTTGCAATACATGATCCCCACTGTGCTGAACATCCTGCATATCGCCCCCTCCAAGTAGAGAGGACTCCACAAAGTCATCCTGATCTGAGATATCATCTCTCTGCAAAGATGCATCAGCTGACACATCCCTTTGACCAGAAACATCATCTATCTGTACATGATCTGAGGAAGCCTTCCCATCAATCGCACCAGGGGGGCGGACGTGAGAGAGAGCTCGCCACACTTGGCGGACTGAAGGACGGGAAGGAACCAAGGGAGGTGGTGCCTGAGAGGCACGCTTACGAGAACTCCTACGACCTCGAGCCCGAGGACAATCTCGAGCAAAGTGACCTTGTTGGTGACAAACCCAGCACTGATCGGGTTTACCTGCAATCTCCATACGTTGCTTCAAAGGGCCACAAGGGCCCAGAAGCAAAACATAGTCCTCAAAGAGCTCAATGTCACGGGCAAGAACCATGACCCTAGGGACAGCATCCGCCAAGGCAGTGACCACCTGGGTAGAAGATGTTGGCAAGGCGTGAAGGAGGGGCACTTGAAGAACAACCCCAATGGCCTCTAACATAGGCCAATATGCGCGAGGAAGACCTAGGAATCTGAGAGTAATCGGGCAACGGTTCCGGTCTTCCTCAACAGGGTCAAAATAGCTGGAGTAGGGAAGAAAGAATATCTTCCTCGTGCCCAATGGCAAAGGGCTGTCCTTCAAAACCTCTGAGGCTGCATCCTCAGAATCAAAATCCACTTGGAAGAAACCTCTTCCAAGCAACCTGACATCTCGAAAGTGTAGAGCGAGGTCAGAGGGAAGAGCCGCCAGGACCCAATCCCGAGCCTGGAGACGGGACGGGTGAGATCCAAAGATTCTGGCAATGAGAGTCGGTTTGGAGTCTTTCTCTATTTCGGCGTAGAGGACCGCGAGCTCGGCTTCGGAAAATACAATGGTTCGCCCGGCCGAGAGAGAATGATTAGCCATGATGATAATCGAAGAAAAAGGCCGACTTGAACCCGGATGAGGAGCAATCCGAACCAAGGGGAAGAGGAAGGCAATGAGGTGGAGGAAAGGAAAGGAGGGTGGAAAAGGGAAAAGCAAAAAGGAAATGGAAGCAAGGGGGAGATGGCTGGACACAAAGGCGAAGAGGGGCGGGGGAAGGGTAGCACAACAGGGCTAGTCTTTGGGCCGGTCCAACCACTTGCATCGTCACTTTAGACCAATCTAGCCCATTGCATTGACACTTCTTTGCCCGACACGCTGGACTAGGACGGTGTACACCACAGTGAAACACAGGGTTCATTCTAGGGCAATATGCCCTCAAGAGTTATCACAAGCTAGGGAGACGTGTGCTATGCGGCGCATGCATAGCTCACTAGTACACAGAAGACACGGATGAGCATGAACAGTAAGAATGGCGAGAACACGAGAACACAATGCACAATACACATCACACAATGTGCAATAGATAGACTCAAGTTGAAATTGTATTAGCCCACAATGATCCCCATCACAAGTGGTGCATGGTGCTCTAGTGGCCCAAGTGTCAATCCAAGTGGTTTGACCGGTCCAAAAAACTAAAATGAACTATAGAGTGGACGGTACTGGTAATGTGGGAAGTTGGCACTTTTGTCCTGTCAAAAAGTGAAGGGCCAAACAGTGACCGGCAAATAGTGGGCAGCCGGGATGGCTACAGATTGCCCACCATTAATCGATTCACTGTCCTTGGTGAATTGCAAAGAAAAGCCAATGGAGAGGATGGAGAGTATGGAGAGGCTGCCACCAACATTGAAGGGATTGTTATGAGTTCAAAATAGATATTACAACAGAGATAATGTGATCAACATGTTCAAGTATATGTACAATGAAATGAAATAAAATAAATCTATGAAATGTAACAGTAACAAAACTGAACTAGAGGCCTTCAGTGTGAGGAGGATCGGTGGAACCATTCTGCCCCATAGATGGTGGTCCACTAGTAGCTGCACTATGACTCTGGGTCGGACCGACAGCAAGGATGGCCATGAGGCCTCCAAATGCAAACTGCAAAGTCTACCTCACAGCTTGAAACTAGGCAGCCTGCTCCCAGAGAGGGGAGTTGTGCAAGATCCATATCAACAATAGCAAGGTGTGCTCTAGTAGACTGAAGCTCTACCTCCATCATGGCCGCGTGATTCTGTGATGTTGTGAGAGAGAACCTGAGAATAGCAACTTTATCACGAAGTTATGTAGTAGCTTGTGTTAGCTCCTCTTGAAGACGGGTTACTTCCTGAGAGCGTAGTTGCTAGATGGTGCTATTGGCGACTGCAACTCTCCATGTAACTTGGACCACTCCTCTGAAAGTAGGATGAAATAATCTGTCAAGTACTCAGAGTAGATGCGTGCCTCGATGGACACTGTCAAAGTTCTGCACAAGTCGTCGGGCACGTGTGGCATGTAGAAGATCCAAGGGCTGCAGAAGCCGGGTGAAGGGGAGCTCATTCCATAAGAGGTCCGGAGTGGCATCTGTAAAAGGAGATTCACGCGGATCCCGAGATGTGGATGAGGAGGCTCCAGAATCTGAAGAAGATGCCCGTGACGAGGATGGAGATGAAGATGGTTGGTGCGCAGAAAGAGCGAGGGTCTAAAACATTAGGACCTTGTACAATGATAGAACACACACAAAATGCATCATTTTATATTTTAAAACATGTTAAAACCTCAAGTTTGAAGTGTCGTGTGTTGTTGCACCTGCCAAGTCTACCGTGTCAAGGCCCAAGGTTGAAGACACAGATTCACAGTTCATTTATTCATTCAAACTTCAATGATCATTAAACAAGTGAAGATGTTTAAGTTGTAAAAATTGTAAAGCCCATGTATGTCAATTCATGCACAAGTGCTCTAAAAAGAGCTAAAATAGGAATCCAGAAGTCTATATCATTAGGCTGCTGAGCATCTAATCCTTCCTACTCTCTCTTCCATCGTAGGAGAAAAATTTTCTTAGGCCAATCCCTTCCCCTTTCAAACCCAAGAAATGGGCCTTCACAATGGTAATACTACCACCAGAGATTTTTCCGCATTTCAATTTGCCATTCTGAGAGAGCAAGAACCCAATACTTTGCTTGAAAAGTGACGTAACTTCGCATGGCATCCCTAGAGTGAGGCATTGTAAAGAGATAAGGACAAACGACGCAGCCTGGCAAACATATCCCAAATTTTGGAATCTGCTACCTCAAAAACAAGGTGCACGAGGCCTAAGGACCAAGGAAGAAAGAGTGGGCCAGCGGCACTATGTAGGTGCACTTTTTCTTTGAAGTGTACATTAGTGGCCGCTATCAGATAGGGTCCCCATCAACATGATTAAAAAATCAGGGTTAAAAAAAAACTCATACGAAACGCTTCATCCGGTTTCCAGGGTATATAACATGTATAATTGCTACTATGGTTGGGGAAGGTGATGTCAATGGTGTGGAAGGATGCACATGCCAGATACCTATGGGTCTAGCTACGCACACAGCCCTGCCGTGTACGCCAGCAACCCCTGCTTCCATCTGGACGTGCAATTTCTAGCGCCCGAGTTCCAACCAGCTGCCTACATTTTTCTGTCGCCTGTACAGTCCATCCAACACTACCGTCCGGCACTGGACTTCCATCACCGCTGTGCGCCTCTGTCAACGTCCGGCCAAAGCTCCGTTCTGGCGACACCAACCTCCACTCCGCCCTCTCCACTACCATCTGGCGCTAGACTTCCATCACCGTTGTGCCCCTCTGTCAACGTTCGGCCAAAGCTCCGTTCCGGCGGCGACACCACCACCACCCCGCCCACAAGAGAAGAGGCGGTCCCCCAGCCCCACCTGGGGCTTAGCTGGCATTTGACAGAATTGCGAAATTTTGTGTGTTTATTTCCGTCGCCATCGCCACTCCAGTAGCAGATCCGTCAAGCTGCTCCCGTCGTCATCCAGCTGCTTCGCTCCCGTCGCTTGCTGAGCTGCTCCCCGTCGCATGCTCTGATCAGGCTGCCTCCTGTACCTCCAAGGTCCATCAGACCCAGTGGATCAAATCCAAAATCACTAGGCAGGCTGCCATCCAAGTAAGCCACCCTTCGTTTTTGGAATCAAACCATAGCTGCCTGTCAGCCTTCACTGGCTTGTCGGAGGCAGCTCGCATGGCCATAGAGGAGCGCTTGGTAGAGGAGAGCACAGAGGGAGCGGCGATCTGGAGAGCCCTACCGCCCAGAAGAAAACAACAACGCCTTAGAAGCTGCAGCAACCCTTCAAAATCAAGTACCTATTCTTTGATTCAAATCAAAGGGCTTTTGTGAATTCATTGCTTCATTGCAACATTCAAGTGCAAGCAGCACTGCAAGGCAGCATTAGGGTGTAAGATTTAGGAAAAATTTGGGGATTTGTCAGATTTTGGGGATTTTCAAAATTTGGGGATTTTTTAGAAATTGCACAATTGCATTTACAGGACACAGAGAAAATTGGGGCTTTCGTGAAATCATTGCTTAATCGCAAAATTGAAGCTCATTGGTACACAAATTTTTGGGGCTTTTGTCAATTATATGCAATTGACACATAAATTAGCCCATTGGTGCTCAGAAATTAGGGGATTTTCAGCATTGCAGCCTGAAATTTGGGGCAAAACATTTGAACAAGACATTGTGGTTGTCTGGCATTGCACTCCGGTGCATTTTGGATTTTGCCTGTTGGTGCTTTTTACAACATATTTGGTTGCCCGTGTTTGCATATCTCTTGGTGAAGAGATTTGAGCAAATGGCTGGAAATACGATCGACATATTCATGGTTTTGGCCCAAAAGGACAAATTGGATGGCAGTAATTACTCCCTCTGGAGTTTCATGGTCCGAAACCTTCTTGTGGCCAATGGATTATGGGGCTATGTGTAAGGTGAAGATGTACGCCCTATTGACATAGCACCTAACACACCTGGCCATGGTGCTCAACAAGCAGCAGTACCCACTCCTTCCTCACAAGAACAGAAAAGATGGGATACTCCGAGATGCCCAAGCGATGGCTTTGATTGCTTTTTCAATAAAGCGATCAATCATGCAGCATATTCGGTCTTGTAGGACCTCACGGCGAGCTTGGAATGTACTTGAAACCATATATCATGCAAAAAATGAGGCCAAGGTTGCATTTCTCAAGAAAAATGTCATGACCCTGTGAAAGTGGAATAGCATGAGTGTCAGCATGGTGGTTGGTGAGCAAGATAAATATTTGATGATTCATATTTGGGGTGCCCGGACAAATGGTATTATGTGTGGACATCCTCAAATGTGAAGGGGGACCAAGGACTTTAATATTTTTAATGTTTTAACCTTGGGTGGCCCCTACGCATAAGTGACCCTTAGAAAATTAGATAAATTTGAGAAAGGGGACACTAGGATATTTTTGGGAAAAGGGGCAACTCCACTTTGGGAGATACACGCCTCTCTCTTGCTTTTTGTGGAGTCGTGCAAGCTACCTGCGTGGAGGAGAAGGGAAAAACACCATCGACTGGCTGCATAGAGTGTTGTTGCTGAGTTTGCTGTGTGGAAAGCAGGCCGTACAGAACACAGGCCGTACAGACCAGGTGGCTGCAGGCCATACAGAGCAGGCGGCTGGTTCAGGCGGCGCTGGTGACCAGGGTACGGACAACAGGCGGCTGCAGGTTCAGGCGACTGTTGTGCAGGTGCAGACTTGTACGGTACAGGGGCTGCAGGCGGGTACTGTACCGACATAGCAGTATGGTCATTGCCATCTGATGCAAGCTAGTCCACTGACGCAGGCTGGTACATTCCTATACGGACAAGTACAGGCAAGTACAGTCCGGTACAGTCCTATTCAGTTTTGAACAGTTGCAGGCGGCGCATCATCAGAGTACAGTCGGTGCATCAATCAGGCGGCTACAGGGAGAAAAGTACAGATAGGCTATTGCAAGTAGAGACTGGTACGGTCAGTCCCTCTGGTGCAGAACCACGCATTAAAATTGGTAAGCTCTTAACTTATCAATCTTGCCTTCTTTCCACTGGCTTATGTCTGCTGAGTTGTTTCATCTGGCCCTTTGTGAGAGGAAGGGTATGGCAGTTTGAAGGGTGGAAACAGAGATTAGACAGTGGATGTGTATTTGAGCTGAGTTTGAAACCATGTTCATGGAACAACCAGATGTGTGCTCAAGGCTGCCCTGTTGAATTGCCTTGGTTGATTAGAGAGAGTGTTGCTTTTGTGGGACACAGATCTGTGTGTGAATCCTCTGTGCTAAGAGGTCTTGAGGGCTGCCAAATTGGACATGCAGGTTTACTTTCCTGGACTGGCTTTGTTGTACTCAGTTATACATTTCATTGAATTTGAATAAAGAAATACCGAAAGGGGCGCCAAGCTTTGGGGCCAACAGGTGTCGATTTCCTTTCAGTTCTGGAGCATTCTAGCTCCTGTTAATTTGTTATTTATTTGGACTACAATTGGAAGGGTGACTGCTAGTCTACCACACTTTGGTTTCTACCAGAGGCCGGTTTCAAGGTTCCGTTGCCAGGACCCATCATCAACTTTCTTAAGGGGGTGAGCTCGTGGTTGCCTCGAGGAAAGTCATTGCTGAAAAATTCAGCAACATGTCAGACACAGAAGATGAATATTTTTATGATGAAGAGGAAGAGCAAGAGACCTCTCTTGAGAGAAATGAATCTGAGGATATTCTTGCAGGAGAAAAGGCTGCAGATGATGCACAATATGAGGATGTAACACAGCCAGAAGATATGCCTAGTAAAGAGGAAGATGATGCTAAGTTTAAAAATCGTTTGGCAGGTGTAATGGATGTGTTTATGCAGCTCACTCAAAGTGAGAAGTTTGCTGAATTTATGAGATCCCGTTCTGAGCCTAAAAAGAAGAAGAAGAAAGTGCGTTCTAAGAACCCACCTCGGGGCAATAGTGGTGCCTTCCCACAGGATCCATCTTTTGGACAGTTTCCGAACATGCAACATGCTTTTGGTGCCAACTCACAGAGTTCCTTTTTCGGACAGCCATCTATTCCTCAGCAGTCTATGCATCCAAGCTATTTTGGTGGTGGCTCTGTGTTCCACTCCATGACTGGGGGTTATCCTCAGGGAGGCATGGGTATTCCAGGGAATTTCGGAGCTAGTTTTCAGCCTGGTATGCAAGGGAATATGTATGGTGGTATGCAGTCCGGAATGCAAGGAAACATGTTTGGAGGCATGCAGCCCGGAATGCAAGGAAACATGTATGGAGGCATGCAGCCCAGTATGCATAATGGTATGTTTGGAAACATGGCTGGAATGTATGGAATGCCAGGTGTGGGAATTGGTAATGTTGACCCTATGATGGGCATGAATGCTCGGGGTAGCAATCTTGTGAAGCCAATTCCTTACGATAATCTAACGACTATGGGTAAGGCAAAGGATTATAAGGAAGGGGGAGCTGCTGTGAAATTTGACACATTCAGTGGGGTCAAAGATAAGCTAAAGGCACTTACCTTTTTACAGTAGTTTGATGCTGCTTTTTCTGGTGGTAATTACACGGAGTCCTCTAAAGTGAGAAAAGCTGCGAATTTTCTCAAGGGCAATGCATTGCAGTGGTGGTCCACTCTTCTTTTACAGGGCATAGCACCATCTACTTGGGTACAGTTTAAGCAGGTGTTCTCTTCTGTATGGCTCACATCTACTTTTGAGGTGGGTGTAATGATAGCATGGCACAAGTTGGATGCATCAAAGTGTGAAAATCTTGAGGAATTACAATAAGAAGTTTTGGGAAGCTTTACTCCCAGTTACTTCTTATCGTGCAGTGCCTTTGTCTGAGCAGGTGGAGAAGTATTGTTGTCGGCTGCCTAAGGAAGTGCATGACTATTGCATAAAGACTCGAGTAACAAATATGTCACAGATGATAGAGAATGCTATGACAGCAAATGCATTACTCACTGGGGTCTCATCTGGATTTAAAGGAAGTAAAAGCTCAAGCAAGAAATCTGAAAAGTCAGAGCATGCTTCGCGTGATGCAAAAGGGTCTACAGAGAAGCGGTATAAGAAGTTACCAATGCCCAAGAGAACTCCTGAGGAGAGACAGGCTTTGATGGATGCTCGGAAATGTTTTTACTGTACAGAGGAGGGACATATGCCTTTTAATTGTCCCAAGCGTAAGTCCCAAAAGGACTCTGACACTAAAGGGGAGCCCAAGTCTAAGAAACCAAAACCTTCTGCAAGGTTAGTTCTTGATCTTGTTGGGGAACAGCCAGGTGGTGAAGAGACTGAGTTGTGCAGGGCATGGGACAAAGTGAGAGATCAAAATGCCTTGATTTTCTTTGACACAGGTGCTAGAGCCAACTTTATTTCACCGGATTTGGCTGGCCGATTGGGGATCCGTGCAGAGGAGATGGGACCTTTGCATGAGGCTAATATGGCTTGTCCTGGGTATGCAGAACCCGTCACTCCTATTACTGGGAAGCTCAGGCTTCATGTGCAGGGTTATGTGGACAGCGAAGAGTTTTTCATCATGCCACTTGATGGATGTGATGTTTTGTTGGGTATGCCATGGTGCCATAGAGTACATGCGGTGGTGGATACATACAATAGGAAGATTACTTTGACTCATAGAGGGAAAGAACATATTTTGGATGTAAAGCTAAAAGGGGAATCTGTTCCTATTGTATCAGCTTCCGCAATTTCATCAGTAATGAAAAAGCATCTTTCCGCGTACTTGCTTTTTGTAAAGGATGCAAAAGATGATGAGTCTAAATCTAGTTTGTCTACGTTAGATAAGGACAGGACTGATTTCTTATGTGAGTTCCAAGATTGTTTTTCCGAGTCATTGCCAGGAGAACTTCCTCCGGAAAGGCCAGAAGATCATGCTATTGATCTAATCCCAGGGAGTACTCCACCAAATAGACCGCCGTACCGTGTTAGTGTAGCTCAACAAGAAGAAATTATGAGTCAAGTACAGGAGTTGTTGAATAAAGGGTTGATTCAGCCTAGCTCATCACCCTTTTGCTCACCTGTGCTCTTAGTGCAAAAGAAAAATGGTTCTTGGCGCATGTATATTGATTACAGGGCACTGAACAAGAATACCATCAAGAATCGATTCTCCATTCCAAAGATCGATGACATTTTGGACAGCTTACAGGGCTCCACAGTCTTTAGTCGGATAGACTTGAAAAGCGGGTATCATCAGATACGTATTAGACCCGAGGATGTGCATAAGACAGCATTTCGAACCACTTTTGGGTTATATGAGTTCTTGGTTATGCCCTTTGGTTTGACAAATGCACCTGCCACATTTAACAGAATGATGGACAGAATTTTCCGGCCTCATAGAGCGTTTGTGGGCACATTCTTTGATGATATGATTGTGTATTCACATACTGAGGAGGAGCATAGGAAGCATTTGGCCATTGTGTTTGAAGAACTCCGGAAGCATAGGCTGGTCATTAATGGCAAGAAGAGTGAGTTCTTCTTGAAAGAGATACACTTCTTGGGGCATATTGTGTCTAAGCATGGAGTCCGTATGGATCCTTCGAAGGTGGAAGCAATTCTTAATTGGCCAAATTTGAGGACCGTGCATGATGTACGCAGCTTTTTGGGATTGTGTTCCTATTACAGGCGGTACATACGGTATTTTGCTGAGATTGCTTCGCCTCTTCATGCCTTAACAAAGAAGGCAACTCCGTTTAGATGGGCTGATCAGGAAATTACAGCCTTTAAAAAGCTTAAAGAAAAGCTTACTTCGGATCCAGTATTGGTATTACCGGATCTCCGAAAGGCTTTTGTTGTCCAGTGTGATGCATGTGGAATAAGCATTGGGACAGTTCTCATGCAAGAAGGACATGTGATAGCCTATGAGAGTCGAATATTGCAGAATGCCGAGAAGCATTTACAGGTTTATAAGAAAGAGATGTTGGTTGTAATTCATGCTCTTTCTACATGGAAACACTATTTGCTTGGGGCTGATTTCACTGTGCAGACAGATCATCAGACCTTGCGTTATTTCCTCACGCAAACTAAACTTTCTGAGAAGCATATGCGATGGGCCAACTTTTTGTCTATGTTCCACTTCCAGATTGTGCATGTGGAAGGCAAAAAGAATGTTGTGGCAGATGCTTTGTCACGCAAGCCACAGGTCTCAACAGTTTCACTTGCTTATCATCATGAGCTTGATGAGATGAAAGAGCAATATGCCCATGATGAGGCTTTTGGAAGGCTCTATGATCAGATGTCTGAGGGTCAGCGGCATGATCATTCTACTCTCAAAGATGGGTTTTTGTTGATGCATGGTAGATTGTGTGTTACCAGGCAATTACGACTCAAGGTTATGATTGAAAGTCATGCTCCACCGTATGCAGGTCATAGAGGAATTGACGCCACGGTAAAAGCAGTTGAAACTTTCTTTTATTGGCCAACCTTGAGAAGAGATGTTGATGCTTTTGTTCGGCAATGCATCGTATGTCAAAAGGTGAAGTTTGACCGTCAAAAGACACCAGGGTTACTTCAGCCTTTACCTATTCCAGATAGACCATGGGAGAGCATTGCCATGGATTTTATATTTGATCTTCCACGGACACAAACGGGGAATGATGGCATTTGGACTATCATATGCAGGTTCAGTAAGCAGGCTCATTTCATTCCCGTGCGTAAGACGATCAAAGTTGATCATATGGTGAAGTTGTTCATGGCGAACATCTTCAAGTATCATGGCTTGCCTTCGTCTATCATTAGTGACCGTGATCCACGGATGACGAGTTTATTCTGGAGAGGGTTGTTTGATAACATGGGTACTGAAACCGACCTCTGATAGAAACCAGAGTGCGGTAGACTAGCAGTCACCCGTCCACTTGTAGTCTAGATATGAAAACAGAAAAGATTGGGGCTAGAGTGCCCAAATCTGAAAACAAAACGACACCTGTTGGCCCCAAAGCTTGGCGCTCCTTGTGGTATTTCTTTATTCAATTCCAAAAGTATGAAAGGCTGAGTACAACCAAAAAAATCAGCCAAGAGATTACACCTGTATGTCCAATCTGACGGCCCACAATACCTCTTAGCACAGAGGATCCACGTACACAGATCTGTGTCTCAAAGCAACACACTGTGCCTCCCTCTGATCAGCCAAGACCACTAAGCAGGGCAGCCATGAGCATACATCTGGCATAACTCAAGCACATGATTCAACATCTCAGCTCATACATACATGTACTGTTCAACCTCTGTCTCCACCCTTGTCAATCTGCCATACCCCTCCTCTCACAAGGGGCCAGATAGCTCAAATCTGCAACAACAGACATAAAGCAGTAGAAAGAGAGATAGATGAGCAGATGCGGAGCTTACCAAATTCAGCCCGTGTATCTGCACTGGAGGAAGTAACGGTACCAATCTGTACTTGCAGGTACTTGATTCCACAACCCTGCTTCACACGTGTGTATGTACTTGTCTGTACCCTCCTCCTTGCATCCAACTCTATGCTGTACTTGACTGTACAGATCTGAAAAACAGCACTGTACCAGTCTGTACTTGTTGGTACCTGTCCGTACAAGACTGTACGGGCTGTACCTTCAGTAACCAGAAGTAGCCGCCTGCTGTCTTGATGCTGGTCGCCCGCGCCGCCTGCAACAGATGATGCCCAGCACCTGTACTTGCTGTTGTACAGCAGACACCACCTGTACCCGACTGTACGGCCACCTGTCAGCAGTCGTACAGGTGTCTGTACCTGCTATACAGCCCCTGTCAGAGCCCACAGCCTCTGTACCTTCTCTGGCTGTCTGCGCCGCTTGCACCCAGTGAAGAAACTGCTGCAGAATACAGCAGCCGCACTGTACTTGCAGTCGTATAGTGCTGTACGGACTGAACACGTGGAGTGTACGTGCAGAGGAAAACAGCAGCCACACACCCTTCAGCAGTTGACCAGTTCTTCTCTGCTTTTCCACGCTTCTCCACAACTCCTTTTGCTCCACGTTTTTCCAAAAGCTAGAGAGAGAGAGAGGAGAGAGAAGCACACACTCCAAAAGTGGAGTTGCCCCCTCTCCATAATAATCCTAGGGCCCCCCCCACTTTAATTATTATTAAAGTTCCCTAGGGGCCACTAAGGCCTAGGGGCAACTTTAATAAAACATTAAAATTCTAATGTTCTAGTTCCCCCCTTCACACCTAGGGATGTCCACACATCATTAACTCTGTCCGAGCACCCCCCATGTGAATCATTCAATATTCTGACTCAGCAACCACCAAGCCCACACTTGTGCTGTTCCATTTTCACAAGGCCATGACAGGTACAACTCTCAAGTTTTCATCTTCATTTCATCCACAAACAGATGGTCAATCGGAAGAGGCTAATTCTACAGTGTTAGATCTTCTTAAGTGTTATGTGTCAGAGCACAAGCAACAATGGGAAAAGTATCTTCCTTTAGTGGAGTTTGCTTATAACAACACAGTCCATACCTTGACGGGCAAGGCGCCTTTTGAGATTGTGGAAGGAGGGAAGAAGGTACCACCCATTTTGCACACAAAAGATAAGATCTTTGAGGCTGATCAGTATGTGGAGAATATGGATGAAGCTTATCGGAGAGTTAAGTTGGCACTCCAAAAAACTCAGCAAAAGCAAAAGAAAGCAGCAGACCGTCACAGACGTGTATTAGAGTTTGCATTGGGTGATTGGGTTCTTTTGCGATTTGAAAAAGCTAGGCTCAAGAAGATGAAGGGTAAAGAGCGCTTATTCCCTAAGTTGAGCATGCGCTATTATGGACCTTTTCAGGTATTGGAAAAGATTGGTGAGGTGGCCTATCGCTTGAAGCTATCAGATCACTGGAGAATTCACAATGCATTTCATGTGAGTCTGCTTAGACCTTTCCGTGGGGATGTGCCTGAGGATGTATCAGATGAGGCTCAGCCGGAAGTTGAGGAACTTTATGAGGTTCTTATTCCAGAGCAGATACTGGCACATAAGGAAAGAAAGGTACGAGGTAAAGTTTCCCGTCGCTATCTTGTGAAGTTCAAGAACTATTTCCCGATGGATGCGAAGTGGATGGAGGAAGGTGACTTAACAGATTCACCTCAGGTTTTGCAGCTTTATCTCGATGCCTTTGAGTTGGAGCCGACTCTTGTTACAGCTCATTCAGGTTCAGCAGAGCATGGGTCTGGAGCATTGCCTGATGCTCAAGAGGGGGGTAGCACCTCCACTCCCTTGATACAGACATGCTCAGATGACATCTAGAGGTCGCTTGGTGCAGCTTTTGTCTCACCCGAAGGTACTGATGGCTGACAGTACATCTGTTTATGGGACTTCTATGATATATGTGTACTAGTCACATTGGATGTCGCTTGGTGCAGCTTTTGTCTCACCCGAAGGTACTGATGGCTGACAGTACATCTGTTTATGGGACTTCTATGATATATGTGTACTAGTCACATTGGATGTTGTGGTTGTGTATGGTTCACAGTGGTATACAACTTGGACTACTACTACACCATTGATTTGCAGTGAATGTTGTTACATATGTATGGCTTAGAGAGATTGGGACGCTGATCTTGTCAAATTGTACATCTCACTTTGGATATTTTGCTATATCACCAGATTGCAATCGAGGACGCTTGCCATTTTTCAAGAGGGGGGTATGTCATGACCCTGTGAAAGTGGAACAGCATGAGTGTCAGCATGGTGGTTGGTGAGCAAGATAAATATTTGATGATTCATATTTGGGGTGCCCGGACAAATGGTATTATGTGTGGACATCCTCAAATGTGAAGGGGAACCAAGGACTTTAATATTTTTAATGTTTTAACCTTGGGTGGCCCCTAAGTATAAGTGACCCTTAGAAAATTAGATAAATTTGAGAAAAGGGACCACTAGGATATTTTTGGGAAAAGGGGCAACTCCACTTTGGGAGATACACGCCTCTCTCTTCTCTCTCTCTCTCTCTCTTGCTTTTTGTGGAGTCGTGCAAGCTACCTGTGTGGAGGAGAAGGGAAAAACACCATCGACTGGCTGCATAGAGTGTTGTTGCCGGGTTTGCTGCGTGGAGAGCAGGCCGTACAGAACACAGGCCATACAGAGCAGGCGGCTGGTTCAGGCCGCGCTGGCGACCAGGGTACGGACAGCAGGCGGCTGCAGGTTCAGGCGACTGCTGTGCAGGTGCAGACCTGTACGGTACAGGGGCTGCAGGCGGGTACTATACGGACAGAGCAGTACGGTCGCTGCCATCTGACGCAGGCTGGTCCACTGAACAATCCTGTACGGACAAGTACAGGCAGGTACATTCCGGTACAGTTCTATTCAGTTTTGAACAGTTGCAGACGGCGCATCATCAGAGTACAGTCGGTGCATCAGTCAGGCGGCTACAGGGAGAAAAGTACAGACAGGCTGTTGCAAGTATAGATTGGTACGGTCAGTCCCTCTGGTGCAGAACCACGCATTAAAATTGGTAAGCTCTTAACTTATCAATCTTGCTTTCTTTCCACTGGCTTATGTCTGCTGCAGAGTTGTTTCATCTGGCCCTTTGTGAGAGGAAGGGTATGGCAGTTTGAAGGGTGGAAACAGAGATTAGACAGTGGATGTGTATTTGAGCTGAGTTTGAAACCATGTACATGGAACAGCCAGATGTGTGCTCAAGGCTGCCCTGTTGAATTGCCTTGGTTGATTAGAGAGAAGCACAGTGTGTTGCTTTTGTGGGACACAGATCTGTGTGTGAATCCTCTGTGCTAAGAGGTCTTGAGGGCTGCCAGATTGGACATGCAGGTTTACTTTCCTGGACTGGCTTTGTTGTACTCAGTTATACATTTCATTGAATTTGAATAAAGAAATACCGAAAGGGGCGCCAAGCTTTGGGGCCAACACGTGTCGATTTCCTTTCAATTCTGGAGCATTCTAGCTCCTGTTAATTTGTTATTTATTTGGACTACAATTGGAAGGGTGACTGCTAGTCTACCGCACTTTGGTTTCTACCAGCGGCCGGTTTCAAAAAAGCTTGAGAACTTGGACATGAATGAAGGTGATAGTATGGCTGATCATCTTACGAAGATCCAAGATCTTCGAGAGCAACTACTCAACATTGATGAGGTCATTTCCGAAAAGGAGCTCGTTTCCAAAACATTATCATCTTTGCCAAAAACCTACTTGAATTTCCACACATTGCTCACTCTATCTATGCGGGGTGACCTTGAACCAATCTTGCTTGAAGAGTTGGTTGGTTTGTTGCTACAGGAGGAGCAGAATCGGAAGAACAAATCTTCCAGCATGCATGGTGATGGGGCTTTTGCTGCCCAAGACAAGGACAGCCTTCACAAAAGGCTAAAAATGATGTAGGCAGCCCATAAAGAAGAGCAAATGTCACTACTGCAAGAAGCGAGATCATTACTTGAAAGAGTGTAGAAAGAGGCTCACAAAGGAGAAGAAAAAGGAAAGCGGCATCGCTATAGATTCTTCTTCATCACCTACAGGGAAAGATGATGCATCAGTAAATCTTGTGCAAGATGAGTGGACTTTCATCACTTGCAGTTATGATGCGTCTTTGGAACATCACCTCACGGAGGGATTTGTTTAAGAAGCTTATGGCTGCCCCAGAAGGCAAGCGGGTAACATGTGCAAACAATTCTTCTTATCCAGTTCAGGGTGTTGGTGAGGTGATCCTCACAACACCAGATGGTGCAGACTTATGTCTTTCAGATGTATTGTATGTGCCAGGAATTGAGAAGAACTTGTTGTCCGTCTCCTCTTTTGCTAAAAGAGGATATGCAATGAAGTTTGAGGACGACAGATGCACAGTGAAAGACTATGAAGGTGGCTATGCATTGGTCACTTCCGGCACATTGTACCATGGGTTATATCAGCTTGACAGGTTTGACAAGAGAGAGCATGATGCTCATGTGGTTACCACTCTTACACCTGCCATGCATGAGGCGGAATTGTGGCATGCCAGGTTTGGGCATGTGAATTATGGCAATTTGATGCTATTGCAAAGGCATAATATGGTACAAGATATGCCTCATGTAGAGCTGCCACCAAAACATGTATGTGAAGGGTGCATATTGGGTAAGATGCATAGAAATGCATTCCCAAAAGATGGATCAACAAGGACTGTCCAAAAATTACAACTTGTGCACAGTGATGTGTGTGGTCCTATGCGGACACCGTCTTTTGGAAAGCAGCTATACTTTGTAACCTTTATTGATGACTACTCCAGATTTGCATGGGTGTATCCCTTGAAGGCCGAATCTAATGTATTTGCATGTTTTCAACATTTTGTGGCACAAGCTGAAAATCAAACAAGTTGCAAAGTGCACACCCTCCGTACAAATCAAGGAGGAGAATCCATGTCCATTGCTTTCAAAGCATTTATGGCAAAGAAAGGCATAAAGCATCAATGCACGATGCCATATTCTCCTCAGCAAAATGATGCTGCTGAGAGAAAGAACAGGTCTTTGATGGAAATGGCTAGATGCATGGTTAAAGGCAAAGAATTGCCTCACAAATTCTGGATGGAGGCAATAATGTGTGCTACACGTGTTGTATAGATGCTCTACCAAAGCATTGAAAACCATCACGCCATATGAGGCTTGGCATGAAAGGAAACCTAAAGTTCATCACTTTAGAGTTTTTGGATGTATAGCATATGCACATGTACCTCAGCAAATGAGAGGTAAGCTTGATGACAAAGCTACTAAGTGCATATTTGTGGGTTAAAGCAGTGGCAGTAAAGGCTACCGTCTCTTTAATCCTTCCACACAAAGGATTTTGGATAGCAGAGATGTTGTATTTGCTGAAAATTCAAACCAGCCATTGGCTAAATTTTTTGGGCAGCCGCCTTCGGGCCCACAACATGTTTGAAGGACTTCTTCCATTGGGAATTGATGGCTCTACAGATCAGCCATCAACTTTGCCCAATGGACAGCATTTGGGTCCTCCAAATCAACCCATGAATGAGCTCATTACACCTCAAAATGTGGAGGAAGCAGTGGAGCAAGAGGGGACAGCAACGAGGAGGCTAGAGTTGTGACTCGTTGGCTGCTCCGTACTTACAAGAGAGCAAACTCGCAGCTCCACTTGGTAGCAGGACACGGGCTGGTTCACGTAATGTAAGAGAACACGCAGATGTTGCTTGCATGAGTACACTTTGTGATGTAGATGAGCCAAATTCATTTGAAAAGGCTCATGAGGATGAGCATTGAATACAAGCCATGCAAAATGAGATGGATTCTATCCATAAAAATAGCACTTAGGATTTGGTGGACTTGCCTGCTGGCAAGAAGCCCACTGGCACAAAGTGGATTTACAAGTTAAAAAGAAAGTCTGATGGTACCATTGACAAGTACAAGGCCAGGCTAGTTGTTAGAAGTCATCTCCTATCTATTTTTATACACCATGGCCTTTGTTGTGGGTGTGCCCGCCCTTATGAGGTGTTTTCTCATTTTTCCCCACTCTCCGTATTTTTCCCTCAATTTTCCCTATTTTTTCTATGGCTTGGGTGGCTTCCCTGTGTTGGCAGGAGGGCCTTTGTGCTGGCCGACTGTACCTTCAAGAACCCAACTCACAACAGCTGGCCGACTGAGTGTGTTTGCTGGTCGTGGAGGTTCAGGGCCAGTCGGCTGCCTTTAGCACAGGCCGACTGGGTATTTGGAGCCATATAAAATGGCCCCATGGCCCCCATTCCATTTTGTATCATTCTCGGGATCTTCTTGTGTATATAGAGCAGAGTTACACGCCTCTATCTCTCTCTCTCTTGTGCTGTGGTTTTCTGCACTACGTTTTGCTCTTGTGTTCCCAGATCTGGTCAACATCTCCGCTGCGTATTTTGACATGGTATCAGAGCCTAGGCTCTAGATAGTTCTTGGGATTTGTGTGAGCAAGAGGGGGACTGTTGTGTTGCTGATTGGTGGACTGTTTGGGACTGTTCGGGAAGAGAAGAAGCAAGAGGACGGCGGGCTGATTTGCTGGACAGCCACTTGCAAGTGTTAGTACTTCTTTGTTCCCACCCACTTTCAGAGTACATCCCCGCAATGGCAGATTTGTTAGAGATGGCTGAGAGGCACGTGAAGATCCCGACACTCCCCACGTTCCCGGTGGACGGTCAGTTGGACGGGAGCAACTACGGCATATGGAAGGTTATGATGGAATCTGTTCTGGAGTCTTACGACCTCGCTGATTTCGTCGTTGTTGGGGTTCCACGGCCGGAAGTAGAGGAAGGGGAGTTACCGTCGATCCGAAAGGACCGGGAGACTCAGACACAGATGTGGGATCGTGTCAACGCCAGGTTCCGTTCGTTTATCTTTCTCAACTGCACACCGCAGGTAATCAATCATGTAAAGCATATGACGCTAGCCAGAGGTATATGGCAGCATTTGGCCTCTCTTTACAACAGGGTATCGCCCATGAAGAGGATTTCCTTGGAAGTACAGATGCGGGTTATGAGCCCTGCAAAGTCGTCGACGATGCGGGAGCATATTAACAAGCTGCAAGCTCTTCAGCAGGAAGTTCTTCAGGCTGGGAAGGAGATATCGTCAGAGGACATGGCCATAACGTTGCTGTCACACTTGCCCTCTCAGTACTCAGCATTTTACTCGTCTTTGATTACCAGTGGTGGCAGGCTCAGCACCATCACATGGGAGGGGCTTGTGCCCATGGTCTTGGACCAGGAGGAACGATTCACGAACCCTCCTCAGGGTGGAGGTTCGTAGGCCTTAACTGGCCAACGGTCGAAAGGCCGTAACACGGGCAAAGGGAAGGCTTCGTCGAAGAAGTCTTCTGAGGAGAAGTCCGTTACTGACCGCGAGAAACTAAAGGCAGAGAGGACCTGTAATGATTGTGGCGAGAAAGGCCACTATTGGAGGCAGTGTCCCAAGCGGAAGACCGAGAAGGGTGAAGATTCCTCACCAGCAATCATGAAGACTCTGGCTTTTGTGCACCTGGAGGTGGTGGACACCGATGTTTCATTTTCTTCAGGCAAGGAGGAGATTGGAGGATTCTCTGCAACGGATACTCGGGAGTGGATTCTAGACAGTGGTGCTTCCAGGCACATGACTCCTTCCCGTTCTGATTTACAGGATCTCTGCAGGTACTCTGGTCACATTCTTACTGGGGATACATCCACTATCCTAGTTCACAGTGAGGGCAGGATGGAGATAGTTCCCGATGGCACAGGGGGCAAGCATTCCTCCCAGGTGTTGTATGTTCCGTCACTTGGTTTTCATCTGTTGTCAGTGCATCAGGTTTGCAAGACTGGCGTACGGGTGGAGTTTGATGAGCACTTTAATGCTCTCCGGGACAAAGCAATAGGCCAGGTAGTTTGGGAAGGCGGAGAGGAGAATGGAGTTTACAAGCTTTCAGCACTCTCTCTCCCAGGTCCTCAGGTTTGTGTGATGAGTGGCAGTCTGGTAATGGCCACTTAAGTGTGGATACGCTGCACGTACAGGCTTTCCAAGACCAGATGGTGGATAGCTTGCCAGTGGATGGCAGCAGTTGGCACGAACTCTCTAGTACTGATGTTGGTAGTTCTTGTGTTCGTCAGTCAAAGGAAACTGAACAAGTAACTTATGCTCTGATGTCTCATAGTATTCGGAACAAAGAAACTCCTGTAGATGAGGATGTTCTTTCCACGGGGACCTTTCGGAAAGCCAAGCAGGTGGCAGTTGATTACTTGCAGAAGGAGGTGGTTTCTCCAGGCTTTGTGGTTCCGGATTCAGAGGGGGTGGTTGACAGGTTTAAGAAGGCCTTGCGTGGTCTTCAACAGGTTTCCAAGACTTGGTTTTGCACCGTAATAGGTGTTGATCCTTGTGAGCAGTGTGATGCCTTTTTGACTCAGAAGCAGAATGGTTCATTGATCTGGTTGATGGACACCAGATTGGATGGGAGCTTCCTGATAAGGCAGTTGAGCTCATGGTTGCGGATGACTCTTTGGGAGGCAGGATTGCGTTTTCTGTGGTTTCTGCGGCATGCGAAGGATCATGGACTCTTGTACACAGGAGGGGGATTGATTGATGGAGTCCGACTCCACGGTTGGAGTGACTCGGTTTGGGGAGGAGATCCGGACACGAGGAGATCTACTTCAGGCCCAGGAGCAGTTTTACGTAGCAGTAAGAGGCAGTCATCTTTTGCCTTGTCGAGGACAGAGGTAGAGTACCAGGCTGCTTGTGATGCTGCTTGTGAGGTGGTGAGGATGCAGAGGTTGCATTGCAGGTTTGGGCTTCCACTGGAAGAACCCATGGTCATCCAGAGGCACTTTGTTCGTGAACAGATCGTTGCTGATGACATCTTGCTAGAGTTCTGTTCGACGGAGGACAGTACGATGGACCTCTTCACGAAGTCGCTATCTCAGGATTTGCTCAAGCGGCACCCCAGCTCCCTGTGGTTGGTTACACAGCCAGGAGCTGAAAGGGGGTGTTAGAAGTCATCTCCTATCTATTTTTATACACCAGGGCCTTTGTTGTGGGTGTGCCTGCCCTTATGAGGTGTTTTTTCATTTTTTCCCACTCTTCGTATTTTTCCTCCATTTTCCCTATTTTTTCTATGGCTTGGGTGGCTTCCCTGTGTTAGCAGGAGGACCTTTGTGCTGGCCGACCGTACCTTCAAGAACCCGACTCAGGACAGCTGGCCGAATGAGTGTGTTTGCTGGTCGTGGAGGTTCAGGGCCAGTCGACTGCCTTTAGCACAGGTCGACTGGGTATTTGGGGCCATATAAAATGGCCCCATGGCCCCCATTCCATTTTGTATCATTCTCGGGATCTTCTTGTGTATATAGAGCACAGTTACACCCCTCTATCTCTCTCTCTCTTGTGCTGTGGTTTTTTGCACTGCGTTTTGCTCTTGTGTTTCCAGTTCTCGTCAACATCTCCGCTGCGTATTCTGACACTAGTAGCCAAAGGATATGCCCAGCAAAAAGGCATCGACTATGATGAGACTTTCGCACCCACTTCTCGTATGGCCACAATTAGATGTGTTGTTACATTGGCTACCCATCATGGATGGAAAGTGTATCAATTGGACATAAAATCAGCTTTTCTCAATGGGAATTCGCAGGAAAAAGTGTATGTAAATCAGTCCATTGGTTTTGTGTTGCATGGTCAAGAAAACAAAGTATGCAAGCTTCGAAAAGCACTTTATGGTCTCAAACAAGCTCCTCGAGCTTGGTATGAGAAGATCCATACTTATTTGACCACGCAGGGATTTTGCAATAGTCCAACGAGCACCCTCTATGTGAAAGAGGATCATGGTACTTTGATTATGGTCATTCTTTATGTGGATGACATGTTGCTAACTAGGAATGATATGGATAAAATTTCAGCATTCAAAGCTGAATTGCAATCGTCATTTGAGATAACAGATTTGGGATTGTTGCATTATTATTTGGGCATACAATTTGTGCAGACAGTTGTTGGGATTTATGTACACCAATCAAAGTACATTTAAAAGCTGTTGCACAAATTCGGGTTTCAAGATTGTAAGCCTATATCTACTCCAATGGATCCAGGGCTGAAATTGAGCATGTATGATGTTGGAGAGCCTTTTGATACAAGTGTTTACAGCCATGCAGTGGGCTGCCTCATATATTTATGCAATACACGCCCAGATATTCAGTTTGGGGTTTCCTAGTGTAGCAAATTTATGCGCAGCCCAAGTACAAAGCATTGGCAAGCAGTAAAGCGGATCTTCTGCTATCTTCAGGGCTCCCTGGATCTTGCGTTAGTATATCCCAAGGGGGGCAGCTTGCAGTTACATGCTTACAGTGATTCAGACTGGGCTGGTGACTATGATACACAGCAGTCCATCAGTGGAAATTGTTTCTTTTTGGGACATTCATGCATATCATGGCTTAGCCAAAAGCAACCCACTGTTGCCACATCTACTTGTGAGGCTGAGTACAGGGCAGCCTTTACAGCCACAATAGATTGTGTATGGCTGAGGAGATTGACGACTAACCTTCGTGAGTGTCAGCAGACACCCACCACCATACTCACTGATAGTCAGAGTGCTATAGCCGTGGCACGAAACCCAGTGTTTCATGCACGTACTAAGCACATAGAGATTCATTATCACTATGTCAGAGAGAGGATTCATGGAGGGGAGATCACATTATCTTACTGCTCTACACAGGACAATGTTGCAGATCTGTTCACGAAGGCGTTGCCTCGAGAGAGGTTTGAAGCTTTCCGCAAAGCTTTAGGCTTACTCTCCTACAGAGAGTGATCTGCTATCAACCTTGTACATGTTCACATTGCCACTACAGGGGAGGTTTATTGGCATATATGCTATGACTCATGAGTTATGCCACATATGCTATGAGTAGCGCCACATGTGAACATGGGCTAACCAAGGGCACTTTTCTCCCTTTGGGTTTTTCCCCTTGGATATTAGGTGTGAAAGGACACCACACTTATTTGATTGTATTATGATATTGTGGAGCCAACTCCCTTGCTCCACACATCTTGTATCTATCTACTTTGAGTAGCAATCACCATCTCTCTCTCACTCACTTGAGAGCTTGCTGCTGTGTACCATCTTGGTGTGTGTGTGTGTGTGTGTGTGTGTCTTTGTTTCTCTGAAACCCTAATCCCCAACACTGAGGCCATTGTTTGGATCTTTTTAGCTTCGTCGAGATATATGTATGCCATACCTCCTCCATGGCCCATTGTCCAACTTCACAGAGACTAATGGAAAAGGCAGATATTGACAGCACTGGAAACTTACATGAGATCGTTATAAGTAGGCAACCCCTGTTCTGAGCGTGCTTTATTCCATGTCCTGCAAGTGCTCTCCTCAGCATCACAATACAACTGCCAAACCTCATGTTACTGCAAATTTTATGAAAATAGACCGAAAATACAACTAAATCAAACACTAAAATCAATGTTACAAGCTGTTTCAACCAACTACTCAGAGACTCAACTATGCTTGTTGTTTTAATGCTTACCAAACAGTAGCGAATAGCAGCTGCCCGTGCGATACACCAGAGCTCATACCTGTAGCCCTGAGGAAATGAAAATTGGTGTCGTCATTTGAAAAAAAATAACAACAAAAAATAATGTAAAGAAAAAATAATGGATTCTAAATGACATAAAGCGTATGCTGTTAAAAAAAAAGTGCAAGATATTCTGTTAAAAAAATTTGCTTTATATTGTTTTGATATAAGGCAGAGGGGTTATCACCATTACCTCTCATTCAATGCACGAGGACATATTGGCTAGGGCTAAGCTAAGGAAGGATCAAACGAACCTAAATTGAGCTAGGAATGATGACCAACTGTAGGCAGGAAAGCCTATATTTGCAAATCAAGGACGGATGCAGCAACACGAGACAAACAGCATCAGCCAAAGGAGGAGGGGACAACATAGATAGGTGCCAAAAATAACGTTCAGCTAGGACCAGCCAAAAGTCATGCAAAAGAACTAGTCAGACATGTCACATGTTGGAGCTGCAAAATACCCTTTGCATGCCGAGTTCGACACTTTCACAAGCTTCAAAATTACCTAATATTAGGTTGGACTCAAAGTGTATGCATGATGTACCAAAACCGTAACACAACAGCACAATCAACGAGCTCCCTCCCACAGAGCCTCCCCTTGGATAGCATCGCCCCCCGTTGCGTGACACAAACCCTGGTCACTAGCTGCACCAGAGCTCATGTGCTGCACTGCCCCTCCTCCCTTACGCATGCTGCTCCCATCCCTCCAGCACATGTTGAGCTGCTGCCCTTGGGTTCTTCATCCTGCTTCTCGCCTGCATGGATCTTTAGCTTCTCTGAACTCCCTGCCCTGCTGCTGTTTCAGCCCAGCGTTCTTCCTTGACTGCAGCTTGCAGCTCCCCTCTTCATCCAGCTTCAATTTCTTGCTTGAATGCTTTGCCCTTTGCTTTCCTTTCTCCGTCATTTCTTATCTTTGGATTTCTCCCTTTTGATGTGCTCTTCCACATAGTAGAAGTAATAGTACTCCATTAACCTTCAACCATCTTTGGTCCTGCCTCCAAAAATGCCCATGGCAACCACTCCCTCTACCCCAACCCAGAACACACTCAAATGCAATTCAGCAGGGGGACCTCTGGCTTATCCCTTTCAGCATTTCTTCCCTTGAAGCTATTACTTTACTGGGGAGATTCCCTAAAGGCAGAGCAGCACTCGGCAACATACAAGTGGGCCTCTTGCTCGAACAAGGGTACATTGCAAACATTCAGAATTTTAGCTTCACCACTGCTGTTTCTACTTCACGGAGGAATTTCTACTGCTGGATGCACTTAGATGTACGATTCAATGTCAAGAAACTCTGTCCGAAGCAACAAGATCAAAACAATTAGAACTTAAATCACTTGATTGTATAGACAACGGAATTGAAATATGCAACAAAAAACTGAGGCCCAACAAAGAGGATTATTGAAAGACTGAATTCAGCATTGATCGACAACTTCTGGAGGGATGCAATAGAGGAGTGATCAAATTATTGGACAAAGAAGGTGATAAAACTAATTTGGGCAATTGGACACCCATCAGTCTTCTGAATGTCTCATATTAGATTCTAGCTAAAGCCATGGCTCTTAGATTAAAAGAATGTACGAAGGAAGTAGTTAGAAGAGAACAGAAAGGCTTTATCATGGGTCACTACATTCTAGATGCAATCATAACTATATGGGACAAGAATGGATTAGCCAATCAAATCCTAACCCCACTACTATATGGGAAGGACAAGACTGGATTAACCAGTCAAACCAGACAAGCAGCTTCTTGACAAAGCATGAACTGGGCGTTGAAAGTTGATATGCTGCAACTCATTGGATTAGGCCCTTATTTCATGAACCTAGTCCGACTGCTGGTGAAGGACTCTTTAAGTCTCACGTAGACATCAATGAGCAATGGTCTCAACAACCAATAACTTTACAGAAAGAAAAGAAAGAAAGAAAGTTATGTTAAACATCTCCCAAAAACCCAATGGGTCTATAAGACCAAAGTAATACAATGCTATCCATGGTAAGTCTCATCATGGAAAAGAAAAACAAAACAAGTACAAATAATATAGCTCTATCAAAGTAGAGGCTGATACAATGATCATCATGGGGAAGTACATGGGGTATAAGCACTAGTACAAGAGAGTCTCATCATGGAGTACATGAGGATATGAAGCATGTGGGGCACATCATCCTCCAGAAGAGAGTACACCTCTCTCAAGTATGTCGAGCATGGGGTTACTGAGTATGTCCCCTTCTGTCACAGTACGTTGGGAAGGTGGCGTCATGGCAACTGGGCATGTCCTTGATCTGGAGCTGATGGGAGGATCATGGTTGTGTCCCGTGGACTTGGGACGCAGGGTACATCAAAGCGCGCAAGCCCGTTCCGAAGTGACTCCTCCGGGACGGGGTGGAGCTCTCCCTAGTAGTGGTCCATGAAGAACATCAGCCATGGGGCAATCAAGGGCAGCTGCCAAGAAGCCACCTAGGTCCACCAAGTAGGATGGCTGAGTGGAAGTAGTTTGGTGCCACTGTAGGATGTCCTGGATCTGGATCTGTAGACCAGATGTCTGCTGTGGGTGGGGGGCGCTTGGTGCGTTGTAGTATTGTTGCTCGCTCTTGTGTGACCTTATTCTCCTCATGGAGGTACAACTAAAAAGATGAAATCAGAGTGTGGTCCTTGACTTTCTAGAAGCCTCCTCGTTATCCTAATCATGAAGTGTACAACTAGAAAGATGAAATAGAAGATTCATCAAGAAGAATATTCAGCTAGGTAAGATTGTCTATAGTTTATCTTATTGTGCATTAGAAGGCCGTCAACAGCATAAATAATAGATTACATTGGAAATGGGGATCTAATTAAGAAGAAGAACTTTCCCTTCTAAGCTCAGCATTATTCTACACTAGGGGAAGTATTTCTTACGGGCGACTTCAATGCCCACACACACAGCAGACAGTGTGAGGTGTATGACTATGATGACATGGAGATCCTCCACCCTGTGGATCCAGAGGAGATAGGGGCTAGTCGGGCATCAGAGGACACTGGACCAGACAGAGGACATTATGGGGACCACTTACTAGAGTTGGTAGCCAGGCATCGTCTCGTTATTTATAACGGGATGCTACAGTGGCCGGGATCAGGAGGGCTGACATGCTTCCCACATGGGGGTCATACACGGACCGGAGGCGCGGTGGTAGACTACATTATGGGGTCTTTGGAGGCATCACAGCTTGTCACCTCATTCTCCATTCCACCTCGTCCTATTGGGGCAGATCATACATACTTGGCGTTTTCACTAGCCGGATCACCAGTATCACCAGCCCCCCACATACCCACGCCACACACTACCATCTACTTCACACATGACATGGCAGACATATACACTGGCAGAGTAGAGGATGGGCTCCTACTCATGGATCCCCTGGCACCTATGGATACCATTACAGCCCAGCTAGCATCACTCCTACACACGGCTGCATTACAGAGCTTCCCACATCGTGTACACTCAGGAGAGCCTGTGAGATCTGGGACTATGCCCCAGAACAGATGGTATGATGACGAGTGCAGAGCCCTATACTCACGGCTCCGCATACAGAGAGCCTTGGGAGCCATCACAGAGCAGGAGTCGAGGAGAGAGATGAGAAGACTTACTCGCCGCAAAAGGCGGGCCTTCGCACAGATACAGGAGCTAGAGATCTTTCATTTCTTCATGAGTAGAGATAGCCCTGTCTCATGGCGGCACTTTAGAGAGCCCCGGACACCGACACCTATTGCAGACCCACAAACATGGCACACATATGCAGAGGGCCTATACCACGCCCCACAGCAGCCACCTATACCTCAGCCACAGGAGCCTCGACCTACCACAGCTAGCTTCTTTACCCACTCGATGGTACAGGAAGCTATCCGCCGCCTACAGCATGGACGGGCCGCCAACCATATGGGCCTGCAGGGTGAGCATCTCATATATGCAGTAGATTCTTTGGCTCCTTTTCTTGCACACCTGTTTAACAGGGCACTAGCAGAGGGTTTGCCTGCGGAGTGGACGATGCACACCATTGTGCCGATTCACAAAACAGGGGATATGCTCGATCCGAGCAACTACAGGACGGTTATGGTTGGCCACGTGCTGGCCAAACTCTATGGTGCAATGTTGGAGCAAGAGCTTAGCTTATATGCTGAGCGAGCAGGTTTACGCTCATCGGGGCAGGCAGGCTTCAAGAGAGCTTTCTCTACCACTGACCATGTATTCACTTTGAGATGTATGATTGATCAGGCCAGAGTGAGGAAGAGAAAGCTCTATTGCTGCTTTGTGGATTTCCGCAAGGCATTTGACACAGTACCACGAGAGAGGCTCTTTCAAGTTTCAGCGCCTGCAGTCTCTTGGCATACCAGCAGATATGACATGGGGCATCTATGCATTATATGAGCAGGTTTTTGGGCGAGTCAGATGTCCAGGAGGTATGTCCGAGACTATTGCTAGCACCATTGGTGTGAAGCAAGGATGCCCACTTTCCCCCACGCTATTTGGGTTATACATTGATGAGGTGGCTGACTTCATTACACGGGGAGGCGGAGATGGAGTTGATTTAGCAGGTACCTCAGTACATATTATGCTTTATGCTGATGATATTGTATTAGTGTCTGAGTCTCCAGGTGGTCTACAACAGCATCTACATGCACTCGATGATTTCTGCACACAGAGGGGTCTTACTGTGAACCTTGGGAAAACCAAGGTTATGGTCTTTCATACATCGAGATAGGGCAGGAGTCGGCTGACATTCACTCTCGCAGGACGCCAGGTGGAGGTGGTGACATCATACGTGTACCTAGGGGTTACCTTCTCTGCAGAGCAACCACACGCTTCACCATGGGTTCAGCAGCCAGAGCTAGATTGACACGGGGATATGCAGCATTGGCTATGCTAGAGAGACAGTGCCACCAAGCGCATTTTCAGGAGCCTCGGACGAAGGGGTGGCTATTTGACACATTAGTCACACCGGCATTGATGTATGGAGCAGCGGTATGGGCGCCAGGCCTTGCTACCCATTGGTGGACACAGATAGAGAGACCACATGCCCTCATGATGGCACGCATGATACGCAGCAAACCGTCAGTACCTCATGACATTATCCGAGCAGAGTTTGCTCCGCCTCCTATGATGGTAGAGGCCATATTCCAGACTATATGCCTGCTAGACACATTCAGAGAGATGCCACAGGACAGATTGTCATACAGAGCTTTTGAGGCATCTAGACAGCTGGCTGAGGCAGGAGACAGAGGATCATGGTATGCACAGGTCACACATTGGTTCTCACAGCATGGCCTAGACATGGATCATCTACCACCATTCCAGTATGACGAGGATGCACCACATATCCGTCTCTCTCATAGTGAGAGGAACAGAGTATTGAGACAGGATCTATGGCAGCTCTATACACGAGACTCGAGAGACATGGATATCGCCTACATAGCCTCTTCCACCGAAGATGCTATACTACAGAGATCACTTCATGAGTATCACTGATGATGGATTTATAGAGAGGCCTAGATACATGGAGGGCTGTTTACCACACGGCTCCCGAGTGGCTATTGGTCAGCTTAGAGTTTCATCACACCGATTGGAGATTGAGACTGGCAGAGCAGCACGGATCCCCCGAGAGGAGAGGGTATGCAGATTGTGCAGAGAGGAGGTGGAGAGTGAGGAGCATTATGTATGCAGATGCAGAGCATATACAGCCATCAGAGAGAGATATCCCATTTTATTCAAAGAGCCACATTCCCTACGCCAGATCTTTGAGGCAGCAGACCAACGCATACTGGGGAGATTCATTCTAGACATACAGCGCCACAGAGAGACATCATTACAGGCTCAGACAGCTCCAGAGGGGGGACGACAGACACAGATTACTACATTTTTTCAGAGATCCATCCCACTCCTAGCCCCTACACGGCAAGGAATTACTCTCCAGAGAGCAGAGACACTCAGAGCCCGCAGGAGACAAAGGACACCTGGCTTTCGGACACCACGCCTATACCAGAGAGAGATGACAGAGATCAGAGCTCAGTTTCACAGAGAGGGTGCGGAGCGACTGGCTCGCTTCAGAGCACACCCAGCATGTTCTTCAGGGAGCTGTGGACACCCCCTTCATTGATGTATACCATTTTATACCCCCAGTATGGTACAGGATGGAGCTAGCTAGGTTGCATATCATGATTGTATACTCCATGCATATAGCTTTGCATTCTCCTAGTAGTAGAGCTCCATCCCCTTCACCACTCATTGTACTTATTGCACACCCAGATTCAGCTTTTTAGTTCAGTACTTTTTCATTTTGTTGGGATGACAGAGGATACCCCATACAGGTACACCGATTTGTCTCATAGGCCGAGTTCGGTCTTTTGGAAGACGCTAATAAAATCTTTCTTTCTTTCTTTCTTTCTTTCTTTCTCTCTCTCTCTCGCACTCTCTCTCAGCACACTAGTGCTTGTATGCTTTTGCTCTGTGCACTCTTTCATGGTATCATCGCTCCTGGTTCAGCGTTCCTCTGCTGCCCCAGATTCTCCTCAGTCTTCAGCACCTTCTTCTCTGTGTTTTTCTTCTCAGATTTGCTGCTGGTCGGCTGGTCACTTCCTGGCTCTTCTCCACTGCAGCCCGTGGTCTTCCATCATCGGTTTGACCCCTGAGACCCCCCTACACACCTGTCAGCTGCTCTGTTTCAGGGCAGCAGCATCTGTTGTGCAGCGTTTTCTCCCCTACATGTGTTCTTTGCAGAAGTTGGTGTTTTGATTTGAGGATTGGTGGCATCTGGTACCTGTGGTGGACACTTCTTCCGAGATTGTGCGTTTTTCTTCTGAGATTGAGCCCGAGCTTTTGTGATGGCTGCCCCGACTACTCTTCATATGTTCTCTGAGTCTGCAAAGTTGGATGGCTCCAACTACATTTTGTGGAAGGTGAAGGTAAAATCAGCCTTGCGTGGAGTGGATCTCTGGGATTGGCTTGTCACACCTACCAATGCCACCCCTCCCACCCTTGCTTCTGTTGGTGTGACTCAGGCACAAATTGATATTTGTGCAAGCAAATGATCGTCATGTTTTCTCTTTTTTGATGTTGAATTGTCAAGATTATGTTCTCTCTCATGTGCGTACAGCAAGTTTGGAAGGCATTTGCAGATCTTTACAAGATTAAGTCCCCGGGTCGGATTTTGTCTTTGGAAAAGCAGCTTATGAATTTGTCAATTTCTGCCTTTCCATCTTTATCTACTTTCATCTCGAAGATGAAAGATCTCCGAGACGAGCTTGCTGTTTGTGGCAAGGATATCTCTACAGAGGATACGGCTATTCGGCTTCTCTCCAAGCTTCCAAAGAGGTTTGATGCTTACTTTCAGTCTCTTGTTTCTTCTCCTCATCCTATTCTAGAACCCAGTTACTTGGGAAGAAGTTCTCCCCTCCATTATGTAGATTGAGTCTCGCTTTGAGGAGCAGACTAGCACCTCTGGTGGTTCTGATGGAGCTTGCCCGCATGAGATAAAGGGAAGAATCAATAGAAGAAAGGGAAAGGGGGTTCTAACAAGAACTCCAAGGATAACAACAAGGATAAAGACAAAGACAAAAACAAATTTTCTAAAAACAAGGACATTGAGTGTCATTACTGGGGCAAGAAAGGTCATAAATCGCCCCAATGTCACAAGAAGAAGCGGGATGAAGAAGCAAAGAACTCTACCTCTACAGAGGTGTCTCGGACCAAGAAGGATGATGGTATTCTTCTATTAGTAGGTACCCATCGTGTACTTGCTCTTGTGACTTCTCAGTCGTGGTCGTGGATTGTGGATAGCGATGCTACTGCTCACATGATGCCTCATCGGGATTGGTTCGAGGACTTTACTCCCAGGACACGTGATATCACTTTGGGTGATTCTTCTTTTGTGCCAGTTCATGGACATATCCCCATCTTTCGCTCCTCCAAGGACAAGAGGTACTTCTCTGACGTTCTGTACAGTCCAGATTTGGCATTTAATATTTTGTCAGTGAGTGCTCTTAAAGCTCAGGGTGCGGAGGTGATCTTCTCTCGTTATGAGATTACCATTCATGATAAGGAGACTGGTAGCATCTTGGCTCAGGGAGTCCAGGATAGTGGCTTGTACAAGTTGATAGCTTTGCTTTCTTCCGGTTCTTCTTCAGCTCTTTGGCATGCTCGGTTTGGCCATTTGAGCTATCAACTTCTACAGCGAGCTTCGAAAGATGGGTTGGTTGAGGGTTTACCGACCATCAAGGCTCCATCTTCTGTTTGTTCCTCTTGTTTACAAGGGAAGTAACACCGAGCCGCCTTTCCGAAGGAGGCGACACGCAGATCTTCGACATCACTTGCTCTTGTTCATGCAGACTTATGTGGTCCTATGAGTACCGCGTCTTTGAGTAAGGCATTGTACATGCTCGTGATGGTGGATGACTTCTCTAGATATACTTGGGTCTTCTTTCTGGGTCCAAGGATGAGGCTTTTCAGCACTATTGTGATTGGAGGGTTGACGTGGAAAAAGAGACTGGTTCTTCGGTCAAGGTTCTCAGGACCGACAGAGGAGGTGAGTTTACATCCCACGAGTTTCAGCAATATTGCAAGGATCATGGCATTCGGAGAGACAGCTTACTACAGCATATACTCCATCACAGAATGGAGTTGCAGAGAGAAAGAATAGGACCATCATGGAGATGGCCCGTGCTATGCTTGAGCATTCTTCATTACCTCGACATTTCTGGGCTGAGGCAGCTTCTACTACTATCTATATTCAGAACAGGTCTCCTACTGCTGCTCTTCCAGATAAAACTCCATATGAGGCTTTCCATGGTGAGAAGCCCTCTATTTGTTCATTTCCAAATATTTGGTTGTTCGGCATATGTACATGTGTCTAAGGAGCATCGCTCCAAGTTGGACTCGAAGTCTGAGCGCATGACTTTTCTCGGATACAGTTTGTCCAAGGCATATCTTCTATATGATTAGCAGGCCGGCAAAGTTGTTGTGAGCTGTGATGTGGTGTTTGACGAGACTCCTATATCTTCAGAGGGGGGTGGTGAGCTTCTTCTTCCTCCGCCTCTTCCTCCCTGCTTCCGTTACACCTCCAACTGTGGATTCTTGTCAGATGATGACGATGAGTCTACTCCTCCTCCAGCAAGTTCGAGCGGATTTGTGCTCGATGGTATTTTCAGACAATTCATGATTCTGGGTTACGAGCTTCCTTCTGCTCCTCCGCCTGGTTCTCTCAAGCGATCTTCCAAGGTTTCAGGGAAACAAATGCATGAGGGCAACATGTTTGTTAACTATGCTCTTATGTCCTCTATTGTTTATGGTCCTTCTGATCCCACTTCTGTGGACGAGGATCTTTCACATGAGCCTTGGCGTCGTGCTATTCGGGTAGAGCCAGATGCCATTGAACGGAATGGCACTTGGATTTTGGTGCCTAGGCCACTGCAGCGTAAGGTGATTGGTGTGCGCTGTCAAAACAAAGTACAAAGCTGATGGCAGATTGGACAGACACAAGGCGAGGTTGGTTGCCAAGGGTTATGCTCAGCGCCCTGGAGTCGACTCCAATGAGACCTTCACTCCGACGGCCCGGATGACTACCATTCGCACCGTTCTTGCTCTTGCAGGACATCATAGATAGCCTGTATTCCAGATGGACGTCAAGTCGGCATTCCTGAATGGAGAGCTTACACAGGAAGTGTATGTTGATCACCTGTCGAGATTTGAGGTTCCAGGCAAACAGGATCAGGTGTACGGGCTGAAGAAAGCTTTGTATGGTCTCAAGCACGCTCCACGGGCTTCGTACCAGCAGATTGATGAGTTCTTTCAGAAGCTTGGCCTGCGCCGTTCTCATGCAGATTCGAACCTTCATATCCTCCTTGAGAGGGGGTTGATTGTTATCATTGTGGTCTATGTTGATGACCTCATCTTTACGAGTCTTATTCTGTGAGGATCCGTTCAGTCATGGATGCTTTGGAGACAGAGGACAGATCTTGGTCTTTTGCATTATTTTCTTGGCTTTGAGATTTAGCAGACCCCTAAGGGTATTCTCTTCTCTCAGCAAAAGTACACATGGGAGATACTTGACAGGTTCCAAATGACTGGATGCAGATCAGTATCTTCTGCTATGGATACTAGTGAGAAGCTCTCTCTTCTTGAAGCTTCTCCAAGGATTGATCAAGGACAATATCGGGTTCTCATCGGTTGTTTGGTTTGGTTGACCTACTCTCGATTGCACATTTGTTTCACAGTCAGCTTATTGAGTTCTTTCACATCCAAACCCCGTCAGCAGCATTGGCGGTGTGCGCTCAGGGTTCTTCGGTACTTGCATGGTACTTTGGACTTTGGCATCTTCTATGGCCAAGGGTGCACTCTTCTTGGATGGTCTAATTCAGATTGGGCTGGAGATCCAAATACTCGGCGCTCGACCACTAGTTGTGTTTTTTCACTTGGGTCAGGAGCCATTTCAAGGAGCAATAAAAAGCAACCTACTGTGGCGCTTTCCTCTACAGAGGCAGAGTATCGTGCTTTCCTCTACAGAGGCGGAGTATCGTGCAGTTTGTTATGCTGCATGTGAGGCAATTTGGTTGCGGAGATTATTTGGGAAACTTGGCGTTCCTCCTACCGGATCTACTCTTCTTTGGTGTGGCAATCAGAGTTGCATTGACATCGCCAAGAACCCTGTGTTTCATGCTTGTACGAAACACATTGAGATTCAGTATCACTATGTTCGTGAACGGGTTCTTGCTGGAGATTTGTGTTTGGAGTATTGTCCTTCAGCAGAGAATGCAGCAGATTTGTTCACTAAGCAAGTTTCTCAGGCTTCCTTGGCTCCTCATCTTCGGCTTCTCGGAGTTTGTTCAGCATCTCGTGTTGAGAGGGGGTGTTAGCACCTTCATCCCAGTTTCTGCTCATGGTTGAAGTTCCCTTTTGGTCCCTTTTCATGGCCCTTGGTTGTGGGTTGGCCACCCTATTTTTTCCATATTTTTCTGGCATTTTTCCCAGGTCAGGTACTTCATGTCCAATCGGCCAGCTTCATATTGTCTAGTCGGCCAGTCCTCTTTACCTATATATAGATGGGCTTGCCTCTCTCTTTTTTCATAGTCTAGTCTTCCTTTTGTATCCCTCACTTATGAGACCTTTTATGTCTCTTGCTTGGGACTGTTTTAGTGCAATATATTCAGCATAATTGCTTCATATTTCTCTCTCTCTTGCACTCTCTCTCAGCACACTCTAGTGCTTGTATGCTTCCGCTCTCTGCACTCTTTCAACTCCTACCTCAGTAGTATCATAGGCAAACTCGACCATAGGAATGTACCTCTCCTAATAAAATGGTCACCTAGAGCCGTATGCACAAAGCATTACCTCCAAAACTTGATTCCACCCTCTCCGGCTGCCCATCGGACTGAGGATGATCAAAAAAACACAAGTCCATCGAATCTCGGGATGACCTGTTGTAGGAGCATCGCGACAATCATAAGAGATCTCGATCTCTCCCCTAATCTTAGCACAATCCAGCACACAGACTAAATCATGCTAGAACAACTCCTCGTTCTGAATATGGTATTGACCACCTTTCACTCTAACAACTGGAATGATCCCTTAGTCTGGTCTAAATCAATGGAGCTCGCCACCTAGACCTTCTACCAATAGCAAATAAAATACTCATTGGCCCCACATACCCTCTCAAGGAATCATGTAAGTCAGCACAAAACTGGGTAAAAGATTCACCCACCCAATCCTAGCAACCCCATCCAAATTACCCTGGTTTGGAGAGGGGAGAGAGGAGAAGAGTTTGAAGGTAATTGGTAGATTTTGAAGGGCTACCTCCTTTGTACAACGACTAGCCACCCTTCCAGTATGAAGTTCATGGGCAGTAATAGGCACTGTTCTCTAGCCTATTTACATGGCATCCATGTGTGCCGCTCGGGATTGCAACTCTCTGAATCTTTGTATGTATGTGTCAAAAGTCATGTTCTTCATGTCCAAGTCCGTAAACTTGGCCAAAATATCAAACTCATCCTCTGCCTAGAGGAACTCATCTTGGTTTATTCTTGAGTTCTCTTCACCATGTCAGGGCTTTTTCCTTCAGGAGACCCCTAACCATCTGAATCTTTCAAGCTTCTGGGAATGGGTGGAACTCGAAGTGTACTTTCCAACGGTTGAGCCAAGAGTCAACCACCTCCTAGGACCTCTCCTTTTCCTCACCCGCAAAAGCCTCGGGTGCGAAAGAAGACCATCTGAATCTTTCAAGCTTCTGGGGATGGGTGGAACTCGAAGTGTACATTCCAACGGTTGAGCCAAGAGTCAACCACCTCCTAGGACCTCTCCTTTTCCTCACCCGCAAAAGCCTCGGGTGCGAAAGAAGGAGCTACTGTTGCCAGTCCCGCACAAGCCACTGCACCAATCACCACCCGCTAAAGTACAACCACCTACCTCCGCCAAAGTTGGATCTCTTCCCGGAACTCTACCCGGAGTTGTGCCGTCCGCTCCTCAAAGTAGGTTTTCTCAACCCCTTCTACCACCTCCTGCTGCAAATGTTTCCCTCACTCTTGAGGATGACCTTCCTCGTGGTCAAAAACCTCAACAAGGAAGTGGAGTTGAGCAAGCTTTTTCTGAAAATCAGCCCGCCATTTTCTCTGCTCTCTCTCTCTCTCTCTCACTGTCTGCTGCTCACCAGTCTACCACGGTCTTCTGTCACGTGCATCCCGCACTTGGATGCCACGTAGACATTTCTGTACAAAAGGTGCAGGACCTGGGATGGTGAACTGGTCCCATGTGAGCCCAGTCCGGGACGAGTCAGCCAGGGATCCCTCTCAGTCGTCCGAGGTCAGGTGTGCATTGTCCTGCACATGAGTCCAAGGTCAGGTGTGCACTGTCCTGCACGTGAATCAGTGAGTCCGCGCTGTGAGTCTCCCCCTGGAATGATGTCAGTTGTTCTGTATGTTTGGTCTGTCACCAGATATCAGACAATTGTGTAGATGTAGGTATGCAGCAGATCTAGACACAGGGAAGGCTTTGGGCCACCCAAAAATGGGGCCAAGCAGCCCCAGGACTTGCCCACCAGCCCAAGGAAGGGCTGGGCAGGCTGTCGGCCAGCCCAAGAGGGCTTGGCCAAGCAGCCGACTGGCTCTTGGGAAGTTGGGCCAGCCCAGCCAGTTGGCTAGCCATAGGGCAGCCTAGGACTGTAGGCGGCCAGTGCCCAGGCACTGCCCAACAGCCTGTGCTGGACTGGACAGCAGCCCACAGGGGCAGCCAGGATAGTCCAGTGTGAAAGCATGGCTTTTTTCAGCATTTAATATCATTAAAACCAGTCGTGGAGGAAAAGTGAACCAGCCGACTGCTCCTGATGAGAAGTATAAATAGTGGAGGCCATAATCCCAATGATTCATCTCATTATTCACCAAGAGCTCAAGCCAAGGGAATTGCTAAGCAAAGGAGTGGAGAACTGAAGGTCAAGGGCAGGATTTTCCAGCCAAGAAAAGGTCTAAGATTGCTGTATTTTCTTTCAGCTTTCTCCTCATTCTAATAAAGCAAATACACCATCCGTGGTGGGAGCCCTACAGAGGGTAATTGGGACCCAATACTGTGTCCTCTCCATCTCTCCCTCTCTCTCTCTATTTTTTGCACTTCTCCATTCAAGTTTGTGCGTTAATTTCTGTCGCGAAAAGAGTGCTGAATTTTGAGTTTTTTAAGTTACCGAAGCTTCTCTGAAACTTCCGCATATTACAGTGGTATCAGAGCCTACTTCAAATACAAAGATTCAGCAAAGAAACCAGAATTTTTTCTCACTTGTGTGGTTGGTTTTTAGACGCCGGTGGACTACCCCTTTCGGAGTGACTCCTGTCCCTCGAAGGACGGTTGGTTTTTAGCCTCCGGAAGTCTCCCACACAGATAGTGGATGGTCAGATTGCGTTCTGGAAAGGAATTGCATTTTCCTGCTATGGCGAGCTTCGACGACGAGAGAGACCAAGAACCATGGGACCAGAGTGCACCAGGCAGCACAGCTAGGACACCAGGCTTGAGTGTCACAGACATGTTCCAGCAGATGATGCGAGCAATCGCAGAACAATCAGCCAAGTTGGATGAGCAGAAGGCGCAGATCTTGGCTCTGGAGGAGCGTACCCGCTCTCCAGCGTCGCGTTTTCCATCTCCTCCTCCCTCTCCTTCCGTATCCCAGATTCCAGATCCTCGTCACGGGGTCACAACCGCAGCCAAGCTCTTTGCTTGAGTTGCAGATGCGTGCATTGGAGATCCGACAACGAGAAGACAACGCCATGCGACCATATGACAAAGATCAATGTCCCAATCTTCCTCAGTCATACCTTAGTTCCAAAGGCAAAAACCATTCATAGTTGCAGTTATAGTTCAAGGTGCGGCCGACTGTGAACCATACCCAACTTTACCATCTCATGTGACTAGTACACAACATCATAGAAGTCCCATAAGCAGATGTATTGTCAGCCTCAGTACCTTCGGGTGAATACAAAGATGTCACCAAGCGACTCCTAGGTGACAACTGAGCCTGTCTGTAACAAGGGAGCGGAGGTGCTACCCCCCTCTTGAGCATCAGGCAATGCTCCAGACCCATGCTCTGCTGAACCTGAATGAGCCGTCGCAAGAGTCAGCTCCAACTCAAAGGCATCAAGATAAAGCTGCAATCCCTGAGGTGAATCTGCTAAGTCACCCTCCTCCATCCACTTCACATCCATCGGTGAATGGTTCTTTAAACTCCATAAGATAGCGACGGGAAACTTTACCTTGTACCTTTCTTTCCTTATGTGCCAGTATCTGCTCGGGAATAAGAACCTCATCAAGTTCCTTTGCTTCCATCTGAGACATCCTCAGGCACCCAAAACCTGCTTGCACTCCACCCAAGTGGTAAGCACAAGTTCCTAATGAAGCATAGTAGACCACCACTGCTAAACATAGAAAGAAGCTGCCTTCCGAACCCATGAAGCCTCCGCAAAGACACCACCGGTGACAAAGTGTCAAAATCCATAGCCTTCAACCCATCTCTTGCACCATAACTCTTCAACTGCTTCTAACTCCTGGCTGACTACTCCCTGTCCTTGGTGTCTTTTCTCCTGAGCCTCATCTTTAGCTTTTGCTCTTCACCTTATATAGGCAAAGACACTATCTCCTGCACTTCCTTTTCACTTTCCCATGTTGAAGCTTTTGATGTGACAACCATGGACTTGCCTCCTTGAGAAAGTCGATGATATCCCGGCAATGGAACCATGAAACCGACCTTCAGAAATCTGACGAGCGGTGAACACTCGCACACAAAAACACTTCATCACCCATGGGCACCTGGAAAAGGAAACAAACAAGGGGAGCTAGAGTGCTCCTGCAAAAAGTACTAGGACACCGATTGGCCCCCAAAACACAGTGGCGCCCCTTGCAGTATTTCTTTACTTGAACAAAATTTGAGTACAAAGTACAACTTGTCGAATCCTCTACCAATTGGATCCCTCGAAGCTTTCACCCAAGACTTCCAAATAAGAACTCTCGTTATTACAGCAAAGCATTCCATAGAGAAGGCACACCTGTACAACACCTCCCTGCTTGAAAAGGTCTTCTCCATCTCTACCATGGATCCCACAAACCCGTTCCCAAACAGCAGTAGGACTGTACCAAACCATATGTCCTTCCTATAGTCACAACTTGCATGTAACCTCGAGAAAACTAGAACATATCCACATGAATCCAGAGACATGCTTTCCACATGAAACCAAAGACCTGTATCCGATAAACCATAGACCTGTATCCCATAAACCAAAGGCCTGTTTCCTCGATACCAAAGTCCAGAGAAAAATAGGGACGTGTCAAGCAATCCCTGAATACACATAAGTCCAAGATGAAGAGCAACAACACATCTCTTCCAAGAACATCATCCTGTGCATATGTAGCTTGATCCTCTGCATCCTAATCTCGTAAACAAAACCTGCTTGCGAAGAGAGAGAGAGAGAAACCCCTTGGCTGTTAGCCCCTCGACGCCTCCTTCAGCTCACCTCCTTCCAAGAGAGAGATAGAGTCAAGCGTGCTGTTCAGCCCTTGCACCTCTGTGGCCGCCTGCAGTCCTTATGGCTGCCCGACTAGCTGTAGAGAGTCTCCCACCTTGCACCCATTGCTGGCTGAAGCCCATACGTGCCCATACATGCAACCACCTAGCGTAGAGAGCCTCCACTTGATACCCGCCTGGCTGCCCTGACTGGCTGCAGCCCACTTGGAGCCCGTTAGCTCCCTGTAGCCCGCCTGCATGTAGCCCATGCGTGCAGCAGCCGCCCTGTAGCCCATGTGTGCAGCAGCCCCGGTAGCCCATCTGTGCAACAGCCGGTAGCCCATGTGCAGCAGCCGCCTAGCCTCCCTATAGCCCTCGCGCAGCAGCACCCTACTATGGCCCATGTGCACAGTGAAAGAATGTGCACAAGTGGAAGCAATGAACATGAGAGAGAGAAAGATTGCAACCAAGAACTGAGCTTTATTAGCTTGAGGTTACAGAGTACAAGAGCCAGCAAATAGGGCAATGAATGATATGATAGAATGAATAAAGGGAGCAACTCTTATATACTTGTGCATGAAGCAGTCGGCTGTAGGAAACAGGCCGACAGCTCCACGACACCATAAATAGAGAAAGATGCAATATTTTAACACCCCCTCTTCATCTTGAAGTGTGCAAAAAAGTCAGAAGAAAACTGATGATGAAGGTGCGACCATGGACACCTCAGCATGGCCAGTACTGAGTGTTAGCACATTCATCCCCAGATTCTGCTCTTTTATGGTGCCCATTTGGTCCCTTTTGCATGGCCCTTGCTTGTGGGCTGGCCACCCATTTTTCCCAACCTTTCTGGCATTTTCCAATCGGCCATGTCCAGTAGCTCCAGTCGGCCTGTTTTGCAGCTCCAGTCGGCCAGCCTTCCCCTACTATAAATAGTGGGTGCTGGCCTCTCTTTTCTCATTCAGTCTTGTACATATTTTGCTCCCTCGCTTATGAGACTTGTATTGTCTCTTGCTTGGGACTGTTTTGCTTCAGTATATTCAGCATAGTTTTCTCCATATCTCTCTCTCTTGCACTCTCTGTTCAGCATATTCTAGTGCCACTCTGCTTCCGCTCTGTGCACTCTTTCATGGTATCATCGCTCCCGGTTTAGCAACCTCCTTGCTGCCCCAGTTTCAGCACTGTTTGCAGCACCCTCTCCTCTGCGTTTTCTCTCAGATTTGCAGCCCTTTGCTGCTGCGTTTTCTGGACAGCACCTGCTGGTCACTTCTCTTCAGATTGGCTTCACCAATTGCAGCCATCAGGTATTTTCTGATCAGCGTTTTCTTTCCACGTGGAGATTGGACATAGGCGGCCTGTTTTTCTTCAGGACAGTAGCCTTCTGTGCTGCGTTTTCCTGTCCACTGGGGCTTGCTCCTTTGCAGAGGGGGTCTGTGGTGTTGGAGGCTTTAGTGGCACTCTTGGACCTTGGTACCTGTGGGGAGGACACTTCTTCTTCAGAGTTTGTGCATTTTTTGAGATTGAACCCAAGCTTTTGTGATGGCTGCACCGACTTCTCTTCATATGTTTGCTGAGTCTGCCAAGTTGGATGGTTCCAACTACACCCTATGGAAGGTGACAGCAAAATCGGCCTTGCGTGGCGTGGATTTTTGGGACTGGCTTGTTATACCGGCCAATGCCCCCCCTCCCACCCTTGCTTCCAGTGGTGCGACTCAGGCACAGATTGATATTTGGAAGTTAAATGATCGACGCGTTTTCTCCTTTCTGATGTTAAACTATCAGGATTCTGTTCTCTCCCATGTGCGTACAGCAGATGCTGCACCCCGATCCACATCACATCACATCCATTTCACACATCACATCTCATCTATTCGCATCTGAAGTTTGGAAGGCTTTTGCAGATCTCTATGAGATTAAGTTTCCGGGTCGGATTTTGGCGTTGGAAAAGCAACTTATGAACTTATCAGTTTCTGCCTTTCCATCTTTATCTGCTTTCATCTCAAAGATGAAAGATCTCCAAGACGAGCTTGCTCTTTGTGGCAATGACATCTCCACAGAGGACATGGCTATTCAGCTGCTCTCCAAACTTCCAGAGAGGTTTGATACATACTTTCAGTCTCTTGTTTCTTCTCCTCGTCCTGTTCTAGTTACTTGGGAGGAAGTTCTCCCCTCCGTTATGCAGATTGAGTCTCGCTTTGAGGAGCGGACTGGCACCTCAGGTGGCCCTGATGAAGCTTTGGCAACGCGAGATAAAGGGAAGAATCAACAAAAGAAAGGAAAAGGGGGTTCTGACAAGAACTCCAAGGATTCCGACAAGGATAAAGACAACAAATCTTCAAAGAATAAGGACATTGAATGTCATTATTGTGGCAAGAAGGGTCACAAGTCACCCAATGTCACAAGAAGAAGCGTGATGAAGCAGCAAAGAACTCTTCCTCAACGGCGGTGTCTCAACCCAAAAAGGATATGGCATTCTTCTCTTAGCAGGTAGTCGAAGTATACTTGCTCTTGTGACTTCTCAATCACGGTCTTGGATTGTTGATAGCGGTGCTACTCCTCATATGACACCCCATCGGGATTGGTTCGAGGACTTCACTGCCAGATCAGGCAAGATCACTCTATGTCATTCTTCTTATGTGCCAGTGCATGGACATGGCACTATCCCCATCTTCCGTTCTGACGAGGACAAGAGGTACTTCTCTGACGTACTGTATATTCCAGATTTGGCTTTTAACCTTTTGTCAGTGAGTGCTCTTACAGCTAAGGGTGCGGAGGTGATCTTTTCTCGTTATGAGATTACCATTCGTGATAAGGCGACTGGTAGCATCTTGGCTCAAGGAGTCCAAGATAGTGGTCTCTACAAGTTGACCGCTCTGCTCTCTTCTGGTGCTTCTTCTGCTCTTTGGCATGCTCGGTTTGGCCATTTGAGCTATCAGCTTCTGCAGCGAACTTCGAAGGATGGGTTGGTTGAGGGATTACCGACCATCAAGGCTCCATCTTCTGCCTGTTCCTCTTGTTTTAGGGGAAGCAACACCGAGCCGCCTTTCCGAAGGAGGTGACACACAGATCTTCGACATCATTTGCTCTCATTCATGCAAACTTATGTGGTCCTATGAGTACCGCGTCTTTGAGTAAGGCGTTGTACATGCTCGTGATGGTGGATGATTTTACCAGATATACTTGGGTTTTCTTTCTGAAGACCAAGGATGAGACTTTTCAGCACTTCTGTGATTGGAAAGCTGAGGTGGAAAAAGAGACCGTCACTCGGTCAAGGCTCTCAGGACCGACGGAGGGGGTGAGTTCACATCCCAGGAGTTTCAGCAATATTGCAAGACACATGGCATTCGGAGACAGCTTACTACATCATATACTCCATCACAAAATGGAGTTGCCGAGAGGAAGAATAGGACCATTATGGAGATGGCCCGTGCTATGCTTGAGCATTCTTCATTACCTCGACGTTTCTGAGCTGAGGCAGCTTCCACTGTTGTCTACATTCAAAACAGGTATCCTACTGCTGCTCTTCCCAATAAAACTCCATATAAGGCTTTCCATGGTGAGAAGCCCTCCGTTGTTAATTTTCGGATATTTGGGTGGTACGGCGTATGTTCATGTGGCTAAGGAGCATCGCTCCAGATTGGACTCGAAGTCTCAACGTAGGACTTTTCTTGGATACAATATTGTGTCCAAGGCATATCGTCTTTATGATCCTCGGGCCAGTAAAGTTGTTGTGAGCCGTGATGTGGTGTTCGACGAGACTCCTACATCTTTAGAGGGGGGTGGTGAGCTTCTTCTGCCTTCACCTCCATCTCCGCCTCCTTCTCCTCCTCCTCCTGCTCCCGCTGCTTCTGTTACACCTCTAGCTGAGGATATTCAGTCAAATGATGATGACCCTGCTTCTCCTCCGGCGAGTTCGAGCAGATCTGTACCTGGTTGGTATTATCAGACAGTTCGTGATTCTGGGTTACGTGAGCGTCCTTCTGCTCCTCCGCCTCGTTCTCTTCAGCGTTCTTCCAGAGTTACAGGGAAACAAATTCATGAGGGCAACATGTTTGTTAATTATGCTCTTATGTCTACTATCATTAATGGTCCTTCTGATCCCACTTCTGTAGATGAGGCTCTTTCACATGAGCCTTGGCGTCGTGCTATGCAGGCACAGCTGGATCCTATCCAACAGAATGGCACTTGGATTTTGGTGCCTCGACCACTGCAGCGTGAGGTGATTGGTGTGCGTTGGATTTTCAAATAAAAGTTCCGAGCTGATGGCAACTTGGACAAGCACAAGGCGAGGTTGGTTGCCAAGGGTTATGCTCAGCGCCCTGGTGTCGACTTGATGAGACCTTCGCTCCGACGGCCCGGACGACTACTATTCGTACCGTTCTTGCACTTGCTGGACATCATAGATGGCCCGTTTTCCAGACGGACGTCGAGTCGGCTTTCCTGAATGGAGAGCTTACACAGGAGGTTTATATTGATTAGCCGCTAGGATTTGTTGTTCCGAGCAAACAGGATCATGTGTACCGGCTGAAGAAGGCTTTATATGGTCTGAAGCAAGCTCCGCACGCTTGGTACCAGCAGATCGATTAGTTCTTTCAGAAGCTCGGCCTACGCCGTTCTCACGCACATTCGAACCTTTATATCCTCCTTGAGAGGGGGTTGATTGTTATCATTGTGGTCTATGTTGATGACCTCATCTTTACAGGTTCTTATTCTGTGCGGATCCGTTCTGTTATGGATGCTTTGGAGACAAAGTTTGAGATGACGGATCTTGGCCTCTTGCATTATTTTCTTGGTTTTGAAATTTGGCAGACCTCGAAGGGCATTTTCTTCACTCAGCAGAAGTACACTCCGGAGATTCTCGACAGATTTCAGATGACTGGGTGCAAACCAGTATCTTCTCCTATGGATATTGGTGAGAAGCTTTCTTCACTTGATGCTTCTCCAAGGACTGATTAGGGATAGTATCGGGTTCTCGTCGATTGTTTGGTGTGGTTGACCTACTCCCGATTGGACATATGCTTTGCACTCAGTTTAATGAGTTCCTTCTCATCCAAACCCCGTCAGCAGCATTGGCGGTGTGCTCTCAGAGTTCTTCGGTACTTGCGTGGCACTCTGGATTTTGGCATCTTTTATGGCCAAGGACGACTCTTGTTGGATGGTCTGACTCAGACTATGCTGCAGATACACGGCGTTCGACCACTAGTTGTGTTTTTTCACTTGGGTCTAGAGCCATTTCTTGGAGCAGTAAAAAGCAGCCTACTGTGGCGCTTTCCTCTACCGAGGCGGAGTACCGTGCAGTTTGTTATGTTGCATGTGAGGCGATATGGTTGCAGAGATTATTGGAGGAGCTCGGCTGTCCTCCTACCGGATCTACTCTTCTTTGGTGTGACAATCAGAGTTGCATCGCCATCGCTAAGAACCCTGTTTTTCATGCTCGTACGAAACACATTGAGATTCAGTTTCACTATGTTCGTGAACGGGTTCTTGCTGGAGATTTGCGTTTGGAGTATTGTCCTTCCGTGGAGAATGCTACAGATTTGTTCACCAAGCTGGTTTCTCAGGCTTCCTTGGCTCCTCATCTTCGGATTCTCGGAGTTTGTTCAGCATCTGGTGCTGAGAGGGGGTGTTAGCACATTCATCCCCAGATTCTGCTCTTTTATGGTGCCCATTTGGTCCCTTTTGCATGGCCCTTGCTTGTGGGCTGGCCACCCCTTTTTCTAGTATTTTTCTAGGATTTTTCCTAGCCTTTCTGGCATTTTCCAGTCGGCCATGTCCAGTAGCTCCAGTCGGCCAGCCTTCCCCTACTATAAATAGTGGGTGCTGGCCTCTCTTTTCTCATTCAGTCTTGTACATATTTTGCTCCCTCACTTATGAGACTTGTATTGTCTCTTGCTTGGGCCTGTTTTGCTTCAGTACATTCAGCATAGTTTTCTCCATCTCTCTCTCTCTTGCACTCTCTATTCAGCACATTCTAGTGCCACTCTGCTTCCGCTCTGTGCACTCTTTCACTGAGTACACCTCAGAAAATGCACATGTCAGCTTGTTGTCTTCAAAAACATAATGCCACTATAAAGAGCAAAAGAAAATCTGCTTGGCTCCAAACTCAAAGTAGAACTGTGAACACATCACATCCAATAACCTCGAACAAATGAACATGGAACACATCTTGTCCATAGTCTCTGCTGACCAATAGTTCTGGAACTCATCCGAACCATGAAGGAAACTTGGTTGATCTTGGAACTCATCCGGACCATCAAGTGAACTTGCATGTCTTTATACTTGGAACTCCGACACACAGGTCCCATGCTCCAGATTTAATATAAGCCCCCTCTCCCGCCCACAAGCCGTTTCTGGAAGACAACACGTGGGGGGATGCCATTAGGATCAGAGTAGGACACTAGTCATGTTCTCTCCAGACTGTAAGGCCTTGGGAGAGTGGGATTGTCACTAGACGAGTCTGTGTCAGTGTCATGTGACTTGTCTTTGCCCTTCTTTGACGACTTGCCCTTGTCCTTGGCTTTGCCTTTGTCCTTGGACTGACAATCCTTTGACAGGTGGCCTTTCTTCTCACACTTGTAACACCGACTCCGAACTTTATTCTGCACCGTCGAGAGTGCCTGATCAGGTCCAATAGACAATGAAACTTTCAATCATGCTTAGTTCCGTACGTCGTACGGATCAGGTCGTACGTACGATTTGTACCGTACCGTACCGTGCGTATCCGTACGATCAGGTACGAGTTTTTCCTGTTTCTGCCCGTTGGAAGTAGCCGTTTTTTTGGCCGTTTTCTGCCCGTTTTTTCTGCCCGTTTTTTGGCTGTTTTCCTTTCATCTCTCCTGAGTCCTCCTATAAAAGCCTCAAGGACCAAGCCTCTCCTCCATCTACTCCAAGCCTCTCCTCCACCACCCTCCATCTACTCCAAGCCTCAAGGACCAAGCCTCTACTCCAAGCCTCTCCTCCACCCTCCTCCAAACTCCTTCCATCCCACTTGAGCCTCTACTCCAAGTTCTCTTCCTCCAAGCTCTTCCCATACTTCATCTTCTCTACGCTCTCTCCTCTACTCCATGCTTTAGCCCTTCTCTTATCCATCATGCCTCGGGAGAAGCATGAGGCTTTTGATGTATCTCAGTTTCGGGGCAGAATTACCGCCAGACATATTCAGTGGAGAACTCTCTCCTTTGTGTGTACGCCGTGTTGGCACTATCTTTGGATGGTGCTGTGTATGGTTCTATGTGGAGACAGGACAAAGGTTTCAAGGGGAAACAGGCCTAAGGGTTTCATGTGGAAACACGTCGTAGGTTTCTCAAGGAAACATGTTTTTGGTTTTCTCCAAGAGATAGGTCACATGCAGGCAATGGTTACAAGAATGGACACATGTTTTGTACAGCCTTGCTGTGCTGATTGGACAGGGTTCAGGGAATCCATGACTGAGATGGATAGTACCCTTGGACGGCAGAGAGGGATGGTACAGGTGTGTCGACTGTATGGTATGATATGTTGTAATGCGAGTTCTCTTTTGGAAAACAGTTTGGAGTCTTTGTCGTGTTGCAAGAGCACTGGATGTGTCAGGGTGTGATGTTGTCCATAGGGTGAGGCAGCCTTGATCGAGGGAGAAAGCTTCTGTGTACAAGACTCATGTAAAGAGTCTTTGGAATGTGAACAATAGCTTGAATTGTTTGTGGATGCCGAGTGAACATGAGGCCATGATGCAAGGTCTTTGCAGGCTTCAGGAGTTCTATTATGACAGCTGAGTTTCCAGCCTTATTGTAATCAAAGCTCTTATAATCAATTAAAGAAATACCGGAAGGAGCGCCACTGCATTTTGGGGCCAATCGGTGTTCGTGTAATGTTTGTAGGAGCACTCTAGCTCCCCCTGTTTGTTTTCCTTTTCTAGGTCTTCAAATGTGTTGAAGTGTTTTGTGTCCCAATTTGTTTTGCACCACCCTTTGGTTTTGTCTGAAGGCCAAGGCCGGTTTACAAGGCCTGGAAAGCCTGCCGCAGCGTATCCACTTTCAAGTGGTCATGACGAAACTACCACAAATCACCTAACTGAGAACCTGTAAGAGAGAGTGTTGAGAGTTTGTAAATCCCATCCTCCACTCCGCCTTTCCATACAATCTAGCCTGTTACTTTGTCCCGTAGAGCAACAAAATGCTCGTCAAACTCCACCCGTACGCCAGTCTTGCAAACCTCATGCACTAACACCAAGGGATGGGACATAAAGAAACTGGGAGGAATGCTTCCCCCCTTTGCCATCGGGAACAATCTCTAACCTTCCCTCACTGTGAATAGGGATAGTGGACTTGTCACCAATCAGGATGTGACCTACATGCCTTCTAAGATCTCGTAATAACTCTCAGGAAGGAGTCATGTGCCTGTAAGCACCATTGTCTAGAGTCCAGTCTCGAGTGTCCCTAGCGGTGAGTCCAACCGCCTTCCTACTCGAAGAAGATGAAAACGCCAGTGTCCATAATCTCCAAGTGCACAAAAGCTGGAGTCTTCACGGTTACTGCTGACGAATCTACACCCTTCTCGGTGCTCCGCTTAGGACATTTTTTCTAATAGTGGCCTTTCTCGCCACAATTGTTTCAGGTCCTCTCTGCCTTCAAGGCGTCACGATCCAAGTTGGGCTCCTGCTCAGAAACTTCTCCTGTGAAGACTTCCCTTTGCCCTTACTACGGCCTTTCGACCATTGGCCAGTCAAGGCCTCAGAACCTCCGCCCTGTGGAGGGTTCGTAAAAAGCTCTTCCTGGTCCAAGACCGTAGGCACAAGCTCCTCCCATGTGATGGTGCTAAGCCTGCCACTGGTGATCAAAGGAGTAGAAAGCTAAGTACCGAGAGGCCAGATGAGACAGCAAAGGAGTAGAAAGCTGAGTACCGAGAGGCCAGATGAGACAGCAAAGTGATGGCCATGTCCTCTGAAGATATCTCCTTCCTAGCCTGAAGAACCTCCTGCTGAAGAGCCTGCAACTTGTTAATGTACTCCCGCATCGTCGAAGACTTTGCAGGATCCATCACCCGCATTTGCACTTCCAAGGAGATCCGCTTCATGGGTGATACCTTGTTATACAGAGAAGCCAAATACTGCCAAATCCCTCTGGCCAGCGTCATATGTTTGATATGATTAATCACATGTGGTGTGCAGTTAAGGAAGATGAAAGAACGCACATGGGCATTGACACAATCCCACAATTGTGCCTCAGCCTCCCGTTCTTTCCGGTAGAGAGTAAAAGCTCCCCGTCCTCCAACTCCGACCGTGGAACACCAACCACAATGAAATCAGCCAAGTCATAAGACTCCAAGACAGACTCCATCATTACCTTCCATATGCCGTAGTTGGTCCGGTCCAACTGTCGGTCCACCGGGAATGTGGGGAGAGTAGGGATCTTCACGTGCTTCTCAGCCATCTCAAGCAAGTCTGCCGCCATCCCGGGGAGTGATCTTGGTCTTGTGAACGGAGGGTGGATGGGAAAATTTTTGAAGAAGAGGTTGCCTTCCTTGCTTCGACCCGCTTCTCCACGTCCCGCACAGTCCACCAAAGTCTCCAATCAGCACCAATCACGAACAATCCCGAAACTCTCACAAGCTCTCCAAGGTCTTCAAGGTCTTCAGCAATCCCGCAAGCTCTTCAATATCTCCAAGGTCTTCAAGCAACCTCAAGCTCTGATACCATGTCAGAATACGCAGCGGATATGAGACAAACAACTGAGAGCAGGAAAACGCAAAACTCCACGCCGAAGATGTGCCCACGTAGAAAACAAATACAATAGAAAGAAAAACACAAAAGAGAGAGAGTAAGAAGTTATATAAACTCTCCTATATACAAGATCCGGTACAACTGATGAGTGGGGGGATCATGGGTGGTATTTATACCACCCATCTATGCTGGTCGGCCAAGCAAAAGACAGCCAACAGGCTGCTAGACATGTCCACAACTACACTCATGCAATCGGCCACCAGCAAAAGAACAGTCGACCAGGACAGTACAAGTCGGCCAGCAAACAAGAGTCCCACGACCAAAAAAAACATGAAAAAATGGGGAAAAATCAGAAACACCTAAAAGGGCGGGCACACCCACAACAATGGCCCTGGTGTGTAATGTACAGACAGGAGATGACTGCTAACACTCGCTTCAAGGGAGATGGTGCTCAAATCTAGGTAAGATTAGGGGATGGCTTAATCAAGATGTCTGATTGTTGGAAGCCACAATTAGTGGTTAATGAAGATGTACTCAAGCCTATATAAAAGGCCCCTATCTAATGGAATGTGTGGAAGATTGTCAACTCCTAATTAAGCATATTGTCCATTTAAGTTTTGATTAATGAGATTAGATTTTGATTAGTATGTCATTGCATTAGCTACTATTTAATCAAGTTAATCTCTGAACAATGAAGTGTGTCATTTGTTTTAATCCACCATAGCCATGCCTGGATCCATGTATTTTATCATGGTATCAAAGCTAGTCACGCATAGATCTATGTTAGGATCAAGATAGCATAGGTAGGCTCCTTGCAAGCTCAAATAGCAATTCTTAGGGACTAATTAGTTTTTGCTTAATCTTTTTTCCTTGTAGTAATAGACTATGCATCTTCATTGTTTGTTAGACACAGCAAATTTTCAAGAGCATCTTTAGTAAGAATCAGTTGCTCCAAATAGGTCTTCTTTAGCAATAGCAAGCGCAGCTGTTATAGGGCTCATATTTCCTCTTGTTGGTCTGTTTACTGCAGAATTTTGGGACACTATGCATGTTGTAATTGTTGCAACACCACGGATCTCCTAAACACAAAACACAAGTGATTAGGTCAACCAAGGTGCAGACTAGCTCACCTCCCGACCGTAGGTTCTATGCTTCAATCATCCCCCAAGCTAGGGGCCAAGGTCTGAATCCCACGTATCCATGCCAATCTGCCCCATAGAGGCCTTCAGCATGCCGATCTATAATATGCCACATGTGTGGCCAGAGTCTTGGTCGAACTCTAACCAATAGTGAGGTTAAGACAATAATAACCCATGTTTCACTCATATAGCGTCCATTGCTCCTATAAACAACCATCCGATTATAAATAGCCAGTACACCTGTGTTTATCAATAATAACCTTAGCCACGTAGACAAAGGTGGAGAGCACCAGACATCATTGAGGACGTGCCCACCTCCTTTTCCATAGGGTTCATGTATTGTAGCATGCTAGGCATCATTGATGTGGTTGTGGCGAGCACCATGCCTACTTGCATTGGACACACTCAACCGCACAAACCCCCTTTTACAAGAAATGTTGTGGACTCTTGAGTTTTTCCTCCTTGGATACCGAGGGTGCTTCCACAAAGTCCCTCTAGTGTCACTCTATCTCAACATCACATAGTAATGGATGTCGACTTTCACTACTTTCCCAAAGTTGATCAGGTTATCGTAGCTCCACCTTCCTGATAGTCATTACCAAGTGAAAGAGAATATGCGTAGCTCTGTCACCAGCCTGGACATTTCCCAATATGAGAGGGGTCTGGTGGACTCCAGGATGTCTAAATATTTGGAAAGTACAAGCTTTGGGAATAGGGGATTATCCTAGAATACAAAGGACCACACTCCTAAAATTTAGGAGAGTTGCTATTTTTGGTCTAACTCCGACGGAAATTCTATTCGCATCATTATATATGGAATTGAGCAGATACCAAGAGTTGGCAAAGTACCTATGACAGAATGTCTACCAGTTGGGATATTTTTAGAGATAAAGTTTATGGAAGGACCCATCTCTTAGATTGGGACATGTGGCAAGAAAGTGGACCAAAGTGAGACAAGTGACCTCACACTTCACTTCAGCTATTGTGTGGCTCTCCACTTGTCATTGTAGCCTTCTCTTGCCATTTTAGCTCATGGGAGGCCCAAATCTATAAATTGGAGCCCTCTCTTCATTAATGGAGGCTCTCTTGCTGCACACTAGCCTCTACCACCGTTATACACGCTGCCCTAATGATGGCTACTCTCTTTCTCTCTCTCTTGAAGGCTGCCCATGAAGAATACCGGCTGTTGGGGACTGTTTTGAAGGCTTCCATCGCGAAGAAATACTGAAGGCAAGGGTATTTAATCATTTATTATGATTTCTAGCTATTGTACTTGTTGTACCAGCCCTTGTACCAGCTATACCAACCATTGTACCTACTCTACCAGTCACTATACCTGCTGTACCAACATTTATACTTGTTGTACCTACTTTACTAGCCATTGTACCGACTATACCAGCTTTTGTACTTGCTGTACCAGCCACTATACCGACTGTACCAACCACTGTACCTGCTATACCGGCTGAATGGAGAGCTGTACTTACTTTACCAGCTCTATTGCATGAAGACCCGTGGTTTTTGGGAAAGAATCAGTACCCACACGGAGGTATATGGATTATATTGTTGGCTCGGCATTTCTACAGCCTGTGTTCCGGCTTGGTAGCCTCGTGTTGGGCTGTGTTATGGCATTTGTATATGGATAATCCGGCATCTCCCGTGGGGAGAGTAAGGCCCTCAAAGCTTGTACATGATATTATTCTCCTTGGGTAATAAAATACTCCAAGGGGGGGGGGGGTCGGCCCATTCCGGCCTCTATGTGGTGTCACATGTGCAAGCTCCATTTTCAGCATTTGTGGATGTTTTGTCCAGCTTTAAGTTTTATGCAAAGTGATGATGGATATATGTTAAGGTTGTGGCCATGTTTAAATGTTTTAATATGCATTGATGGTATCAACAAGTGTGTCAAAGGCCCTAGTCCCCCGGGCACTGCCGCCGCGAGTTACAAGCTCCACCTGCCTGATAGTCGTTACCGAGTGTAAGAGAATATGGGTAGCTCCACCTTCCTGATATTCATTACCGAGTGAGAGAATATGGGTCCACTTACCGAGTAAAAGAGAACATGGGTCCACTTACCAAGTAAAAGAGAATATGGGTCTAGGATTGCCAGTAGCTTGCGGCTACCCTCTAGAGTGGATGCTCTTGAGTACTCACAGACCTATAACTCATTTACTAAGATTCCTTAAGGAGTATGATCACTTAAATTGCTTGGACAATTTGGATTTACATTGCACAAACTTTGATTTCCAACAATATATTGCATAAAGTACAAATGTATTCTATATACAATAGAGATGCTCGACTACTCCATGAATTACAGATCAACACAAAACTATCAAAGCTCTCGGAGAACTATCGGAAGTTCAGAACCTCAAAAACCCTACAATGATGGGCCACCCCCTACTTATAGACTCACAGCTGTCACTGAACTTCCAAGATTCCCAATTCTAGATCCTTCTATAGACTTCACATTTAAAAGCCTAGGTCACAGCTCGATAGGTTCTTTTTTTTGGGAAAATATTTAGATTATATATATATATATATATATATATATATATATAATCTAAATATTTTCCCAAAAAAAAGAATATATATCAAATATGAGACCACATCCATGAATTCAACATTACATCCAGGAGCTGCATCCATCAACACAACAAAAAGCAAGCATCTAGCCTATCTCTTGTTATGCTTTTTCGAAATTTCAATCTCACCTACATAAAGAAACTGAAATCTTAGGATTTTGTTGCCCTCTAAGAACTGTGCCTCTCACATCATAAAAAATAAGCATCTTGACCCCTTCCTTGTCCTCTAGGTTGGCCAGAATTCTGAACTTCTTGAGGATCAGATCATACCAACCAACTACCCCCCCAAAGTCATCCTCCTCACACATAGCCTCCTGTGAACCCCCATCTCTATAAGGAGGGAGGGGCTCATCTTCTTTTTCCAGTTTCAAAACCTCTTTTCCCTCTTCACTCACCACTTAATGGGTTCTCGCACTGACAACATCCCCCCCACGGTGGCAGTAAGGTTCTGGCTGCAGCCATATGCATGCAGTACCGTGGGGTATCCAGCCACCCCATGGGTCCCGGTAAGGTGCTGCGCCAGACCCTCGCTCCCATAAGCTCCTCGTCAGGCCTCTTCAAATGTCCTCCAAGAAGTTTTGAACCCACAACTTCCAATGGACCTTAAGTTAGGTGGCAGTAAGGTTCTGGCTGCAGCCATATGCATGCAGTACCGTGGGGTATCCAGCCACCCCATGGGTCCCGGTAAGGTGCTGCGCCAGACCCTCGCTCCCATAAGCTCCTCGTCAGGCCTCTTCAAATGTCCTCCAAGAAGTTTTGAACCCACAACTTCCAATGGACCTTAAGTTAGTGTCTTGGGGACAAGACATCTTTTGCTATAAAAGAGTTACTACTTTGTAAAGTTGGCCTCAACTGAAAGCTTTGTGAGGGCAAAGAAGCTTCTTTTACTCTTTTTCTTGATCTCGTTCATGTGAGATTCCCATACCAGAACCAAATGGAGCTCTCACAAAGCCTTGCTACAATGTCACTGACCATAATATTTGGCAGCAAAGTGCATGCTTTCCTTGAATATGAAGGACTAAGGTTCTTACCTTGATGTTATTTAACGAGTCCACCACAATAATGCTTTCTTTTGAAACAGACCTATCGACTTCAGACCTCAATAAGCCCCGTAAATTCTTCTCAGCCGGCATGCCTGGAACGAAGAGCATAAGCAGAGTAAATGATTTGCCATACACCTCTCTGATTCAGGATTTCACGAATGTCCAAGGCTCAGAATCAAGCTACAAAAAGGCTCACCGCTATAGCTTTCATTACGATCCAGGTTTAAGGTAGGCTCATCAATCAGTTTGATTGATAAAGAGGTGCCACCGAGAGCTTTGATCAAGCATGCTGCAGATGTGGACTTGCCGCTGCACGGCTGTCCACAGATAATCACTAGAGCCATCTCCTTGCACCACTGTTCCTAATGCGTTCAACTGCCTTAGTTCACCAGATTATTCATTTAGCTAACGTGATGAACCATCAGAACACATAAGTATTGCATAAATAGATCATTTCTCTGATGTCGCTATACATAGAAGCGCCCTCAAGGTCTTCGATCTCAGTTAAAGCAAAATTAAAAATATGTACGTACATTACTTCAATATAATACAATCTCCCAAACTTGCTCTAGCCACCTTAAATAACTATCTATACCTTGATTACACTCTTTTACTAAGGCTATCCCTAGTCACCAAGGGGATTCTTGCTATACCATCCGCATGTTTGGCCCTTGTACATGAGTCGTTCTGCTCTACCCTTTTCATTGGACATACAAATGTGAGAACCCTACTCTCAAACAATGGCAACAGAATCACACTAAGGGTATAGTGACTCACTCGAGGCCTCACATCACAATATTCGAATGCTTGGCTATCCCATCAGTTCCTCTCAATATGACCAGAGTAAAGCTTACGCCACAGGAAACGTGAATGATTTCTCCAAGTGTATGCCCTTCATAATTCTCATAAGGAGGTCACATCAAGCTGCTTCTGCTGTGCAGGCTCAACAAGATGTCTTGACTCCTCGATTATGAAGACAATGTGTCTATCCTCGTTCATGATTTGCTAACTAAACTATTCATCCTCCCAAGTTTTTTTTTCTCGTTCTATAAGACACAAATTTATTTCGGTTTAGAAAATACCCGCTTCTCGAGTCCACCAAGCCACCCACTTTCCAGTGTTTAATCCTCTTTCTACTTCGACCAGATCCATAGGCTCAACCTAGCCCCGTCCAATCCCATGGGCCACCCACCATTAGACCTATGAGGTTGAGCCCCGTCCAATCCCATGGGCCACCCACCATTGGACCTATGAAGCCGAATGTGAACTCACACACCCATAATTAAAATTGCCACTTTACTCTATAAGATCCCTACCCCCTCTTTCTAGTCTATGATTAGCCAGCAGAGCAGCAGGGAGATGTCTTTACCTTGGAGTAGAGAAACTTCACTATGTGCCTCCCTTACAAAATAATTTTTACCATTGGCTATTCTGGCGACTCGTCGAAGTTTAACCACGAAAATCCCTTAGTAGAGAAATGCAATCGATTCCTCCAGATGTTTAACTTCAACTTTACTCATATCATTTCTCCCTTTAATTCTCACAAGCAGATCCCTCCAACAGCTCCTTACTAAGGCTCAACAAGACAGATCATACTGCTCGATTAAAAAGAGACAGTTTTATTGAGTGCTTTATTTCACAAATTTTTCTAAGATTTTGGTTTTGGTTTGGAGAGTACTACCACCCACTTTCCAATGTTTTTGCCTTTGCTACTTAGACTAGTTCTATAGGCTCAACCTAGCCCCGTCCAATCCTGTGGGTCTAGCCTTCCGCCTGACCCACTGGGTCTATAAATCTAGCATTTTCTTAATTAATTGAGAGGTTGTTGGGGCTGTGCCCGAGTACAAAGGAGTATTTTCCTAGCCTCCTAGCCGGTTATTGTGGGATCATGCAAAAATACAAGCACACCATTAAAATTTAAGAACACATACACACCTCAAGGATTTTTCTCACATAAAGATTTCCTTATTTTAACTTCAAAAAATCATTATTTTAGAAAACCATTACAATTATCGAATCCTTGAGAATTTCTTTCTATTATCAATTCATCATTTCCTAGGCACTTCGTCTAGGTTGATATAACCTACATTCCCATTACTTGAAGTCATCGGGCCCTTTGGCATATAACTTGTATTCCCATCACTTGAAGTCATTAGGCCCTCGGCCCTCATCCCAAAAGTGAATCGGGAAACTCCCTTTATACTGCTACTACCAGGGGAGTTACATCCCCAGTAGACGGTTAAATCACACACAATCCCAAGTTAACACGATCCCAAGTTAAATCACACACAATCCCAAGTTAACACGACTTGACAAAACTACCCAAGGAGTCCCAATCCTAGATAGACGGTCGTACATGGCAACCACCCTCGTTCCCATGCCAACAGGACTTACGCGCAATGAGTCCTTACCCCAAATAGGCAATTGAATATAGCAACCACTTTGGGTCCCAACCCCAAATAGACGGTCGAATATGGCAAACCACTCTGGGTCCCAACCCCAAATAGACAGTCAAATATGGCAACCATTCTAGGTCCCAATATGGCAACCATTCTAGGTCCCAATTGTAAATAGACGGTCAAATATGTCAACCACTCTGGGTCCTAATCCTAAGTAGACAGTCGAATATGGCAACCACTCTGGGTCCTAATCCTAAGTAGACGGTTGAATATGGCAACCACTTTGGGTCCCAACCCTAAATAGATAGTCGAATATGGCAACCACTTTGGGTCCCAACCTCAAATAGATGGTCAAATATGGCAATCACTTTGGGTCCCAACCCCAAATAGATGGTTGAATATGGCTACCACTCTGGGTCCCAACCCCAAATAGATGATCGAATTTGGTACCCATAGCAAGAGACTGTAAAAGGGAGTCTGTAATTAAGTGGGTAGCAGTGAAAAGGGGAGAAGAATCTACTGATGAGAGAATCAAGGGTAGCATGAGTGAATATAGGGGTGTGGAAAGATTCTAGGAAAAGGTGCCCCCAGATGTAGGAGCAGTGGCACAAATCAAGGAGAAATCAGTGGGATTAGATGCTTGGCATATTGTGGATGTAAAACCTATAAATTGAGGCATTGACCTAATGAGAAATTGCTGGTTTTTGAGTATCCATGCCTACATTATCCTATTAGATTAATTGCTCACTAATCTCATCTTAATCATCATCTAATCACTTACTAATTATGTTGATTCTTGCATTTGATCCACCATAGCTCATCACATTTCTGCAAATTTAACATGGCATCACAGCAGCCAAGCTTAGGATTCATCCAATTTTTGAGCCTCATTATCATGCCAATCATAATTAGGAATTAAACCCCCTTTTTAGTCTATTTTCAACTAACCTTTGCACCCCCAGCTGGTGGAGGAGCTCCCTCTCACTCTTGCCTCAACATTAGCCCAAATGCTCTTAGACATAGTTAGCCACAACCCCCATGCATCAGCCTATCAAATCAATTCGTAAAATCGTCTCAGGAGAAGCTACCGAAATTTGTGATTTTGCAGGCGCTAGTTCTCTGAAGCAATTTACAGATCTACTCTTCCACAAAAGGAATTAGTCTAATTCCTCTTAGCCCTAGGGGTTTCCAAGGGTGCTCTACAAGCTTATGAGCTCAGAATCTTCGAAATTGTTCAAGGAGAAGTGGAATCAAGCTGTGCATCAAATCTACAAGTGACTTTGGTAAAACAGAGATTAAGCATTCAATGTTTGGTTAAATCTTTTATTTCTTGGCTTGATCCTCTACTAGAGTAACTGCTATTGATGCCTTTGAAAGGATTTGAGCTCATTTGAACTCCAAGGCACCAGATCTGGCCTCCTTGTACACTCTATTTTTTGCACACAAAACAAGAGATTATTTCACTAATCAATACATTTCGGTGCAATCGATGGTTCAAATTTACCATCAGATATCTGATATAGATCTCTATCACTTTATATTGCAATTTGGAGATGGTTTGATATTCCAACCATTCAGTACAAATCAATTACCCTTGGCTTTATGTAATTTTTTGGTGAATTCATGCTGATAAACTTGTCGCGTAATCATCATTAAACACCAGATTTGAGTTGTAAAAGGGTAGACACTGCCCTTGAATCTTGAATTGTATCAAGAGGTAAGACCCCCTTCACATCATCATGAGCACTGCACAAGAAATAGCTAAATTTAACCAAGGAGCAGTTCATACATGGCAAACAAAGACCATGTATTTCATCATGAAGAAGAATCTGTGGAAGAGCCTGAATGGCTTCTACAATACAGCCCCTACTGCCCCACTGTTGGCTAGTTGAGGGAAGAGATGAATGTCCAGAGGAGCATGGGAAGGATGAGTGGAAGAGAAAAAATGAGAAAGCATTAGGGCTCATTATTGCACTTAGCTTAAATGATGAGATCATCACCACATTGCAGGGATACAACAAGCTAAAGATGCATGGGATGAACTTAACAAATTATTTGGCACTCAAGCAAAAAATTGAAAGATAAATCTTCTAATGCAATTATACAAACTTGACATGAAAGAAAGTGAACCTCTAACCACACACTTAAACAAATACAAAAGCATTAAGCAACGACAACTGGCAGCCATTGGGAAGAAAGTAGAAGATAACAAGGCACTAGCATTGCTTCTGAAGAGTGTGGACAAGGGAGAATATGAGAACATTGTGACAACCTTAAAGAATGTACCACATTTGAAGCTGCATGAGATAGAAGGAGATCTACTAGAGCAAGAGAACAAGGTCAAAGAGAAGAAAGGGTTGGACCCAACAACTGGAGAGGAGAAAGCATTCTACACCCGAGGAGGCCTCGCACAAGGTTGGGGACTCATGAAATTGCTTCAGACCTCGCAAAAAAAAGTAGTGGATTTTGACATTACTTACCTAACTTGAAATGCCCACCTAGATGCCTTATCTAGACTATAAATTTTGTTTTTTTTTTAATATGGTATTAGAAATACACATCCATATTCCTAGAACTGAAGAAGAGTTCCCAATAATGGCTATTACCCTTCTTATGAGTAGTATTTCCTGCCATCTCTTTAGGCTTTATGAATAAGGTTCTTGGCACCCCTGGCCTTTGGCAAATCCTTCCATACTTTCTTCTTTTGGACATAAAATCTTTGGCCATCGTTACTTCAATTTTTACTTTGTATGTCACACACACACACACACGCACGCACGCACGCACGCACGCACTATTTCTTCAACACAATTTATATTGTAGGTTTGCCCATAAGAATTGAAGTTCTTTTAATTGCATATTGTGTAAGTAAATAGGTTTAATGTTTCAATGATCTTGTAGTTTAATAGCTCACCCTTAATCGTGTGTTGCCATAATCTTACTTTATTGTGGAAACCACAGATATTGTCTATCCCAAGTAACATTGTGAGTTATTCCAATGTCAATAATTAGTTTGACTTAAATATCCTAAACTATTATTATTTCATATCAATTAAGGTCAGTTAAGTCTTGAATAGAATAGTCCCATTTAAAATCAAGATTTTTGAGTTTCTAATCTCAATTGGTTATTTTTTTTATATTTCAACAATCTTTTTGAACCTTATTATTTCACTAGGTACTTACAACTCTTACAACTTGATCCTCCCAAGATAAGTGCTTGTTTCTTCTTATGTCTTTCCCTTTCCTAATCACTCTATTTTGTGGAATATAGTTGTTGAGTGAGTCCAACCAATTCCATGGCAGAAAACCCTGCACACTATTCTGGTGTGCTGCCCTTCTTTGGTGCCGGTGCACTACCCTATTTATCAATGTGTGTAAGTGTGCAACCCGTGTTAGCCCTTATCGGGATATGAGTCGTGTGCTGGGTGTTGTCCCCTTGCACGACTGTGTGAGTGCCAATAAAAAACACCAAAAACCTTTTTGATATCCAAATCCTGATAGAGACTAGTCGTGCTCTGATACCACTGTTACGGAAATTATGAACAAAATTGGGTACCAATACAGCCCTCCCAAGTGTGTGGCAAAAGCATTCCCACGTGTATTTTTTTAGCTTTATTCCACCAAAAATATATGTAGGGATAATTTTTCCCAAGCTTGCTGTGCAAACAATCTTTACAAAAAATGATTAAATAATTTTATATAACAGCTTACCGACAACTACACGCATACATGATGTGTTCCATCTCTCTCAATTGAAGGCATATGTGGGGCTAATATTGGAAGTACAAGATGAGTTGCCTCCCATGAATGAGGAAGGTATGGTAGAATATGTTCCGAAAAAAGTGTTGGGCACAAGAGAAAGGGTATTATGCAACCATTCTTTGGTGGAATACCTCATCAAATGGAGGGGCTTACCCAACAAAGAGGCTTCATGACACCCACCTCGGTCTTGGAAGGATATGAGGAACTTTTGGGTTCATTTGGTGGGACGAATGAAGAGTAATAATAGGTTCAACAATATAGACTTTTATCTTTCACATTAGTGTGATGGTTTCCCTTTTGGTTGGCAAAAGTGGCACCCGGTCTCACTAATGTCAATGTTAAAGATTTTCCCCTTTTAGGTCTCATGTCTCATTGATAGTTTCCCTCTTTCTTTGATGAGAGTGTCATGGTGTGATTTGATATGTTTTAATGTGATGTGTTTTAATGTCTCTAAGTCATAACTAAATTAATAACTATTACCTAAAGAATCTTGTTTCTCATCATACTAGTGTTTGCTAGTGTTTCAAAGGTCTTAGCTACTTGATTATACTTAAAGTTTATTCTTCTAGAGAAGAAGTGCTTGGTTGTACTTAAAATTAATAACTATTATCTATAGAAGTGCTATTTAAAATCTTGTTTCTCATCATACTAGTGTTTACTAATGTTTCAAATATATTGACAACTTGATTGTACTTAAAGTTTATTCTTCTAGAGATATTATTATGAATACTAAAATCTTTTGCCAAAGTTGCTAAACTATAACAAGTCTCTAGGCAACTATGTCAAGTCTCAATAATTTATGGTATCATACTAGTGTTTACTAATGTTTCATGGAAATGTCAAAGATCTTGATAGCTCGATTATACTTAAAGTTTAATATTCTAGAGATACTATTATAGCGTTATATGGTTGAACACACTTAGGACCTCCGAGGCACTTTTTCCCTCACAGGAGGTTTTTTTCCCTCTGTGTATGTACACCCTCTTATCTACTCATTTTGGGGTGTGTACTTATCTTTTGTATCTGGCACACATTTGTTTATTCTAATCTAGTGAGTTTGTGTGCTCTCAAGCTTCTCTATCTTGTGTGTGTGTGCATTGTTGCAACCCTAACCCTAATTCTAACAATTGGTATCAAAGCTAGCTTTCTTGACACTTGATTTCATAGTCTGCCTCCCTCCTCACGACCTTGTTTTTCTGTCTCCGATTGAGATACCCTCTTAGGAGAAGAAAGTATATACTGTAGTGTACTATATACGAACATGGGATGCACTTGCTGCATTATACCATGTGCGCAATGAGCACATGTTGCATATCTGCGCAAACAGTTAGAGTCTGAGCACATGAATGAGGGAGACTCAATGGACAGCTTCTTGACCAAGATCAAAGATTTTAAGGAGCAGCTCGCTAGTGTGGATGAGATATATCCTGATAGTACATTGGTGTCCATAGTTCTTAATGCATTTTCGGATTCTTATTAGAGTTTTTCCTCTACCCTTATGCATGATGAAGGGAAATCCAAATGCCCTTACATTTGATGAGCTGGTTTCAGTACTCTTCCAAAAAAAGAGAAGTCTAGGTAAAACATATCTGTTATGCGAGTTGGTGACCAAGATTTTGTTGCCAGTTAGAAAGGCAAAGGTAAAGCTTCTTCGCATGGTGGCTATAATCCAAAATCAGAATCCTCAGGTAAGGATATAGAGAAAGAAGGTGATAAGCCTAAAAAGAAGGGCAAATGTCTCTATTGTATGAAACCAGAGCACTACATAAATGAGTGCAATAAAAATCTAGAGAAGGAGAAAAAGAAAAAATCAGGCATGGCTGTGGGACTGATGCATCTACACCAAGTGCAAAGAAGAAGGAATCTGTAAGTTTTGCTCAAGATAATTGGGCATAGACTGTATATTGCTATTATGACCCTTTTGTTCATGATGTGTGTCAGTGGTGGCAGAATCGAAAGCTTGGTATTTTGACAGTGGTGCTAGTAAGCACATTACTTAACAAAAAAAAAAGGTACTTTGACAGTGGTGCTTGGAAGAATCTGTCCCAAGTCCAGGAACCGTCACATGTGCAAATGGTTTCTCATATCTTGTTAAAGGAGTTGGTAGAGTTGTGTTCATTGTTGCAAATGGGGATGCATTTACTCTAAAGTTTTATATGTGGCACGCATTAAGAAGAACTTGCTGTCAGCTTCAGCCTTAGCCTTGTCAAACTTGATGATGAAATTTGTGGATGATAGAAGTACAGTTTAGGATAGAAATGATGGTTATTCTATCATTGCCTCCTCAGGTACCTTGTTTCATGGCCCCTATACAAGATGGATGTATTTGAGAAGTTGCAGCATGATGCTTGCTCAGTCTTTACGACTTGTGCTATGAGTGATGCAGAATTATGGCATGCACGATTTGGCCATCTGAATTACAGTAGTTTGTTACGCCTTCAAAGGCATGATATGGTGTCTGAGTTGCCAACTCTTGAGACCCCTACTAGACATGTATGTGAGGGGTGTATTCTTGGTAAAATAAATCGGGCATCGTTTCCAAAGGATGGATCTGTGAGAGCTGTTAAGAAATTACAGCTTATACATAGTGATGTATGTGGTCCTATGAGGACACCATCTATTGGGAGATATCTCTAATTTATCACTTTTATTAATGATTACTCTAGATATATCTGGTTGTATCCATTAAAGTATAAGTCAGAGGCTTTTATGTACTTTAGGCACTTTGTATCCATGGCTGAAAATGCATGTGAATGTAAAGTTGGCACCCTTCCAAATTGAGGGGGGGAGTATATGTCCAAGGAATTTCATGCATATATGGTTGAAAAAGGCATAAGTCATCAATGTACCGTGCCATACACACCTCAACAAAATGGTGTGGCTAAGAGGAACATTTCTCTCATGGAGATGGCACGATGTATGGTGAAAGCCCAAGATTTACCTCGTGGTTTTTGGTTAGAGGTAACTATGTGCGTAAACTATGTGTTGAACAAATGCCCTACCAAGGCCTTACAATCTAAAACTCCTTATGAAGCTTGGCATGGCAGGAAGCCTTTATGTGGCTCATTTGCATGTTTTTGGGTTGTCTTGCTTATGCTCTTGTGCTTGAGCAACAACGTAGTAAGCTTGATGTGATAAGGCAGTTAAATGCATATTTGTGGGATACATATCATGGATGGAATGTACATCAGTTGGACATTAAGACTGCATTCTTGAATGGTGATTTACATGAGGAGGTGTATGTATTGTAGCCTCCTGGTTTTGCTGTGATGCTAGTTTATATGTTCCTTTTGTGTGTTTGTAGATTTATATATAATGTAATCAATGTATGAAAGTAAAGAAAAAGGAAAAGGAAAAAAAAGCTTATCTAGCTCTTGAATTATTTGGTGATTGCGAAATTTGGTTGACTTATGTTTGTTGATATAGCATACTTGAACCTTGCTGGGTCATCTTTGAACTGATTGGTGATTGCACCAGTGATGTGAAGTTTGGTTGTTTTGATTAGTTGGCATCCATTTGTTGAAGCTTGTCAAGTCACCTTCATAGCAATATCAATTGCTTTATTTATTTTTGACACTCGGTTCCCTTTGACTTGTAATCTCAGTTTGTAGGTTCAAAGCTCCTTGTCACCACCACCTTTCTTCTTCTCGAGCTAGTTGGTTGAACCCTTTTTCCATAACAATCCTCCCACATAATGGCATGGCTCAGAGGCTTGGGTGAACATGGAACGATACAATAGACTTATAGGCCAAGGAATAGTGGAAAGTGAAATTGAATATTGCAACCACTTATAATGTGAATTTGAATATTGCAACCACTTATAATGTGTCTGCATAATAGCTGGAACACTAACGCTGAGGTTTTAGTAGAGGAGTTTAAAAATCTATAAATATCAGTATTATTTAAACATGAGGGTGTTGTTATGTTAATAGCATTGTATTATAGAAAATGAGAAGGTACAACATTATCATTGACAATTTAAAATAAGAGTAACAAATTAAATTTTTGGTAAAAAATGTGAGACCCCCGCCCCCTTCGAGGGCACTGGCGGCGGCGGAAGCAATGTTAATCTCTCGCGCGGGGTAGGGATCCACACTCGGGGCCTCGCCCACCACCCACGGATATCTGGATAAGAGACTAGCCCGGCGGTTCCGAACGCAGAAATACTTCCCTCACCCGGAAGGCACGGGTGATTCCACCAGAAAAATCATCTAATAGGAGAATTGATCTAACAAGTCAAGGTCTTAACTAACCAAACTGATCCGACCGAACCCGAAAGTCACATGGTCAGATCAAAGAAGAGACTTGCACTTGGTCCATAGAATCACCGCTTTTTTCCTCCTTTAGAGGCACATCCACCATTGATTCCCTCCCACAGAACAAGGGTCTTCTAGGATTTAATCTAACTAATGTAACTTAATCCCTCGATCGAGCCTACCCATGGGTTTGCCAACTGCCCAACTGCCCAACCACTGTATTGGTGGGATTCCTTTATAAAAATTTGGTTATGCTTTGCCCAGGTACCGAGGAAAAGAGTTCCCAGGCTCCCTAGCCGGCACTTCAAGCAAAATTAAGGTAGGCATACCACTTACACACCCAATATGAAATTGCCATTATAACAGATTCGACTATCTTTAAAATAATCTTTCCATGAAATCATAGTATTACTAATCATAATCCTCCAAAATATTGAGTCCATTGTTTTACAAAATATATCATTCGGACTCTCCAGACCAGCTGGTCAACCAACGAATCCAATATCAAAATTCCATTCACAAAAGTCATTCTTTCGGTTCATTCGTATCTTCCTCGACGTACGCATGGGTGTCCTAGCAACTGCGAGCCCGTGCATCACCTAGTCAGAACCCTCTAGGATCCTACTTAGGTATCCTAGCACTTCACTCAGGGACCGCTTCGTCGGTCCTCACCCATCGTACTAGAAGCGCACCATTTTAACCATACCGAGGCTGGTTAAGACCTCGGCAGGCTTTGCCGCAAGCGACATCCCTCGACGACTCCCCACAGCTGTTGCAATGAGTCTCTCCTTAGTTAAACACATACCAAATGCTTCCTCCAGCATTCTGGCGTAAAAAAGTCCTTTAAAAGAAAATAGAGATTCTATGCAAGTAGAATTCTCGGTTCGAGATTGAACCCTTTTCCCTTAATCCAATTTTTCTTAATGAGAATCATTGATCTCTCATCAGGGTAATCTACCCATCATTTGACTGAATTTTTAACTAGATTCTTGGTGATTTCGGTTAAGGGAAAACTATGCTAATTCAACGGTAGTCTATTCTTTGTGTCAAGAATTGAAATTGGTCACAAGGTTTTTGCTTGATTCAGATCGAGAGATGGACAAGTAGTTTACTCGCCGCGTCGCTCCTCTCACAGTCGTGGTTTAACCAAAATTATTCGGTTTACTTCTGACTTTGATTTCTAAGGATTTTCTTCAGATAAAACTCTTGAACTTCTAACCGTAAGGAAAATTCCAACTTTATGAATTTCATTCCTTCCTAACCAAAATAGATTAAGAAATGGTTCTACATGAGAATATCAAATTTTTATAAAAATACTCTTCTTCCATTAATCTAATTTTGGATAAATATCAATTTGGTGATTTATCCGCATAAAATATCTAAGAATATTATTTCTACCAATTTAATTATCAACCCTAATTTTTAAGGTGGATTTATAGTGAAAATTTTTCTTTTGTCACCAAAATTTAATTTAAACCTTTCTCTACTTAAAATACCATAAAATTCTTCTTTTAATTAAATACAAATATCCATTTTTTTAATATGCTTAAAATTTCTCTTTTTAAAATTAAATAAAAATATCCATTATTTCAAATATACTAAAAATTTCTTTTTTTTTGTATTTAAATGATTGAATTCCAAATGTCATGGGAATTCCTCTTTTATCATTTAAAAATTTCTTATTCATAAAATAAATTTACCAAAAATTCCTCTTTTCTTTTAATTAAATATTTATGCATAAATACTAAAAATTTATTTCCCATGAATATGATGAAAATCATTCTTTTTGCATAAGATGTCCAATCCTAGAATATGGTAGGAAGTCCTCTTTTAGCATTATGCATAAAAATAAGATATGTATTATTTTATGAAAATTTTACCATAGCTTCGCTGCTATTACTGATAATTTTTAATTTTTTTGTTAAAAGAATAAAACATTGTAATGCAAATATGATAGAAGATCTATTCTTAAAATTAAATCTAAACTATGAATTTAAATCATAATTTTAACCATAATCATAAACTTAATTATGATTATTCTACTAGATTAAGCTATTTCCATTTTTTCTCTTTTCCCAAATTGATAGGATTATCTCTTTCTCATTTAGAATCAATTAAAGTAGTTTTTAACTACTTATAAATAATCTAAAAGAATTAACCATTATTTTGTTAGCATAAAAGCATAAAAATACCATTTTCTTATTCTCTAGCTTAACAAGCTTAAAGTTTGGTTTTGAAATAAGAATTTATCAATGAGAAGCATTCTTTTGCTAAAGAATTAGCCATAGGAATGACTATTCTTTTTGAAGAGAGAGATATACATAATAAAGCACTCTAATTAAGCATAAAGATTGACTTTTTCTTGATTACACCTTAAAATTCTTAGAGAAAGCTTGATTTGAATTTAAAACAACCAATTAGAAAACTTCTCAAGCTTGAGAGGGGTTGAGAAGAGAAGTCATTTGAGAATATTAACAAAAAACCATAAAATGCATTCTTACCTCACGGATTAGCTTGCTTCTTTTTCTAGAAGTGAAGCCCCCAACCAATCACTTGGTTTAGCAAGTGGAGAAGAGAGCTCCAAGAGTTGTTGAAGAGAGAGAGAGAGAGAATCTCCAAGCTCCCCAAAAGTAGAGGATTTTTAAGGGATAATAGAAAATATGATTATTTTAATGTAATACTGGCATGGTATAGTTCACAGATGAGAATACAAAAGAATGAGAGTCTATTTATAGGTGAGGGAGGCCACTAACTGAGTCCAACTGGGTTCTATAAATTTTCAGCTTCAATTTGACTGAATTTGGACAAGATTTGGACCAGTTTGGCTCCCCTTTTGATCTAGTTTGATCCAAGAGAGAGGAGAGATAAAAATATCACAATTTTTTTGAATTAAAAAACCCTCCCACACATGTGAAGGAGGTGCCTACCTCAAATGTCCCCCTCTCCTTACCAAGGTGTCAAAAATTTATCATTTCTTGAAAATACCTCATTCTTTTAGTAATATCTCTTAATTTTTAACTAATAAACCTTGTACTCAGTCAACTCTTCATCTTATGTGAGCATTTACTCATTTTTTTATATTTTCTTTTATTCTATGGATTTATCTCATCCCAACACTTGGATTAATCCTATTGGTCCATAGGAACCTTAATTGGACCATAATCCAAAAATTTCTGAAAATCTAGACCCTTAGGCTAAGGTCCCTTCCACCATTTTTAATTGATTTCCAATGCACATTGGAGAATTTATTTTGAACTTCTATTTCAGGGAAATATATTTTAGATATCAGGATAAATTTTATATTTAAAAATATCTCAATATTGAGTTATCTCTCTCTAGAATTTTTCTTCTCTCTAGGCAAAAACAAGGAAAAATAATATTTTCTTGTATTTAAAAATAGGGAATGATTACAGGGGATTGAGGTAAAAGCTTATTCATTATTCGGGCTGAGGAGGAATCTTACATCCTCTCCCACTTGAAAAACGCAAGATGTCCTCATCTCGCAAAGTGGGGGTAATCTTTTACCAACTCTTCTTCTTTCTCCCAGGTGGCGTCTTCTAGAGGGAAGAACTTCCACTTGACTAAAAACTCTCTACTAAAAACTCTCTAAGGACTTTGCTCATGAGAACCTTCTTCTGAACGTCAAGGATTTCTTCAGGTTGGAGTACCATCTAGCCTTGAGTCGGAGAAATTAATTGTTCATCAAGCACGTGACTCAGCCTGGGTACATATTTCTTAAGCAAACTAACATGGAATACATTATGTACCTTGAGATGGGGAGGCAGAAGAAGTTTATAAGCTAGATCACCTACTTTCTTTATAATAGCATACAATCCACAGTATGTGGGAGAGAGCTTCTTGTACTTCCCTAAAGATAAAGAACTTATTTTTGGTCGTACTCGAATGAAGACCATATCTGATTCTTCACAAATTCTCTCTCTGATCTCTTTTTATCTGCATACCGCTTTTGCCTATCTTAGGCTGCCTTAATATCTTTACGGATTGATTGCATTTGCTGGTCCATGTCATCAAGCATTTGTCTAGACATTTTGATTCTGATTAATGGGTCGGCGGACCAAGTCAATGCTATAAGGCAATCTTGTCCATACAGAGCTTTGAAAGGGCTCATCCCAATGCTTCGATGATAAGAAGCATTGTAAGCAAATTCAACTAGATGCAAATGGCTTAACCACTTCTTGGGTTCCCTGCCACCACAGCATGACCGAAGAATATCTTCTATTACCTGATTCACTCTTTCAGTCTAGCCATCTGTTTCGGGGTGATAGGCTATACTGAGATCCAAGAAAGTTCCTATTGCTTCAAAAAATACAGTCCAGAATTTTGATGTGAACTTGGGATCTCTGTCACTTACTATCCTCCTGGGTAAGCCATGCAATCTGAAGATTTCTTTAAGGAAAACTCTGGCAACATCCACTACAGTGTATGTTTCTTTCACTAGAATCAGATGGGCAACTTTGTGGTAGTCTGTCAACTACCACAAAAATGGAGTTGTAACCTGATTGCACTGAAGGTAATCTAGTGACAAAGTCCATACTGATACATTCCCACTTCATCTGTGGAATGTCTAGAGGCTGCAGTTTCCCTGGCATCTTGACTCTCTCTGCTTGACTCTTTGACACATTAAGCATTGCCGCATATGATCAAGTACATCCTTTTTGAGTCCTGGCCAAAAGAAGCTTTTCTTCACAAACATATAGTTTTTTATAAACCCTGGATGTCCAGCTATCAGGCTACCATGGGCTTCTCTCAGAATCCTTCCCTTTATTCCCTCATCATTGTGGGAATGCTTTGCCGATTATTATAATACATGCATCCTTCATCCAATTTGTACCTAAGAACTCGACTCATTTCTTGAGGAATCTTGCTTTCCTGCATCAGAAGGGTAGCAATAGGGGCAAAGAATTTGTCCTGCATGATTCTCTCTCTTGTTTCACTGATTAATGGATTTGACACCACTGTAATTGCAAGCAAGGGGCTTTTCTACTGAGTGCATCTGCCACCACATTTTCTTTCCCTAGTCGATACTTAATTTCAAAATCGAATTCCTACAAGGTCTGCATCCATCTCCTTTAACACATGTTGAGATCCCCTTGGGTGAAGATCCACTTCAGACTTTGATGATCTGTCTCATCAAGGTGAACCTCTGTCCCAAAAGATAATGTCTCCACAACTTCAGAGCATAAACTACTGAGAGTAACTCCAAGTCATGGACGACATAATTTCTCTCATGTGCTCTAAGCTTTCCAGATTCATAGGCCACTGCGTGACCTTCTTCCTGCATAAGAGCACCGCCTAAGGCAAAGCCACTGGCATCAATAACTGCCTCAAAAGGTTTGGTAAAATCTGGCAATTTAAGGACAGGGTTGGTTACTAAGGCTGTCTTCAGCTTATCTCAAAGGCACTTTGACACATAGCAGACCACTGAAATAGGGTACTCTTCTTGAGAAGGTTAGTTAAAGGGGATACTATCTAATCATACCTGGGTATAAAGATCCTATACCATCCGGTTAATCCTAGGAATCCTCTGACTTCCTTTACCGTCTTGGATTCCGGCCAATCTACGATGGCTTGGATCTTTGCGATTCCACTCGGTCAACAGAGAAAGAACACTTGCTCTTTTTTGCAAAGAGTTGGTGCTTCCTTAGGATTTCCAGGACCTTGTGCACATGATCTTCATGATTTGCATCATTCTTTGAGTATACCAAGATATCATAAAAGAAGACAAGAACAAAATCATCCAAGTATTCTCTAAGAATATCTTGCATAAGACGATTAAACATCGCCGGGGCATTAGTCAATCCAAACGGCATGACTGTGAACTCATAATGCCCATAGCGAGTATTGAATGCTGTCTTCGAGATGTCCCGTTCCTTGATTATGATCTGGTAGTACCCGGATTTGAGATCTATCTTTGTGAACATTTGGGTCCCACTTAACCGATCCAGAAGTTCATTAATCCTCGAGATAGGATACTTATTTTTAATTGTTAATTGATTCAATCCTCTGTGGTCAATACAGAGTCTTAATGTTCCATCTTTTTTCTTTTGAAAGAGAACGAGCGCACCCCAAGGTGAGACACTTGGTCTGATGAATCCCTACTCTAACAGTTGTCTTAACTGCACTTTAAGTTCTATGGCTTCAAGGAGTGGCGTTTTGTATGCACGTTGGGCTACTGGCTGAGCTTCGGGGGTTAACTCGATCTCATGATCTACTTTGCGAGACAGAGGCATCTCAGTCAGCTCTTCTAGGAACACATCTGCATACTCACTTAACCACTTTGGTTCTTTACCCTTGCATTTTATATATACCAGATTCATCTTAATGACATAAATAGCTTGCCTCTTTTTGAGCCCTTTTAACAATTTTGAAGCATTGTGACTAATTGCAGCACTGGGGATCCGAAAATTCCAGTTCCTTGAACTTTATTCCCATGAAGGTCAAGGAAAGAGATGGTTCCATTGTGACAATGAATGTCAGCCTTGATTCTTATGGAGCCAATCCATTCCAAGGATCATAGATTCCCAAGGGTAGGACTCTGAACTGGCAATCTATTACATTCCCATCTAGACTAAACTGAATAAGGTCTATCTCAAGGTGTGTGAAAAGAATCTTTCCACCACTGGCCAATTCCACTTGCATAGGTTTCCTTGATTTTTGATTTAGGACTAACTTACGCAGACATCTTGGGGAAAAAAAGAATGAGTACTGCCTGAATCAATCAAAAGCTTAAATTGCTTACCTTGGTACTCTGTTGGATTCTGGAGGACTTAAAATTGATGATTATTCCCCTGATGCTCAATTGCGGCATAGATCTATCCTTTTTCTTCCTCCACATCCTCAGCTATAGTGACGGCTCTAGCTGCTGCTGCTGTAGTCTAAGGTGGAACTCTCTCTCTTTGGTTTTCCCAATTCTTGGAGGGAGTTCAGAGACTGCTTTGCATGGAGGCTGCAGGCTGAGCTGGCACTCTTCTGGGGTTATCCTGATTTTAGCGCGGGGGACCCTGACTGGAGTGATACGAAGGAGTCTGTCTCTGAATTTTGGGACCCTGGCTTCCTTGGCCCACAGAAGGAGATGGGAAATCCTTGAGCTGGTGCCCAAATCCCTAACATCCGAAGCACCTGTTCTCACTTCAAAGCTCTTCCCTTTGCATTCTTAAAAGAGCCAGAGTTCTTGAGAAAGAGCTTTGAGGAAAAGGTCTTCCTTCATTCGTGAAACTTCCTGACTCCAGATTTTGGTTGGGACCTTGGTGTCTCTTTGGAGGCGGAAGGTTGGAAGAATTTCCCGGTGTTTGGGGAATCTCTTGAAGGATGAGGGAACTAGCTTTGGCGGGACTTTAACGATGAAGGCTTTGGCAAAGTCCTTCGCCATTCTTACAGCTTTAGCCATGGAAACTGGCTTGGCATTCTTGACCAAGGTGTCTAAAGGTTCGTTCATTCCCCGAATGAACCTGGCCATAAGTTGCTCTTCGTCTAGTGGTGGTTAGTACTTGAGGAGAAGAGAAAATGCGTGGTGATATACTTCAATAGTTTTGCTCCCCTGGTTTAGCTCTAAGAATTCATTCATCTTGGTTTCTAAAAATCTGAGGGACAAAATCTCTTCCTTAGATAGGCTTTGAGATCATTCCAGGACTGGGTATTCCTATCTAGATGGTTAGTGTTGCAATGGTTTCTCCATGCCACCCTGGCTATTTCCACAATCTTCAGCCTAGCGAGAGCCATTTTGCTCCTCTCGTTGTATCCGGTGACAACAAAATATTCTTCCATGGCCTCAACCCACTTCTCTACAGCCTCACCCAAGTTCTCCCCTTCACCTTTGAAGGGTCATGGCTAAGTTCTGTGAAGAGCCTTGCGAATGTCGGGGTGAAGCTCTTCCTCATCAGTGAGAGAATCTGGTTGCCACGATTCGCTTGCCTCGTGATTCTGCCAAAAATGATACATTATTAAATTTTTATTTTGATTTCGTCAACGAGATCCTAAGACTTAAGAGGTTCGAAAAATAATTTATTAAACATGATAAAAGATCTTATTGGAGATCTATGACATATGTCCGAGTAGCAGATTTTGTTTCATCAATTCGTCATATAATAAACAATCACTTATACAACATGAAATTTTTCCACAAAACATTTCTTTATTTATATAAAGGTTGCAATATGTACATAGAGCATCTCGGCTCCAGAAAGTCAAAACCTCCTCGGGAAATGCATAAGACAATGATACTGGGCTAAAAACATGTCCCGGTACAAACATTCCCTTACTGCCAAGGGAGCTACTATCTTCTCCTTTGGAATAAAGCATCTAAGAAGTCTATAGATATGGCAAGAAAGATTGAAATCTCGAGGCGTGGGGTGATACAGAATGACACCATGAATCACTTTTAGCCTCATCAAAATCATGGCCAACGAGATATTTTCCCTCAGCATCACGCGCTGGTCGCAAGAGGCGTGGACATACTGCCCTGCAAACCACTTGTGCCGTCGTCTCTCCGCTGGGTTTGGGAAATATAAATCCTCAAAATGGCTTGCGAGTCTGGCTCGGCTCCTTCGAGTTGTGGAAGAGATGAGATGCTTGAAGGTGAAAGCAGTCATATCTTGTGACTGGGTGAGATCGGGAATACCGGATAAGTGTGGAACTTCCATCTATAAAACCAAATTCTTAGATTAAAAATCTTCATTAATGAAGCTTAAGGAATGAAAATACATAACATAAATGCTCTTTCTGAGTTTTTATTATAAAATTTTGATAAGAATTCATTTTTCCTTATTAGCTTTCAACAAAGCTCTAATACCAGCTGTGAGACCCTCGCCCCCTCCGTGATGCCCCCTCCGAGGGCACTAGCGGGGCAGAAGCAGCGTCAGTCTCTCACGCGGGGCAGGGATCCACACTCGAGGCCTCGCCCCACGGATATCCGGACACAAGAGACTAGCCCAGCGGTTCCTTCGAAACCGAGAACCCAGAAAAACTTCCCTTGCCCGAAAGGCACGGGCGATTCCACCAGCAAAATCATCTAACGGGAGAATTGATCTAACGAGTCAAGGTCTTAACTAACCAAATTGATCCGACCAAACCCGAAAGTCACATGGTCATATATCAAAGAAGAGACTTGCACTTGGTCCATAGAATCACCGCTTTTTTCCTCCTTTAGCGAGGCACAGCCGCACTGATTCCCTCCCACAGAACAAGGGTCTTCTAGGACTTAATCTAAATAACGTAACTTAATCGTAATTATTTGTATCGCAAGAATCCATTATTTCAAATATGCCAAATTTTTTTTTTGTATTTAAATGATTGAATTTCAAATGTCATGGGAATTCATCTTTTATCATTTAAAAATTTCTTATGCATAAAATAAATTTACCAAAAAATTCTCTTTTCTTTTAATTAAATATTTATGCATAAATACTAAAAATTAATTTTTCATTAATATTATAAAAATCATTCTTTTTGCATAGGATATCCAATTCTAGAATCTGGTAGGAAGTCCTCTTTTAGCATTATGCATAAAAATAAGATATGTATTATTTTTTGAAAATTTTACCATAGCTTCGATGTTATTACTCATAATTTTCAATTTTTTTCTTAAAAAAATAAAACATTGTAATGCAAATATGATAGAAGATCTATTCTTAAAATTAAATCTAAACTATGAATTTAAATCATAATTTTAACCATAATCATAAACTTAATTATGATTATTCTACTAGATTAAGCTATTTCCATTTTTCCTCTTTTCCCAAATTGATAGGATTATCTCTTTCTCATTTAGAATCAATTAAAGTAGTTTTTAACTACTTAAAAATAATCTAAAAGAATTAACCATAATTTTGTTAACATAAAAGCATAAAAATACCATTTTCTTATTCTCTAGCTTAACAAGCTTAGAGTTTGGTTTTGAAATAAGAATTTATCAATGAGAAGCATTCTTTTGCTAAAGACTTAGCCATAGGAATGACTATTCTTTTTGAAGAGAGAAACTTTTTCTTGATAACACATTAAAATTCTTAGAGAAAGCTTGATTTGAATTTAAAACAACCAATTAGAAAACTTCTCAAGCTTGAGCTGGGTTGAGAAGAGAAGTCATTTGAGAATATTAACAAAAAACCATAAAATTCATTCTTACCTCAAGGATTAGCTTGCTTCTTTTTCTAGAAGTGAAGCCCCCAACCAATCAATTGGTTTAGCAAGTGAAGAAGAGAGCTCCAAGAGTTGTTGAAGAGAGAGAGAAGCTCCAAGCTCCCCAAAAGTAGAGGATTTTTAAGGGATAATAGAAAATATGATTATTTTAATGTAATACTGGCATAGCATAGCTCACAGATGAGAATACAAAAGAATGAGGGTCTATTTATAGGTGAGGGAGGCCACTAATTGAGTCCAACTAGGTTCTAGAATTTTCTAGCTTCAGTTTGATTGAATTTGCACAAGATTTGGACCAGTTTGGCTCCCCTTTTAATCCAGTTTGATCCAGGAGAGAGGAGAGATAAAAATATCACAATTTTTTGAATTAAAAAACCCTCCCACACATGTGAAGGAGGCGCCTACCTCAAAGGTCCCCCTCTCCTTACCAAGGTGTCAAAAATTCATCATTTCTCGAAAATATCTCATTCTTTTAGTAATATCTCTTAATTTTTAACTAATAAACCTTGTACTCAATCAACTCTTCATCTTATGTGAGCATTTACTCATTTTTGGATATTTTCTTTTTTTCTATGGATTTATCTCATCCCAACACTTGGATTAATCCTATTGGCCCATAGGAACCTTAATTTGACCATAATTCAAAAATTTCTGAAAATCTAGACCCTTAGGCTAAGGTCCCTTCTATCATTTTTAATTGATTCCTAATGCACATTGGAGAATTCATTTTGAACTTCTATTTCAGGGAAATATATTTTAGATATTAGGATAAATTTTATATCCAAAAATATCTCAATATTGAATTACCTCTCTCTAAAATTTTTCTTCTCTCTAGGCAAAAACAATATTTTCTTGTATTCAGAAATAGGGAATGATTACAGGGGATTGAGGTAAAAGCTTATTCATTATTCAGGCTGAGGAGGAATCTTACAAAAAAATTGGCCAATTAACATTAAACATAAAATTATTGAAACCAAGTTTAAGAGTTACAATTTAAGTTTTAAAAATGGTATAGTAAAATATTTATCATGTATGACTATGCCTATTCAAAATGCTTACTTGAGTTTCTCAACTTGTAGCTCAACAAATTGGACAATAACTCAAATGAAAAGATATAACGGAGCAAATACATCAAAAGCTAAAAATTCTACAATATTAATTTGACTAATTTTAAGCAGCAAGAATATGGAAAGGAACAATTATAGGATTCTAGATTTTAGGTATTCCAAACATGCATAGAATTCCCCGTTGGATGTAGTTGGATCATCTTCAATATCATAAACTTGGATAATATCATAGTACTCCATATTAGAATTGAATATTTGGTCTAAACACCCAATAATTATCAATAGGAACCATGATGAAACATACTCATCATTGGTGAACCTTATGTATCTTATATCAAAACCCCCACATATGACATCTTGGGTTGAGGGGGACCTAGTTCACATACACACACATAAACATAGAGTGAGACACATGAGAGAAAGAGAGTTGGAATAGTTCTTTTGTATAAAAGATTTTAGAATTTACAGTATAATACTCTGGGGTACTTAAGTATCACCACCCAAGAGGGTGGTGGTCACACGGGGAAAAAAACCCTTCCCAGCAAGAAGTTAAAAAGTGCCTCTATACAAGAGTCCACTCACACCAGAATGACCAGGTGTGTACAAGAGCCCACTCACACGAACAACCACAAGGTATGCACACCACATGTAACAAACCCCCTTAGATTAAATGATGTGACATATATAGGGAATAACAACTTAATCCCGAAATGGTAGTAATCCTAAAGGCTTGCAACAATGAAAGACTTCAAACTTTTCTCTTGGAAGAGCTTTCATAAATAGGGGATGGTCACTGAGGGAGCTTAGTGGAGGGAGCTTTTCTTGGCTACCCTCTAGCTCTACTTGAAAAATATCTTTCTAACTATTTCCACCGCCATCTCCGCCCACCATCGCCTAGCCCAGCCTAGCCTACACCACCCTCTCTGTCCTTCTCCCACCCTCTTCCCTCCCCCTCTCTCTCTTCCCTCCCTTTCCCTCTCCCACCCTCCCTCTCTCACTCTCTCTAGGAGAGAGAGTGTGGTGTGGGCTATATCCATCTCTATATTCCTTCTCCCACATTGCCTCTCTCTCTCTCTCTCTCTCTCTCTCTCACCCTCCCTCTCTCTCCTTCTCCCACCCTCTCTCTCTCTCCTTCTCTCTCTCACCCTCCCTCTCTCTCCTTCTCCCACCCTCCATCTCTCTCCCTCCCTTTCACTCTCCCACCCTCCATCTCTCTCCTCTCCACCCTCTCTCTCTCCTTCTCCCACCCTCCATCTCTCTCCTCTCCACCTCTCTCTCTCTCTCTCTCTCTCTCTCTCTCTCTCTCTCTCTCTCTCTCTCTCTCTCTCTCTCTCGTTGTCCCACCACTTCTCCATGTTTAGAGGTTGTTACTGGATCTATGAATTGCATTTGTTTGTAGAGTCTTTACGTAGCGCTCTTTGATAGTGCTTGGTTGTATTGGCTCTCCTTGTACCTGGTTGGTGTAGCGTGAAGCTTTCCATGATGTCTTTATTGAGAAAGAAAAAGATTATGGTGCTCAACACTTGATTTGGCCGAGGTGAAAGCCCAGTGGGAAAAAGTGCCCTAGCTTGTCAATCTTATTGAGTATGTACATGTGCTGGGGTTCTCTTGAGATAGTATCTCATGTGAAGATGGTGCATGGGTGGAAGCAATAAACGTGCTTAATGCATGTGTCCAAGTGTGGGACACCCTAGTATGCATTCACAGAGTATGCAATGAAAACAATATGCTATGCGAGAAGAGTTTTAATGCATTCTTTTAGAAGTATATGTACTCCTCCCTTTTCCTTTCCCTTTCCCTCTCCCACCCTCTCTCTCTCACTCTCTCTATCCTTGTCCCTCTTTGCTAACTCTCTCTCTCTCTCTCTCTCTTCTATTACCACCATCCATTTCTCCCTTTCTTTCACTCTCCCTTCTCCCTTTCACTCTCCCACCCTCCTACCCTCCCTCTCTGTCCTTCTCGTACATCCTATCCTCCTCTCCCTCTCTCGCTCTCTATATCCTCCTCTCCCTCTCTATCCTTCTCTTACCTCTTATGCCCCTTCCCTTGTATGAAGCTATATATATACATTCCCTCGAATTTGGAAGTTACATGGTCAGGGGGGGGAGAAGGTTAGGGAGGAGTGTCCATGTGGATATTCTATCCACTTCGTTTAATGAAGGCCCTACTAAGCTACCACCTTCCGATGCTCTTCCTAAAGTAGAGGTCCCTAAAAGCCAATTCATAAGAAGTGACATTACGTCCACTTCAAGAGAACCATTTGGCACACCAAGTCTGGATGGGATATTTCTTAATGAAAATTGGGAATATGATCTACAGACAGAGACTCTAACTGACCTATACACGGGTTACACATACCATGTAGGTTGGTTAGAAGTCCTACGATCTACATCTAGCGCCACTAATCTAGAGGAGCAACAACAAATGATATGTGAGGTTATTCATAGAATTATCCAAATTGAGAGGCAAAAAAGGGAAGTGAACCTAGTTTCCAATGGCCCTATGAGGTTTTTGGATACAGGCAAGGCCAAACAACCAACCCTATCACAATTGGAGACTCCCTCGGTGAGTCCCATAGACCCTTCGTATGTTGTTTTGCCTGGAGTCTCAATGCAGGTTGAGCCCACGAGCAGTAACTTTAGCTTTCCAACCTTGGCTCAACTTTCCATTACGGAATCCACAATGCCTACCCCAATGATGAGCATGACGGAAGGTGCACCTGTTACCACTGTAGTTAGTATGACACCGCTACCTGGTGGAACAGTACCTACAACAGTGCGTGGCAGTGCCTATCGGCCTTATGTACCTATTGCTACTCATGCTCATGTACCTCCTATGCCTGTTGGTATGCCAATGGCGTATGCTCCACGACCACCTTATCATAACCATTATCCAAGGGGAGCTAGGCCTAGTCACATATCATATCCTACGTCATTTGCCAACATACCCAGACCAATGCCAACTCCTATCAGCCAGGCTATCCTAGAAGTGCCTCCACCAGCTATGCCTGCTCACCTAGGTGATCTCGCAGCATTTGCTCAGACGATCGGACGATCTATTGCGGAAAACATGCGGGGCATGCCTGAGAGACAACCCAGAAGCAAGGCGGTACAAGTGGCCAAGCTCACTCAAAACTTCAGTGGTAACGAGGATGCCACGAAGCACATTGAAGTCTTTGAACACGTGTGTGATTCCTTGGAAGAGCACAATGAGCTGCATAAATGCAAAGCCTTAGGCTTAACCTTGAGTGGGAAGGCTGGAGATTGGTATCGAACCTTAAGGGTTGAAGAGCGCACTCACTACCCCACTCTCAAGAGATTGTTCTTGAAAGAATACATACGTGAGGGTGTGCTTTGGGGAGTAGCATCTCAACTCCAAAAAGCTGAACGTGAGGAAGGTGTAAGATCCCTATTTCCACCGCGCAACGGATTCGGGGTACTAGCAGCGGAAGTAACACTTCTCGCGCAGGACAGGGGTCCCACACTCGGGGCCTCGCCCCCACGGATATCCGGACAAGAGACTAATCCGTCGGTTTGTCCAAAACCGAAACCGGAAAAACTTCCTTTACCCGGAAAGCACGGGCGATTCCACCAGGATAACTCTTTACTCTAACGTAGTCAAGATCATTACTGATCAAACTGATCTGACTGCACCTTTAACGGTACTTGGTCAAATCAAGGAAGAACTTGCACTTGGATCATTGGGATCAACGCTTTTTTCCCCATCAAGAGGCACAGCCGTTGATTCCTATCCATAGAACAATTTCTATCCGGGATTTACTTCATCTATCGTAATAATAGAAATTAAATCTCGATTTACGGATCCATCAGTCCAGCCTAACCCCATCCGATCCCATGGGTTAGCCAACTGCCCAACCACTGTAGTGATGGGATCCAATTTGGAATTTGGTTAGGTTTTGTCCCGGGTACCAAGGAAAAGAGTTCCAAGGCCCCCTAGCCGGAAGTTCATGCAAACATAAAACTAGTCATACCACTTACACACCCAATATGAAATTGCCTTTTTCTTAGCATCAGCTAGCTTTAAAACAATCCTTTAATAAAACCATTATGTCACTGATGACAATCCTCAAAGTCTCTGGTTGAATCCTTATTTCCAGTCATTCTTTCATCGGTATACTTATGGCATCATTGGCAACCAAAACGCTCACCACCTGTTCTCTCAGGGGCCTTTTCCATGGTTCCTAGCTCATAGTAACCGGCAATATATTCATATAATAGAATGGAGTCTCCGTGGAAGATCAGCAAGATCAACCCACAGATCCATATAAAAGAGCCATGGACTCATCTGTTGAGGACCAGCAAGGTCAATCAACCAGATCCATGCCCGGTTTCAGAAAACAACTCTTACTCCTTATTCCAATATCTTCCACGACGCACGTGTGGGTATCTTCGGCGTCCCAGAGCCCGAGCACCGTATGGTCAGCACCCTCTAGGATCCTTCGCAGGTGACCTAGCGCTTCACTCATAGGCCGCTTCCTTGGTCCCTCATCCACCGTACCGGAAGCTCACCATTTAAATCGAGCCGAGGCTGGTCAAGACCTCGATCGACCTTGCTACGCGAGACGTCCTCCATTGACTCTCCGTTCAGCAGTTGCAACTTTATCAGTTCAGTCTTCATGACCTTAATCCTCAAGACGGTCAAAATGCTTCTCCAGCATTCTTGACATAAAACAGTCATTTACAAACAGTCACAAATACAGTTTCTATAACGAACTCTTGTCTTTCCATATTATCCACTCTCGGACCACATTACTTATTCCACATTCCATTCAATGTGTACTCGTTCTCATCCATTCACTCATATAGACTACACATTATCTCACATACACCTTCATATTCATTATTCTACATACATATCCATGTTCGTACGTCCACATCATACATCCAATTTCACATTCATACATACGCATCTACATGCATACATCCACATCCACATTCATACATCCATACCTCCATTTCCACATCCACACATCCACATTCATATTCATACATCCACATTCACATGCATACATCCATTTTCACATCCTCATTCATACATCCACATTCACATACATACATCCACATCTGTATCTACATCTATACATCCACATCCACATCCACATTCACATTCATACATATACATCTACATGTATACATCCATTTTCACATCCTCATTCATACATACACATCCACATACATACATACACATCCGTATCTACATCCATACATCCACATCCACATCCACATTCACATTCATACATATACATCTACATGTATATATACACATCCGTATCTACATCCATACATCCACATCCACATCAACATTCACATTTATACATATACATCTACATGTATACATCCACATCACATTCATACAACCATATTACATCCATTCTCGTCCTAACACATCCCATATACATCTTAACACATCCTAACTCATCTTAACACATTCTATCACATCTCATACACATCTTATCACATCTTTTTACATCTCATACACCTCTTATCACATCCTATCACTTTCCATACGCATCTTATCAAATCTTATCACATCTCATACACATCTTATCACATCTTTTTACATCTCATACACCTCTTATCACATCCTATCACTTTCCATACGCATCTTATCAATTCTTATCACATCTCATACACCTCTTATCACATCCTATCACTTTCCATACGCATCTTATCAATTCTTATCACATCTCATACACCTCTTATCACATCCTATCACTTTCCATACGCATCTTATCAATTCTTATCACATCTCATACACCTCTTATCACATCTTATCACATTTCATATCTTTTTTTTAAAAGAGAATTCTTATATTTGATATAAGATTTCTCTACACATTTATTTATACATAAATTCCATTTAAGGAGACTAACACTTTCGAAATTAAAATCAATCTTTTATGTATCTTCTTATGCATAATTTCAATTTGGTAGGGAATTACACTTTTAGAATAAAAGAATTTCTCTTATGCATCTAAGTTAAGCATAAAATCCATTTATGAGAAAAATCACACTTTTAGTATAAAAAGAATATCTTTTATGCATACCTATATGCATGAAATCCAATATGATAAAAGTAACACTTTTGATATAAAAATTCTTCCTTTATGCATACTTCTATGCATGAAAATTGAAAATGATAAAAGTAACACTTTTGATATAAAAAATTTTCCTTTATGCATACTTCTATGCATGAAAATTAAAAATGATAAAAGTAACACTTTTGATATAAAAATTTTCTTTTATGCATACTTTTATGCATGAAAATTAAAAATGATAAAATTAACACTTTTGATATATAAAAATTTTCATTTATGCATACTTCTATGCATGAAAATTAAAAATGATAAAAGTAACACTTTTGATATAAAAAATTTTCTTTTATGCATACTTCTATGCATGAAAATTAAAAATAATAAAAGTAACACTTTTGATATAAAATTTTTTCCTTTATGCATACTTCTATGCATGAAAATTAAAAATGATAAAAGTAACACTTTTGATATAAAAATTTTTCCTTTATGCATACTTCTATGCATGAAAATTAAAAATGATAAAAGTAACACTTTTGATATAAAATTTTTTCCTTTATGCATACTTCTATGCATGAAAATTAAAAATGATAAAAGTAACACTTTTGATATAAAAATTTTCTTTTATGCATACTTTTATGCATGAAAATTAAAAATGATAAAAGTAACACTTTTGATATAAAAAAATTTTCTTTTATGCATACTTCTATGCATGAAAATTAAAAATGATAAAAGTAACACTTTTGATATAAAATTTTTTTCTTTATGCATCCTTCTATGCATGAAAATTAAAAATGATAAAAGTAACACTTTTGATATAAAAAATTTTCCTTTATGCATACTTCTATGCATGAAAATTAAAAATGATAAAAATAACACTTTTGATATAAAAATTTATCCACTATGCATACTTCTATGCATGAAATAAAAATGGTAAAAATAACACTTTTGATATAAAAATTTATCCATTATGCATACTTCTATGCATGAAATAAAAATGGTAAAAATAACACTTTTGATATAAAAATTTATCCATTATGCATACTTCTATGCATGAAATAAAAATGGTAAAAATAACACTTTTGATATAAAAATTTATCCATTATACATACTTCTATGCATGAAATAAAAATGGTAAAAATAACACTTTTGATATAAAAACTTATCCTTTATGCATGATATTAAAATTCAATTTCTCCATGATTGTAATGAAATTCTTTCAATTAATCTAGGATGATAATTCCTAGAATATGGTAGGAAGTCCTCTTTTTATGCTTTGAATGAAATTATTTTATGCATAATTTTTATAAAAATTTTGCCATAGCTCCGCTGCTATGACTGATAAATCTCAATTTTTCTAAGGGATAATGCTTATCATTAAGAAAATAATTAAAATAATCTCTAATTGGATTATTAATCCATAATGGATTGAATCATCAATATACATAAACTAAAAGCATAGAAAAAGCCATTAATTTGACCTCAAGCATAGCTTAATCTTGGGTTAAGGAAAAGCTTTATGAAAAGCTTGATTTGGATTGAGAACGGGTCATGAGTATGACCATTTCTTGAGTGAGAGAGAGAATTTACATAAAAATCATTAGAACTTAAACATAAATGAAAATTAACTTCAATAGCATTTATTAAATTATGTAACTCTTCACTACTATTCAAACTTCAATAGCATTTAAAAAACCATACCAATTAAACTTCTCAAGCTTGAGAGGGGTTGAGAAGAGAGAAACATTGAGAAATTATAGAAAGATCAATATTCACTAATTACCTTACAACTTGCTTGATTCTTTGTTCACGGTAGAGGCCCCCAACCAATCAATTGGTTAAGTATGTTGATGGAGCCACTAATGGGGATTGAAGAAAGAGGGAAGCTCCAAAAACTAGTGAATTATTAAATGAATTCACAGTTCTTGGCTTAGGTGGAGTAGAGTAACGATGCATAAACACTATCTATTTTTCAACAAGGGGGAGGCTTCTATTTATAGGAAAAATTGAGCTCCTAACCAAACAAACTGATTCTAGAATTTTCTAAATCAGTTTGGTCAATATTTGACCATTTTTAGGTCAGTTAAGCTAACTTTTTGGAACTAGACTTGAATGAGGAGAGAGGAGAGATGAAATATCTCAATTTTTATGAGTTTAAAACTCATTCAAGCATGTGAAATATGCACCTCCTTTAAAGAACTCCCCTTCCTTACATATGTGTCATAATGGAATCATTTTAATATTGCTCATAGTTTTTTTACTAATAAACCTTGTACATTTTCAACTCTTCATCTTATGTGAAATATGCACCTCCTTTAAAGAATTCCCCTTCCTTACATATGTGTCATAATGGAATCATTTTAATATTGCTCATAGTTTTTTACTAATAAACCTTGTACATTTTCAACTCTTCATCTTATGTGAAATATGCACCTCCTTTAAAGAATTCCCCTTCCTTACATATGTGTCATAATGGAATCATTTTAATATTGCTCATAGTTTTTTACTAATAAACCTTGTACATTTTCAACTCTTCATCTTATGTGAAATATGCACCTCCTTTAAAGAATTTCCCTTCCTTACATATGTGTCATAATGGAATCATTTTAATATTGCTCATAGTTTTTTACTAATAAACCTTGTACATTTTCAACTCTTCATCTTATGTGAGCATTTACTCATTTTTGGATACCCAAAATATCTCATATTTTTAATATTGCTCATAGTTTTTTTACTAATAAACCTTGTACATTTTCAACTCTTCACCTTATGTGAGCATTTACTCATTTTTGGGTATCTTCTTTTTATAAATTTGGATTTATCTCTTCCCTACACATGGATTGATGCTATTGGCCCATAGGAACCTTAATTGGACCATAGTCTAAAGATTTCTGAAAATCTAGACCCTTAGACTAAGGTTCTTCATACCTATTTCCAATTAATTCCAATTGCACATTGGAAAATTCTTTTTGAATTTCCAATTCAGGGGAACTCATTTGAATTATAAGAGATATTTTTCTATCTAAAAATATTCAAAATCTGAATATTCTCTCTCTAGAATAATTTTCCTCTCTCTAGGCTAAAATAGTTAGCAACAGGGTCTTTATATTTCTGAAGAGGGCTGATTACAGGGGAAGATACTAGACATCAAAGAGGGGTTGGGGGAGGAATCTTACATTCTACCCCACTTAAAAAACGCGAGATGTCCTCATCTCGCAACTTGTGATAATTTCGCAAGATTCACGAATATGAGACTTAGAGAAAAATTTTAATCAAGATTAACCACCAAGATAAGTCTTAAAGAGAGCAAGATTCAAAATACGAACAAGATTTAAACTTTATTCATTCTCGGAACTTATACAGTAAAGATAGAGAAACTCTTTACACTTCCATAAGCCCGTCCATCATATGGTCACAAAAGCAGTCCTCACAAGCTGCACAAGTATAAGGTAACTCATCTATGGGAATGATTCTGTGGGTTATTGCTGCGCCTATCTCAGTGGTATGAGGTGTTCTAACAAAAGGACCTCTGAGAGGCAAGCCAAAAACGGGGTAAAGGCATATCTTCTCATGAGGAAGAAAACACGCCAGTAAGAAGACCCGCTCAGAAAACCCCAGATGTCTTGATCTCATGACGCAGTAGTATCGAGGACCCAAACCCAAGGCTTCGATAACCATGGCCAAGCGGACATTGTTACGAAAGTGCTGCTGACCCCAGGGTGTTACCCTAGTTATGTCTTGATAGGTCCGCCATTTGGTCTGCGCTACAGAAGTTCCTAGGTGAGGAAAAAGTGAGCGCTCATACTGTTCTATAAAATCCTTCTTCACAGACTCACTTGCGTCTTGAAGGTGAGGAATCATTATGGATAAAACTAATTCTTGTTGCCAAGCCATGAAGGAGATTAAGAAAGAAAGGAGATCGATGGGAGTAAGATTACTGTGAACGACAAGTAAAAGTTACGACTTATATAAAGGAAGGAGCTAGCGTAACTTTGAAGCCAACGGTAACTTGCCACTGAAGTTTTACCGTCTTTCCATGATTTGGGTTTGGCATATTTTTCTATAGAAGGCATTTAGAACTTTGAGATGAGGAGATAAAAGAAGTTCGTAAGCTAAATCACCTACTTTCTTTGGTCCACAATATCTGGGAGATAACTTCTTATACTTCCCAAGAGATAAAGAACTTCTTTTGGGCCGTACTCGAATGAAGACCAAAACCTTGATATCCAAAACATCGATTCTCACTTCTGAACTCATTGTTCTGAATCTTAAAACAGGTGGGACTCTTGAGAAGTATTCAGGGAAAAGGTTCTTCCTTTTTTAAACAGAATCTTTCTTTTATTTTAGAGAGAGAATAATTATAAGATCAGAAAGGGAGATTCTTACTCCTATATACCTCGAAGGCTGGGGGAGAATCTTACATTCTACCCCACTTGAAAAGTGCGAGATGTCCTCATCTCGCAAGGTAGAGGACAACTCTTTTTCTTAAGGTCCAATTTATTCTGGGGTTCCTTATATTCTGGTCAACCCAACAGAATACGGGGATAATTATCCCTTATATAGAACTCATCATTAAATAACAATTCATTCAGATCATATCATTCATATCTTTAACACGATAATGGTCCATTAGACTGAAAATTTTCCTTCTGAACATTCCTCCAACACAGGAATTTTAGTTAAGCAAGTTCTCAATTTGTCATCCCTTAACTTAATCTACCGTCTCAAGTGTTAACAATAGCAATCTGACAGCACAATCCACTAATCTCATAGTGATTTGGTGAAATCATTATCATCATTCCAGTTATGAATATCATCACTGGGACTCGTCCCATTCATCCTCATTGTGGTTTCGCTCAGCTTATTACATTTCAACTAAATTTCGAAAATCGTCATTTTTCAATCAGAATCCAATTCAATTCATCAATTCTCAAACAGAATTAAAAATCATATCAACCACATTCGAAATCATCATCTGGATAGCATTAACGCTTATAATTTCAAGTCTTAGATTTACTCGTATATACTGTCAGTAAAGAGCTGCAGTTATACTCTCGGTATATACGGGTAGTCATGATACTTGGAACTATAAGATAGATACCATCATGTCTAGGCCTCAAGCAAGTCAGGGTTCCATACAATTGCGGCATCTGAAAACCCAATTACTAAATTACAAATTTTTCAGTTTGAATATCAAATTGTATGAATTATATCACACAATTACAACCTTTTTGTGTTTCTTGATAAATTTTTGACATATTTGGCTTCGCAGTTGATCTTTATTAGCCAATTGCTCTGATGATTGTATCCTGTGACATCAAAATACTCTTCCAAGGCTTCCACCCATTTCTCCACAGCCTCACCCAAGTTCTCCCCTTCTCCTTTGAAGGGTCCTGGCTGAGACCTATGAAGAGCCTTGCGAACATTAAGGTCAAGCTCGTCATCTTCAGAGACAGGGTCTGGCTGACGACCACGGTTTTCTCGTCTCATGATTTTGCCAAAATTTATATATTATTAAATTTTTATTTTGATATTATTCACGAGATCCTAAGACTTAAGAGTTCGGAAAACAATTTCTTATACAAGACAAGATCTTAATGGAGATCTATGGCATATGTCCGATAACAGATTTTTTTTCTTTATCAGTAGTAGATCGTTCGCCATAAACAATCATTTATTCAACAGGAATTTTTTAACCGGAAAACGTTTCTTTATTTATATAAAAGTTGCAATATATACATAGAGCAACTCGGCTCTGAGTTCAAAATCTCCTCGAAAGACATATAAGAGGACCGTACTGGGCCATAGTCATGCCCTGTTACATAAGTTCTCTAACTGCGAAGGGAGCTATTATTTTCTCCTTAGGGATAAATCGACTAAGGAGTCTATAAACTCGGCAAGCACGTCTAAAATTTTGAGGCGTTGAAAGATATAGAATGACACCACGCGTCATTCTCAGCTTTATCAAAATCATGGCTAATGAGAGGTTCTGCCTCAGCATTGCACGCCGGTTGTAAGAGGCGTGGATATATAGCCCTGCAACCCACTTATGCTCTTGTCTCTCCACTTTTAATATATAAAAATTTTCTTTTATGCATACTTCTATGCATGAAAATTAAAAATGATAAAAGTAACACTTTTGATATAAAAATTTTTCTTTTATGCATACTTCTATGCATGAAAATTAAAAATGATAAAAGTAACACTTTTGATATAAAAATTTTCTTTTATGCATACTTCTATGCATGAAAATTAAAAATGATAAAAGTAACACTTTTGATATAAATTTTTTTCCTTTATGCATACTTCTATGCATGAAAATTAAAAATGATAAAAGTAACACTTTTGATATAAATTTTTTTCCTTTATGCATACTTCTATGCATGAAAATTAAAAATGATAAAAGTAACACTTTTGATATAAAAATTTTCTTTTATGCATACTTTTATGCATGAAAATTAAAAATGATAAAAGTAACACTTTTGATATAAATTTTTTTCTTTTATGCATACTTCTATGCATGAAAATTAAAAATGATAAAAGTAACACTTTCGATATAAAAAATTTTCTTTTATGCATACTTCTATGCATGAAAATTAAAAATGATAAAAGTAACACTTTTGATATAAATTTTTTTTCTTTATGCATCCTTCTATGCATGAAAATTAAAAATGATAAAAGTAACACTTTTGATATAAAAAATTTTCCTTTATGCATACTTCTATGCATGAAAATTAAAAATGATAAAAATAACACTTTTGATATAAAAATTTATCCACTATGCATACTTCTATGCATGAAATAAAAATGGTAAAAATAACACTTTTGATATAAAAATTTATCCATTATGCATACTTCTATGCATGAAATAAAAATGGTAAAAATAACACTTTTGATATAAAAATTTATCCATTATGCATACTTCTATGCATGAAATGAAAATGATAAAAATAACACTTTTGATATAAAAATTTATCCATTATGCATACTTCTATGCATGAAATAAAAATGGTAAAAATAACACTTTTGATATAAAAACTTATCCTTTATGCATGATATTAAAATTCAATTTCTTCATGATTGTAATGAAATTCTTTCAATTAATCTAGGATGATAATTCCTAGAATATGGTAGGAAGTCCTCTTTTTATGCTTTGATTAAAATTATTTTATGCATAATTTTTATAAAAATTTTGCCATAGCTCCGCTGCTATGACTGATAAATCTCAATTTTTCTAAGAGATAATGCTTATCATTAAGGAAATAATTAAAATGATCTCTAATTGGATTATTAATCCATAATGGATTGAATCATCAATATACATAAACTAAAAGCATAGAAAAAGCCATTAATTTGACCTCAAGCATAGCTTAATCTTGGGTTAAGGAAAAGCTTTATGAAAAGCTTGATTTGGATTGAGAACGGGTCATGAGTATGACCATTTCTTGAGTGAGAGAGAGAATTTACATAAAAATCATTAGAATTTAAACATAAATGAAAATTAACTTCAATAGCATTTATTAAATTATGTAACTCTTCACTACTATTCAAACTTCAATAGCATTTAAAAAACCATACCAATTAAACTTCTCAAGCTTGAGAGGGGTTGAGAAGAGAGAAACATTGAGAAATTATAGAAAGATCAATATTCACTAATTACCTTACAACTTGCTTGATTCTTTGTTCACGGTAGAGGCCCCCAACCAATCAATTGGTTAAGTATGTTGATGGAGCCACTAATGGGAATTGAAGAAAGAGGGAAGCTCCAAAAACTAGTGAATTATTAAATGAATTCACAGTTCTTGGCTTAGGTGGAGTAGAGTAACGATGCATAAATACTATCTATTTTTCAACAAGGGGGAGGCTTCTATTTATAGGAAAAATTGAGCTCCTAACCAAACAAACTGATTCTAGAATTTTCTAAATCAGTTTGGTCAATATTTGACCATTTTTAGGTCAGTTAAGCTAACTTTTTGGAACTAGACTTGAATGAGGAGAGAGGAGAGATGAAATATCTCAATTTTTATGAGTTTAAAATTCATTCAAGCATGTGAAATATGCACCTCCTTTAAAGAACTCCCCTTCCTTACATATGTGTCATAATGGAATCATTTTAATATTGCTCATAGTTCTTTTACTAATAAACCTTGTACATTTTCAACTCTTCATCTTATGTGAAATATGCACCTCCTTTAAAGAATTCCCCTTCCTTACATATGTGTCATAATGGAATCATTTTAATATTGCTCATAGTTTTTTACTAATAAACCTTGTACATTTTCAACTCTTCATCTTATGTGAAATATGCACCTCCTTTAAAGAATTCCCTTTCCTTACATATGTGTCATAATGGAATCATTTTAATATTGCTCATAGTTTTTTACTAATAAACCTTGTACATTTTCAACTCTTCATCTTATGTGAAATATGCACCTCCTTTAAAGAATTCCCCTTCCTTACAGATGTGTCATAATGGAATCATTTTAATATTGCTCATAGTTTTTTACTAATAAACCTTGTACATTTTCAACTCTTTATCTTATGTGAGCATTTACTCATTTTTGGATACCCAAAATATCTCATATTTTTAATATTGCTCATAGTTTTTTTACTAATAAACCTTGTACATTTTCAACTCTTCACCTTATGTGAGCATTTACTCATTTTTGGGTATCTTCTTTTTATAAATTTGGATTTATCTCTTCCCTACACATGGATTGATGCTATTGGCCCATAGGAACCTTAATTGGACCATAGTCTAAAGATTTCTAAAAATCTAGACCCTTAGACTAAGGTTCTTTATACCTATTTCCAATTAATTCCAATTGCACATTGGAAAATTCTTTTTGAATTTCTGTTTTAGGGGAACTCATTTGAATTATAAGAGATATTTTTCTATCCAAAAATATTCAAAATCTGAATATTCTCTCTCTAGAATAATTTTTCTCTCTCTAGGCTAAAATAGTTAGCAACAGGGTCTTTATATTTCTGAAGAGGGCTGATTACAGGGGAAGATACTAGACATCAAAGAGGGGTTGGGGGAGGAATCTTACAGAAGGGGAGTCAGTGAGAGACTTTATAAGTCGATTGAAGCATCTAAATTCTCGCTGCACTCCCGATGAGCGCTTCAATAACAACCAACTGCTCGATAGATTCATCCGAGGATTGCGCCACGAGGACATATACAATGGCCTAGTCATTAGAGGTCTTACAACGTGGGAAGCAGTCACTGCCAATGCAATCCAGTTAGAAGACAACTTGATGATTGTTGCAGGTAAAAAGGTGTCTTCGGAGACAAAATCCGTTAGTTCGCAAGTATGTGGGCATGAGCCAATGACGGTGAAACCTATTGCCAAGGAGCCCAAGATATCTGAAATGTTTGTGATCGACCTTACTAAGGCTCTCCAAGAATACTTTAGGGGTAATCGAGCTCCTCAGAATAGCCATATGTACCCAAGGAGAGAGCAACAATGGTGTTCGGTGTGCTTAGGACCACATAGCACGAGTGAATGTCCCACATTCAGAGTCAAGTTCAATGGGAATTGCAATGCATGTGGTAAGTATGGCCATCAATCTAAAGATTGCCTAGTACTTAAGCGAATGTTGGCAAACCAGGCACCACTAGCCTGGTCAAACACACCTCAAGTACCCGTGCTAATGCCTGCACAACCTGTCGAGCAACTGTCACAGCACATAGTTCTAAGGAATCCGAATGTAGTCCAGGCTGTGCCGTTACCACTGCCAGTGCTAGGACCACAACCTCCACATCCAAGGATTACCCCAATAAACCAGATGGGTTGTGAGTCACATAGTGCATGTGGGGATTATAAAGAGGAGATAGACCCCACTGTTCCATATGGGATTGATACGTTTGAAATGATTCCCCAGTACTACATGGAGGATCATTTCGGGCAAGTCAAGCCTGTATATCAAGCGGCTGCTCTCGCCACAAGAGGCCAAAACCTTAATACCTTGGCGAGGAGACCACCTCTTCAATGCTACGATTGTGGTGGACCGCATCGTGTAGCGGAGTGCCCTAATAGGCTACAGAAGATCGCTACTCAAATGCAACCAAATCAAGGGAGCACATCGGGAATGCCGGTACTTACATGTAATCGTTGTGGCATAGATCATTTGATCGCTCAATGTCCACATAATCCTAATGCACCCAAGATTACGCCATTGAATTTGGTTGGGGTCACCAACCAAGCACGAGGAACCACACCCGTTGTACCCGCGAATGTAGTTACACGGTCAATGCTTCAAAATCAAAACTACATTCTTGAAGAGAGGGATACTGCATCAATCGCTCAGGCAAAGAAAAAGAAAACACGACAGAAGAGATCGCTTAATGCCACGCGATATCTCGAAAAGTACCGTTGAATGTGTCCAAGCTAATGGATTTCATGTCCTCTGAGATCAAAACCACGATCATATCCAAATTATACGGAGATCCTGAGCTATTCTTAGCTCTTCGGGCATTTCTCAATGGAGAACTAAAGGCGGGGCTACCACAATTTGCAAATATGGATAGACCCGACACGCTTCAAGACGAGGAGGAACATTGGGATCTACAACCCAACCTAGATGAAAACTCGGTCGTGGAAATACCTGTTAACAAGTTGGGACAGTACTTTGAAGGTGACGAATCTAATGCCACCCTCCCCATTACTACCAAGGGATTAACTCTAAAGGGAATCCTTGATGGTGGTGCTGGAGTGAGCATTGTGACTAAAAACTGTTGGGAATCCATGGGAAGACCTCACCTCGAAGTCACAAACATAGTGGTTAAGATGGCAAACGGAACCATAGCTAAACCTATTGGAATGTTAAGGGACCTTAAGATCAAGGTCCTGGGATACAAGGTAAAACATACTTTCATTGTAATGGATTTCTCCAAGCATCCTATGTCATATCAAATGATCTTAGGACGTCCTTTCATGAGGGAGCACAAATGGTGCATGACTGGTCGAAAAACCATGTCTACCTACAATTCCAGGACTCTGTCATTCGAGTTGATCTTGAGAATGGTCGTGCGCATCCCTTAGGAAGTAAGGTTATCATCGATAATCGATCGGATACCACTATTCACTCCGCTCCATTAAGGTATTGCTATACATGCAAAAAAGAGACTGATGATGGGAAAGATTCTCCTTATATGGATGTCCTACCGGGTATGACTGAGTCGGATAACGTGGATTGGGTACACCTAGCGGCAACCATAGACACATGGGAAAATAGAGGCACAAGTTGGGTAACACCTGAGGGGCAAGATATGCCACCATTAGTGCCAATAAACATGATAGGTGTTATGCACTTGACTCCTGATGGCGAGAAAGTGGCAAACTCCACTGACACTGAAAGTAGCGAAGACTCTGACCAATGTAGCTCTGAGTATGAATCTCAAGAAGAAACTGACCCTGAGCCTGATGGGAGAAATGAATCAAATATTCACCCAAATGTGGAAGCAAGGTGCTCAAGGCCTAGGACAGTGACCTCCTGGAGTTCATCCGAAAGTGAGGGGGACACAAGTGAAGATCGACCAAGTGAGCCCGAATCTGATAGAAACAAAAATCAAAAACTTGGTAAGAAGAAAACGAGACATAAGTGCCAACGCTATCGAGCTAATGTACGAACTGCAATAAACAAGGAGAGATCCACCGTAGAATGGCTTAGTTATGTAGGAGCTATTGACGCTAATTGGAAGTTAGCAGATAATTGGGGACAATACCTCCAAAGTGTCGTGGTGTATTCCGCAACCTCATGACGTCGCCCAATTAGAAATTGATGAGAAGCCAAAACTAAGTCGTACTGCAAGGAGGCGGCAAAACCAAGAGTTGGCTCAGCAGCAAAAGGAAGCGGAATTGAAAGAAAAAAACCTGGCACAACAAGAACCAGTAGACTTACACCCCGCACCCGAGCATTTCAAATCATTCACCCCACAGGGGAACGTAAAGTGGTCTACACAAAAGCCCAACGAACGCCTACCAATGGGAGTAGCGGTGTCTACGATGGCCCTGCGGTAGTTAAGGAGATAGACTTAGCAGATCCGGGTGAGGAGTCTAAACCAGTTTTTATTGCTCAAGACCTCACCAAGGCGGAAGAAGCTGCACTTACGAAGCTTTTTAAAGAATTCAAGGATATATTTGCTTGGACATATCATGATATGAAGGGTGTTCCACCCTCGGTGGTGCAACACACGATTCCAATGATTAGCACTGCTAAACCAGTCCAGCAATGTCCCTACCCAATGAATCCTAAGTACGCAAAGATTGTACAAGAGGAAATTGAAAAGCTTGTAAAATGTGGATTCATATACCCTATTGAGCACTCAGAATGGATTTCTCCGATAGTCATCGCACCAAAGAAGAATGGGAAACTCAGAGTGTGCGTTGATCTCAAAAAGGTTAATGCAGCCACCAGAAGGGATCATTACCCCCTGCCATATTCTGAACATGTGCTTGAAAGAGTGGCAGGCAAGGAGGCATATAGCTTTTTAGATGGGTACTCGGGTTTCAATCAGATCACAATTGCAGTCGAGGACCAAGCTAAAACAGCATTTATCACGGAGTTTGGAGTGTTTGCCTTTCGCGTCATGGCTTTTGGCTTGACCAATGCACCTGCAACATTCCAACGATTGATAAACACGGCCTTTAAGGAATATTTAAGGGACTTCTGTGAAGCTTCTTAGATGATCTTTGTGTTCATTTCTCTTGGGACGAGCACTTGATGTGTTTACGAAAAATATTTGAAAGGTGTAGATTATATCGCATCTCCTTGAATCCTTTCAAATACCAATTTTGGGTTAAACACGGAGTTATCTTAGGGCATATAGTGTCCAAAAATGGGATTTCCACGGACGAGAGTAAAATCAAGGTCATTCTGGAACTGCCACCACCCACCAACTACAAGGGAGTCCAACGCTTTATGGACCACGTTGGTTATTATCGAAGGTTTATTCTCTTCTTCGCCGAGATAGCTCGACCATTGTATAAGCTTCTCATCGAGTTTATTTGGACCGAAGAATGCGACTGTGCCTATGAGCTATTAAAGAAGGCCTTGGCGAGTGCTCCAATCTTGAGAATGCCTAACTGGGATTTACTCTTCCATCTGCATATTGATGCATCAAACTTTGCTATTGGGTGTGTGTTAACTCAACCTGGAGAACACAAGCTAGACTACCCCATTAGCTTTGCCAGTCTCGCCAGTTGAACGATGCTGAGATGAACTACACCACTACGGAGCGAGAAGGGTTGGCAATGATATATGCAGTAAGGAAATTTCGTTATTACCTCCTTGCCACCAAGTTTGTTTTCTATGTGGATCATCAAGCATTGTTGTATCTAATAAACAAACCATGCTCCACAGGAAGAATCACACGATTGCTATTGATTCTTCTTGAGTTTGATTTCACTGTTGTTGTGAGACCTGGCAAGAAACATGTTATGGTTGATCATTTGTCTCGTATACCTAATGGTGAGGCTCCTACGGGAGTTGATGATGACTTACCTGACACTTCCCTGTTCATGGTGGAGACAATGCCTGAATGGAGTGAGAAGATTTGTTAACTTTTTGGTTAATGGCTTTCCACCCAAGGAGCTTCGTAAAGATCTAGCTCAAAGGCTGATCAAAGAATGCGAACCCTATTGCCTGATAGCTGGGACTCTTTATAAAAGAGGAAAGGATGATGTTCTTAGGCGTTGTGCCCGAGAGGATGAGTATCTATACATTTTGCAAGAGGCACATATGGGCGTAGCCGGTGGTCACTTCTCAGGAGACTTAACTGTGCGAAAGATCTTACAATCAGGGTATTGGTGGCCCACTATGTTCCAAGATGCATCACTCTTTGTGAAGGGTTGCGATGAATGCCAACGATACAAGAAACCCTAACGGAAAGATCAGATGCCCCTATATCCAATCAAAGTAAACCAACCATTTGAAAAGTGGGGTTTAGACTTTGTAGGTCCAATTAGCCCAGCGGCACGAAACACACAATCTCGCTATATTATTGTGGCCACTGACTATATGACCAAATGGGCTGAAGCGAAAGCGACACGTAAGGCAGATGCGAGGACAACAGCCAAGTTCCTCTTTGAAAATATAATCACACGCTTCGGTTGTCCTTTTGAACTTGTGAGCGACAATGGTACGCATTTTATAAATGAAGTGATTAAGGAGCTCACAACAAATTTCATGATATCCCATCATAAATCTACTCCTTACTATCCCCAAGCGAATGGCCAAGCTGAGAGTACCAACAAGACCTTAATCTCTGTTTTGACAAAGACAGTTGAAGCTCACTGCACGGATTGGGATCTAAAGCTTACGACAGCTTTATGGGCCTATCGTACTGCGTACAAAGTGGCTATTAATTGCACACCATTCAAAATGGTATATGGCCAAGAAGCAGTCATGCCGTGGGAATTTGTCATTCCAAGTCTTCGTGTTGCTACTCAAGAGGGTTGGGATGGTAATCCCTTAGTAGAGCATCTATATATCCTTGAGCGACTAAACGAAGAAAGACAATTGGCTGTATACAATGCCCTTGTGGAGAAGGATAGAAGGAAAAAATGGTTTGATCGCCACCTAAAGGACAAGGACATCAAGGTTGGGGATAAAGTCCTGATGTATGGAGTGCGAAACGAAAAGAAGAAGCTCAAATATGCTGGTAAGGGACCGTATAGAGTATGTGAAATTACCCCGCAAGGTACCATCAGAGTGGAGACTCTCGACGGAGTTGAAACCATTGGATTCCTTAATGGGAGTAAATTCAAAAGATACTATGACCCCCTGAGCCAAGAGGAGTTACATGCAATCCATCAAAAGAAGGCAGCTAAAGAACAAGCTAGCTTAAAAAGATACAAGCGAGAGTCGAAGCCAAAGAACGTCAACAGCGTGCTAGGCGACAACGAGAAGCCAACTTGGGAATTACGCAAGTATTTTTCGAGGAAGCAGAGGAGGATGCACTAGAATCTGACCCGCCTCTAAGATACCCAATTGAGTTACAGAGTCCTTACGGGGAGGTGCTATATAATGCATTATTGGATACAGGAGCTCAACACAATTTGCTATCATATGGAGAGTACTATCCAAGTTCAAGGTATCAACAAGAAGAAAACCCCTGTCTCAGGAATTCTGCACACTCCGGTTGCCTATGACAAGGGGACCGTAATTCAAAACTTTTTGGTTATGCCTGCTGGTACCATGGAAGGCACTGTAAACTTAGGGTGCAAATGGATGTTGGCCACCAAGTGCAATATCGATTGGGCAACCAGACGAGTCACAACGCAAGAACCAACACTCAGTATGACCGCTCAAAATCCTGCTCCTAAGCCATCGACTTTGGACAAAATGCTGGATAACGAAAAATCACCTAGTCTAGTGGCAAAACCATCTTTAATTGTTTGCCACCCCTCTAACGCTTCAACGCCAAGAGTGGAAACATGCAGGGTGGTCTCTAAAGCTCCGCTTACTATGCCAAAAAATACATACAAATGGGTCCCAAAAGCTTCTTTAACAGCTACTTCCCCTGCTCAATCTCGTTCAGACACGAAGCCTCGTAAGAGGAAAGCAGCTACCCACCCGAGAAAGGGCAATGTAACATCGCAATGGATCCCTAAAAAATTATTAGTGGCCCAAGGGTACTACGAGGGGAATGACCAGATTTGGGTCCCTAAACATAAGCCGAATCCCTCTACATCACCTGTGAAACCTTGCAAACCAATTGTTGCCACCCCAACGACAATTCAAGATCGTGGTAAGGGAAAGGTAACAGAGTGCTCTGCACCACTTCTTCCAGAGTTAGTTTGGATTCCCAAACGATATCGATCATTACCACCTAGCTCAGGAAGGGGAGAGCCACATGAAGCTTCTAGCTCCTCATGCCAGGCACACGCTGATATAGAAGTTTCTACATGCTCTACACCTACTCTTGTCAACACCCAACAAAAGACCGATGAGTCTACGTCTCTCCTTGTAATAGTATCGTCGGAAACCATTTCCTCCATTCGTCAATGGGAGCGCACACTACCATCTCTGCAATTGGATATGGCCACAAGGGTCATAAAAAGCTATCTGCCCACATCACAACCTATGACCCGCTGGACAAATTGGTTCCAAGAGACTGCAACATCATTGCAAATAATATGATCTACCCAAGGAAAGGGGGAGCATGTACTCACGCTCGACATTCTAATGCTTCCTCCTTAACCTTCTCCCCTAACCATGTAATTGCCAAATTCAAGGGGATGTATATATATAGCTTCATACATTTTTTTAAAAAAAAAATTAAGAAAAAATAAAGTAAAAATAGTAAAAAGAGCAAGAGCACAAAAAGAGGAGAAATATCCGTATCCAATCAAGAACTAGATTGACCTGTCATAAACCTACTGATGCTATATCTGTGTTTGCAGATATGGCAGATACACGATCATCATACACTTCATCCACTCCCACCTTTGGTGAGAGGTATCATCTGTACCTTTCTCATATTTCACATGTGCTATCCTATAGTTGAAACTGAATGGGATCATATAGATGTACTAGCCAGAGAGGAAAATGTTGAGGAATTAGAATGGCTAATTCGCCTATTGACCACCATGACTGACCTACTCCGTAGAGGAAATATCCCCGATAGCCCAATGCTTTCCTTTTCCACAAGATGACTATCCTCGCATGGTTACATTCTTGATGAGTTTATGTGGATGAGAAAATGAAAAGGAAATATCTGACAATGATGAATGGACGGATGAAACTCATGGCACTACTGAGGTCGACTTTATTTATTTGGATGATGCGGATAGAGGCTTAGCCTTAGGGCTAGAGCCAGGACTCTACAACATCCTCTTACCATATCCTCAGTAGTAGTGTGGTGATTGGTAGGTAGGTTAGTGTTTTCAAGTTGTTTTTAGTTTGGAGTCCTTAAACGAGTCTTGAATTTTTCACACTGATGTGCCTCTCGAGGTATAGTGCTTGTTAGTTAGTTGTACAGGTGGAAAAGTTTGAGGTGGGTTCGCTTTCAAGTCCTGAGATAGCCGCAACACTCATACATAAATATCTCATCAAATTGCGGGCATTTTTCTCATCGAATCAAGGAGATCTCCAAAATACAGGTGTAATTCTTCCATACCCACTCTCTTTCGTTTTTTCTGTTCAATTAATTGCATGAACTATAATGCATGACCACATGGAAATTGTCAATGTACTACTTAGTTTTTGAAGTTGCCTGACGTGCTAGTGTAAATCATTAATGAGTTTAACCTTATTGGATATATTCTTGAGAATGCATGCAGTCTTTAGTTAACCTTGGAATACGATTGTCTTAGGTCTAGGATCAAACCATCTTAATGTTTGGCACCTGGCCATGTGTGTGTTGACCTCTAGGACATAGCTTTTACCCCTTTGTCGAAAGGATGCAAGACAAATTATAGTTCAGGAGCGAAGATCAAAAGAAATTTATTAAAAAAAAAGCCTACAATAAATGGCAATACAAGTCTATGATGTGCTTTAATGTTGGCCTATCGCCTTATTGATACTTGGTAGGCGTATTCTACTTCTCTAGACCGATGCCTTGGTTAATAGGGGGTAGCCGTGCCTAAGGTGAACTAATAGATTCCTGGATAATGCCTTGTGTTAAACATGGTACTAGGATCGATGTTAGTTTTGCCTTAGGGAGGTTGCCATTGTATGTAAAAATTATCACGTACATAAAGAAAAAAGGCAAAAGGCTCCTGTAACTCTGATGTTTCTTGTGTCCCTAGGCTCGTGGTATTAACTTGTTCTTAGAGTAGACACAGTGTGGTCATCTGTTTATTTATTAAGCTTGGTTATTTTCCTTGACTTAGGTCAATTATAAACCTTGATTAACCTTTGACACCTTGCTAACTCTTGATTTACTTTTAATAATTTTAAACTCCTGTTAATTTGCTACACTAGCTCATTCATGTGACCCTTAAACTAAGTTCTCATAGCAACATCCATTGTGGTCTAACATGCTTGAATTTATACACTTTATATCTTTTGAATTCCAGCATAATTTCACTCTACTTCCCTGTTTTGCAAACGGTCCACCACAACAACCCTATCGAGCTTACCATACCATAGCTTCCGAGGAGGGAATCTACATCAGGAAGGGGGGCATGTTAACCTATGACAGACATTGAGACGTACTATGTTTTACGTCATTAATTTAAATATTCTGAGTCATGGGCCGGGCTTGTCGGCACCATATGTTAAGGATGAAAGGATTGGGTGATCGTCGATGAGAGGCGCACCTTGAATATCAGTAGGATAAGGGTTAGGATCGGCTGGCCATGTATGGGCGCCCAAGTGTAAACGGCCAAGTCACCTATAAGAGTCAAATGTAACCCTAAAATCCTCATTCTCATGTGTTGTGAATACAAGAGTGCTCTTGCCTTATCTCCTTGGTTTCCTTCTCCTGCGTATGTGAGAGAGAGAGAGAGAGTGAGAGAGCGATCGAGCACTATGTAGCGGCACGGCGGCGGCGGAGAGGCGGTAGAGTGACGACGGCGGCTCCTCCTTCACTGCTGCGACTCGGGAATCCTTCACGGCGGCGGTTAGAGCGGTGAGTGACACACCTTGCATTCTGTTTGAGCTTGCTTTCCTGGTTGTATGCTTGCAGCCATTCGTGGCTCCCATACGGTGTTCGGCAAGTCCCCAGCTACGACCTGTGCGGCAAAAGCGTACACTTGTGTGGATTGGAAGTTGAACTATGAACGGCACACCAAACAACATCATGGATTGGTAAGATTATTGTCTTGGCTCAACTTTAGTAAACTTTGATTTATAAGAGTATTTATTGGAACTTTATAATTTTTCACATAATAGGCAAGCTCACATGGAAACTTCCCTCTTTGGGCTTAACAACGGATGGAGATGGATCACTAGCTTATTTCTACTGCAAGAACAATGCTATATGTAGAAGAATGTGTGGTGTTATGGTGTACTATTGTATGCTTGTTGATCCACATATGTTGAGATTGATGATACATTAAGGGGAACATTTGCATGAGGTGAAAAGGGGCACATCAAGGTAGGCATTACAAAAGATAAGAGAACTTGTGCAAGAGGCAGTGTCTTCAAGTGGTCCAAGGAAGGTATAAATGGATATCACCAAACAACTCATATTGGATGCAGTTGTCATCATGAAGCATGTTCTTTCCATATTGATTTTAATTGTTTGGTAATTCTTGTGAATGAACATTGACATAGTTTGTTAAGTTGTCCAATTCTCTTGTAGATTCAAGAGGATGGTACGTGCTTCTAGGATCAATGGTTTAGTCAAGTATCCTAGAATTGAAGAGACAATGCACTTTTGAGTTCTTCCATGGTAATCGTTTTCTTGGGCAAGCTTTGGACGAGTTAGACCGGTGTTATATGTTTAAAATGTCAACCACCAACCACAGGGCTTGCTTAGATCTGGTGAACCTTATGTGCCAAAGACGGGGATTTGAGGAAGGCTTGGGTTTGTTTTGATCACATCAGGTGTGTGCAAGGATGGACAACAATGGTTACACATGTATATGATCCAAGGTACAATTTGGTCTTATGAAGTTCTTAAAAAAAATGATCTTGTTTTTAGTACTTTTCCAATTGTCATATGATGGCATGCACGTGGCAAGAGCTCATGACAATTGCAACTTGCAAAATGAAAGAGGAGGACACAAGGGCACAAGTGCTTTTCTGGGAGATGATTATAACAATGTTGTGGTCCAAAAAGACTTTTCCAAGCCATATTTTTTTGGCTTCATGGGCTGATGAGGCTAAAGCTAACTAGAGGGCAGTTAGGACAATATATAATAACGAACCAAAGAATATATTGAAAGATCATGAGCATTCGTGTCTTTTTCATTGGGAAAAAAGCTTGAACATCCATACAGTATGATATGTAGTTAGGGATTTTCAGGAAGAGCATAAGCGACTATGTCGTCAGTGGTGTTATGCATTGAGTGAGGAAGAGACACTTTTAAAATACACACATTAGATCGTGGTGGATGAACGGTGAAGTCGCTGATGCAAACTTACCAGCTATGGATTGTTGGCTTAGTTGGCATACTAGATATCCCCATTGGAGGAAACATCTTGTAGGGGTAAGTAATATTTTCTTGGTTCTCGAAAAGAATAGCTTTTATTTTGAACTTGAACTATTAACTTAACTATCTGGTTATAAAATGTCGTTGGAGTTTGTAAAATTAACTTAAAATTCTCTTCTTGTAGGATGTCGACGATGCTTGTGTGCGGCACATGCTGACCACCAATCTAGCAGAAACGAAACTTGCAAGTTGGTTAGTAGGAGAGGGTTTCAAGGGAACCATCTCTTTATATGATGTAGTTGTTTCAGACCTCGCTAATGCCCTCTTGCAATTTACAAAGAAGCATACATTCATTCAAGGTAAATATCATGGAGTAGGCCCTACAATAACAAAGTTAATGGAGAAGGCTAAAACATCAAAAGCTCCAAGTCCGTTAAGTACTAGGAGATTGGTGGGGGAAGCAATGAGTGGCACACCAATGCATGTGCAACCAACTTTATTTCAAACTATAGCCTACATCAGACGTATCACAGGCATGGGTCCAGAGAGACTACCCCGCTTGGCCATGGAGTCCTCATAGAGTATTTCCACAGAGGGCCATCACCCATCATGGTATGCTGCAGTAGATAAGTGGTTCTCAGCACATGGGCTTGACATGGATAGATTACTGTCCTTCCAGTATGATGATGAATCCCCATACTTTACACTCTCCCAAGAGGAAAGAAATAGGAGTTCTGAGACAGGATTTCATCGAGATGCACACCAAGCAGACTTGGTCGGGTCCCCTTTGCAGCAAGATGCAGTACTACAGAGATTAAGAAGGATTAATCCATAAAGTTGAGTATTCTTACAAAAAGAGAGATTTACAAATAAAAAACATCACATTTAAGCATAAAGATTAGCATTAATCCATTTAAATAATATAAATCAATAAAAGCATGGTTTTAAGAAGAAACCATGGATTGAAATGCTTCCCAAGCATTATAGAGGTTGGGAAGAAGATTACCATTGAAAAAGAGAGAAAAACACCATTGTTTTAGGCTTACCCTTGGTTTTTGGCTTGATTCTTTAGAGAGAAGTGAAACCCAAAAGAGAAAGCTTGGCCACCAAGAAGGAGAGGGTAATCTCCAAGAGAGGAAGAGGATTAGTGAAGCTCCAAAGCTTCACAATGGAGAGGCAAAATAGAGGGATAATAAAATTACACTAAATTTGGCCAAGCTACCCACCGTAAAGACGATGTCTATTTGTTCATGATAGCTTGGTCCTAGGTAGCTTGGCCCTAGGTCCAAGCTAGATTCTCTTGAAAAGGGTCACTCTTGCCATGCACATGCACAGATGGGCCCAAGGCCATTCTACCTCTTGCAATCTTGAGAGAATGGCCCTAGGGAACACAAGAATGGCTCTAGGGAACACACCAAAATGCACATAAAAGAATCTAGCATCGTCCTAGGGCCAAGCTACCATGAACAAATCTTTATCATCTTTGTTGGAAACTTGGCCCTAGGGAGATGGTGTTGCTTTGTTGGAAACTTGGCCCTAGGGAGATGGTGTTGCTTTGTTGATGGTAGCTTGGTTCTAGGGCCATTCTACCAGCAAAGAAGACGTATATTTATTCATGGTAGCTTGGCCATAGGGCCAAGCTAGATTCTCTTGCAAAGCGTTACTATAAATATGGGCCCAAGGGCCATTCTACCATGCAAAATTGAGAGAATGGCACTAGGGAACATAAGAGGCTACCACACATAAGAGAATCTAGCTTGGCCCTAGGACCAATCTACCAGCAAAGCTGGTGTTGCTCTGGTGATGGGAGCTTGGTCCTGGGGCCAAGCTACCAGTAAAGACAATGTCTATTTATTCATGGTAGCTTGGCCCTAGGGCCAAGCTAGATTCTCTTGAAAAGGGTCACTCTTGCCATGCACATGAAGAGATGGGACCAAGTTCATTGTACCATGCAATCTTGAGAGAATGGCCCTAGGGAACACAAGAATGGCTCTAGGGAACACATAAAAGAATCTAGCATGGCCCTAGGGCTATAAGCTACCATGAACAAATCTTTATCATCTTTGTTGGCAACTTGGCCCCCAATCTACCAACATAGATGGTGTTGCTTTGTTGCTGGTAGCTTAGCCCTAGGGCCAATCTACTAGCAAAGAAGATGTAGATTCTACCATGCAATATCAAGAGAATGGCCCTAGGAAACACAAGAAGTTACCACACACAAGTATCTAGGTTGGCCCTAGGGCGGCCCTAGGGCCAAGCTACCATAAACAAATCTACATCATCCTTAGTGGCAGCTTGGCTCTAGGGACAATCTACCAGCAAAGATGGTGTTGCTCTAGTGATAGTAGCTTGGCCCTAGGGACAAGCTACCAGCAAAGAGAATGTTGATTTGTTCTTGCTAGCTTGGCCCTAGGGCCAAGGTATATTGTCATGCAAGGGTAACTCTAGATTATCTTGTGTTTCCTAGGGCCATTCTAAAGTATATCAAGATCCAATGGAGTAGAGATTGTCCCTAGGGAATACAAGATAATCTACCTTGGCAGTATTGCCAAGCGACCATAAACAAATCTACATTTTTGTTTGCTGGCAACTTGGCCCTAGGGCTAATCTACCAGCAAAGATGGTGTTGCTTTGTTGATGGTAGCTCTACCAGTAAAGAGAGGATGTAGGTTTGTTCATGGAAGCTTGGCCCTGGGTAGTTTTACCCTAGGACCAAGCTAGAATATCTTGCAAGGGTAACTTTTGCCATGCACGTACATAGATGGGCCCAAGAGCCATTATACAATGCAATCTTGAGAGAATGGCTATAGGGAACACAAGAGAATCTAGCTTGGCCGTAGGGCCAAGCTACCATGAACAAATCTACCAGCAAAGATGGTGTTGCTTTGTTGATAGTAGATAGATTGGCCCTAGGGCCAATCTATGAGCCCTAGGGCCAATCTATGAGCATAGATGATGTAGATTTATTCATGGTAGATTGGACCTAGGGCCAAGCTAGGTTCTCTTGCAAGGGCCACTCTTGCCATGCACATGCAGAGATGGGCCCAAGGGTCACTCTTGCTATGCACATGTAGAGATGGGCCCAAGGGCCATTCTCCCATGCAATCTTGAGAGAATGGTCAAGATGGGTCCAAGGACCATTCTTCTGAAATCTTAAGACAATGGCCCTAGGGGGAAAAAAACATCTAGCTACCATATATAAGAGAATCTAGCTTGGCCATAGGGCTAAACTACCATGAACAAATCTACATCATCTTTGCTAGTAATAGCTTGGCCCTAGGACCCTATGACCAATCTACTAGCAAAGGTGAAGTAGATTTGTTCATGGTAGCTTGACCAAGCTAGATTCTCTTGCAAAGATAAATCTTGCCAAGCTACCATGAACAAATCTACATCATCTTTGTTTGCAGTTTGGCCCTAGGACAAATCTACCAGCAAAGATGTTGTTGCTCTGGTAATGGGAGCTTGGTCCTATGGCCAAGTTACCCGTAAAGACGATGTCTATTTGTTCATGATAGCTTGGCCCTAGGTAGCTTGGTCCTAGGTCCAAGCTAGATTCTCTTGAAAAGGGTCACTCTTGCCATGCACATGCACATGCACAGATGGGCCCAAGGCCATTCTACCTCTTGCAATCTTGAGAGAATGGCCCTAGGGAACACAAGAATGGCTCTAGGGAACACACCAAAATGCACATAAAAGAATCTAGCATCGTCCTAGGGCCAAGCTACCATGAACAAATCTTTATCATCTTTGTTGGAAACTTGGCCCTAGGGAGATGGTGTTGCTTTGTTGATGGTAGCTTGGCCCTAGGGCCATTCTACCAACAAAGAAGACATATTTATTCATGGTAGCTTGGCCCTAGGGCCAAGCTAGATTCTCTTGCAAAGTGTTACTATAAAGATGGGCCCAAGGGCCATTCTACCATACAAAATTGAGAGAATGGCACTAGGGAACACAAGAGGCTACCACACATAAGAGAATCTAGCTTGGCCCTAGGACCAATCTACCAGCAAAGCTGGTGTTTCTCTGGTGATGGGAGCTTGGCCCTAGGGCCAAGCTACCATTAAAGACAATGTCTATTTATTCATGGTAGCTTGGCCCTAGGGCCAAGCTAGATTCTCTTGAAAAGGGTCACTCTTGCCATGCACATGAAGAGATGGGACCAAGTTCATTGTACCATGCAATGGCAAGAGTGACTCTTGCAAGAGAATGTAGCTTGGCCCTAGGGCGAAGCTACCTATGGCAAGGCTTCCATGAATAAATCTTCATCCTCTTTGCTGGTAGAGCTAACATCAACAAAGCAACACCATCTTTGTTGGTAGATTAGCCCTCGGGGCAAGTTGTAAGCAAAGCTGATGTAGATTTGTTCATGGTAGCTTGGCCCTAGGGCCAAGCTAGATTATCTTGTGTTCCCTAGGGCCATTCTTTGCTTCCTTGTATCTTGATGTACTTTAGAATGGCCCTAGTGAATACAAGATAAACTTGAGTGACTCTTGCAATATAATCTAGCTTAGCCCTAGGACCAAGCTACCAAGAATAAATCAACATCCTCTTTGGTAGTATCTGGGTCCTAGTGCCAAGCTACCATTAGAGCAACACTATCTTTATTGGTAGATTGGCCCTAGGGCCAAGTTGCCAACAAAGATGATGTTGATTTGTTCATGGTATCTTGGTCGTAGGGCCAAGCTAGATTCTCTTGTGTGTGGTAGCTAGATTCTCTTGTGTTTACTAGTACCATTCTCTCAAGATTGCATGGTAGAATGGTGCTTGGGTGCATCTCTATATGTGCATGGCAACAAGAGTGACCTTTGCAAGAGAATCTACCTTGGCCGTAGGGCCAAGCTACCATGAACAAATCTACATCCTCTTTGCTAGTAGATTGGCTCTACCATCAACAAAGCAACACCACTATCTTTGCTGGTATATTGGCCCGAGCCAAGATGCCAACAAAGATGATGTAGATTTATTCATGGTAGCTTGGCCCTAGGACCCTAGATTCCCTTGTGTGTGGTAGCTAGATTTGTTCTTTGTAGCTTGGCCCTAGGTCCAATCTATATTCTTGCATGTATGTGGTAGCTTGGTCCAAGGGTCACTCTAGATTATCTTATGTTCCCTAGGGCCATTCTCTTAAGAGTGCATGGTAGATTGGCCCCCTTTAGGACATTCTTACAAGCACAATGTACTTTAGAATGACTTCATTATAATTCATGTGTGCATCCCTTGGACTTGGGGTGGTCGGGTGAATGAGTTTATGCCTGATTTATGTATGTTTATGCATAACAATTATTTAGAGAGATCTTAGGGTTTTAACAAGAATGGCTTGGGCCATTCTTGCAAGCACAATGTACTTTAGAATGGCCCTAGGGCCAAGCTACCATGAACAAATCTACATCTTCTTTGCTGGTAGATTGGTGATAGGGCCAAGCTACCATCAACAAAGAAACACCATCTTTGATGGTAGATTGGAAGTAGGGCCAAGCTAGATTTGTTGATGGCATCTTGGCCCTAGGGCCAAGCTAGATTCTCTTGTGTTCCCTAGGGAAAAAATGATGTAAATTTGTTGATGGTAGATTGGCCATAGGCCAAACTAGATTTTCTTGTGTGTGATAGCTTGGTCCACTCTAGATTCTTGTGTTCCCTAAGGCCATTCTCTCCAGATTGCATGATAGAATGGCCCTAAGGCCATTCATGCAAGCACAATGTACTTTAGAACGGCCCTAGGCCATTCTAACTACACAATGTGCTTAAGAATGGTCCTAGGGCCATTCTCTATCAAATGTTGGTAAATTTTAGAATGGTCCTTGGGCCAATCTCTACATGTGCTTGCATAAATTTTAGAATTTTTCTTGTGCCAATCTCTTGAGAGAATGGCCCTATGGCCATTATATCATGCAATATTGAGAGAATGGCCCTAGGGAACACAAGAGAATCTAGAGTGACCTTTCCAAGAGAATCTAGCTTGGCCCTAGGACCAAGCTACCATGAACAAATCTACATCGTCTTTGCTGGTAGATTGGTCATAGGACCAAGCTACCATCAATTAAGAAACACCAACTTTACTGTTAGATTGGCCCTAGGGCCAAGCTACCAACAAAATTGATGTAGATTTGTTAATGGTAGCTTGGCTATGTGTGGTAGCTTAGTCCAAGGGTCATTCTAGATTATCTTATGTTCCCTTGGGCCATTCTCTCAAGATTGTATAGCTGAACAAATCTACATCATCTTTGCTGATAGATTGGTCATAGGGCCAAGCTACCATCAACAAAGCAACTGATCTACAATGACCCTTGCAAGAGAATCTAGCTAGGCCCTAGGGCCAAGCTACCATGAACAAATCTACATCATCTTTGCTAGTAGATTTGTCATAGGGCCAAGCTACCATCTTATGCATTGTAGACTGGCCCTAGGGACATACTCTTGAAAGGCATGTTGGGGATACAGAATGGCACTAAGACTTTTTTGTACCATGCACCTATAGTTGATATACGCTGTTATAGAATGGCCCTAGGACCTTTCTACCAAGCACATTCTTTATATATTATTCTTGCATGGGGTAGAGAATGGTCCTAGGACCATTGTATAAGATGGCCCCATGAAAATTTTTACATTCACATTTTGGAATTTGAGGGTAGAGAAAGGCCTTTGGACCCTTCTAACATGCTCTAGGGATTATAGAATGGCCCAAGGGCATTTCTTTTATGCACAATAAGATTTAAAATTGACCCAATGGACCATTCCAACTTGCACCAATAGTCGAAACAAGGTTACATAATGGTCCTACAACCATTCTTCAATGGACAATGTGCTAAAGGATGGCCTTAGGGGAATCCTTTCTAACATATTGTGTATAGTAGAATGGCCCTAGAATGGTCCCAAGGCCATTCTACCATGCATAATCTTAATATTCCATGCATGCAGGGCGTATAGAATGGCCCTGGGACCATTTTAGCATGCAGCAATAAATGGATGAATGGGTTATCGAATGGCCCCATAGCATTTTAAAACCCTACTCCCATTCTGTCAACCACTAGTAAATTTTAGAATTGTCCTTGGGCCATTCTATCATGCAATCTTGAGAGAATGGCCCTAGGGAAGACAAGATAATCTATAGTGACTCTTCCAAGAGAATCTAGCTTGGCCCTAGAGGGACAAGCTACCATGAACAATTCTCTTGTGTTCCCTAGGGCCATTCTCTCAAGATTGCATGGTAGCAAGGACAATGTTCTTTAGAATGCCAAGCTACCATAAACAAATCTACATGTTCTTTTTTTTGGCTAGTAGATTGGTCATAGGGCCAAGCTACCATCAACAAAGAAACACCATCTTTGATGGTAGATTGGCAGTAGGACCAAGCTACCAACAAAACTGATGTAGATTTGTTGATAGTAGGGCCAAGCTAGATTCTCTTGTGTGGTAATTTGCTCTACTCTAGATTCTCTTGTGTTCCCTAGAAGGCCATTCCCTCAAGATTGCATTGTAGGGCCATTCATGCAAGCACAATGTACTTTAGAATGGCCCTAGGGCCATTATAGCTACACAATGTACTTGAGAATGGCCAATCTCCACTCCCTTGTATCAAATGTCGGCCGGTAAATTTTAGAATAGTCCTTGGGCCAATCTCTACATGTGCTTACATAAGTTTTAGAATTGTCCTTATGCCAATCTCTTGAGAGAATGGCCCTTTGGCCATTCTATCATGCAATATTGAGAGAATGGCCATGGGGAACACAAGAGAATCTAGTGTGACCCTTGCAAGAGAATCTAGCTTGGCCCTAGGGCCAAGCTACCATGAACAAATCTGCATCATCTTTGCTGGTAGATTGGTTATAGGGCCAAGCTACCATCAACAAAGCAACACCTTCTTTGCTAGTAGATTAGCCCTAGGGCCAAGCTACTAGCTAAATTGATGTAGATTTGTTGATGGTAGCCTGGCCCTAGGGCCAAAAGCTAGATTCTCGCATGTTTGTGGTTGCTTGGTCCAAGGGTCACTCTAGGTTATCTTGTGTTCCCTTGGGCCATTCTCTCAAGATTGCATCGTAGAATGGCCCTAGGGCCATTCTTGCAAGCACAATGCACTTTAAAATGACCCTAGGAAACACAAGAGAATCTAGAGTGACCCTTTGCAAAAGAATCTAGCTTTCATGAACAAATCTACATCATCTTTATCGGTAGATTGGGCATGGGACCAAGCTACCATCAACAAAGCAACCGATCTAGAGTGACCCTTGCAAGAGAATCTAGCTTGGCCCTAGCTACCATAAACAAATCTACATAATCTTTGCTGGTAGATTGGTCATAGGACCAAGCTACCATCTTGTGCATTTTAGAATGGCCCTAGGGACATAGTCTCGAATGGCATGTTGGGGATAGAGAATGTCACTAAGACTTTTTTGTACCATGCACCTATAGTTTATTTCCGGTGTTATAGAATGGCCCAAAGCCTCCCCACCAATCACATTCTTTATATATTATTCTTGCATGGGGCAGATAATGACCCTAGGACCATTGTATAAGATGGCGCCAAAAAAATTTTACATTTACATTTTGGCATTTGAGGGTAGAGAAAGGCCTTTGGACCATTCTAACATGATCTAAGGGTTATAGAATGGCTTGAGGGCCATTCTTCTATGCACAATGAGCTTTAGAATTGACCCAATGGACCATTCTAACTTGCACAAATAGTCAAAACAAGGTTACATAATGGTCCTAGGACCATTTTTCAATGCACAATGTGCTAAAGAACGGCCTTAGGGGCATTCTTTCTAACATATTGTGCATAGTAGAATGGTTCCAAGGCCATTCTACCATGCATAATCTTGATATTCCATGCATGCACGGCCTAGAGAATGGCCCTGGGACTATTTTAGCATGCACCAATAGTTGAAAGAAGGGATTATAGAATGGCCCCAAGGCATTTCTAACATGACCATGGTTCCTTCATGCATAGTGAGCAACAAAAATCTCCTCACTCTTTTCGATTTTACTACATGGTGGACTAGCCACCAACTAGTGGAGATCAGTTGTTGGTGTTAGCCCAACTTGCCTTAGATGTGCAAGAGATTCAAAGACAGTTTATCACTACCTATGGGAATGCAAGGAAGCACTGAGGATTTGGACCATGATAGCACACCTATTTAGCAGCAGGATTAGTAAGGATGCCTACATATCTTTTGGTGCTATCATTTGGTTGGCTCAGTCGAGAGCCCCAAGCTTAGGTATGACATTTTGATCAGGCAAGGAGTTGCTCGACAGGGTTGCCTTCAAGATTTGCCAGATTCAGGAAACGCCCCATCGGCACTCTAGTATTACAGCCTGGCACATCCGGAAGGCTAGATGCATTGAGGCCATAGAGGGCACTATTGTCGTAGACACACAGTGTCTTTGCAGGATTTGGAGTGATATTATCCATACCCTTACGGCCACCTAGGCCAGAATCCAGGGATCTTCGAGGGCCGCAGAGAGAGAGCACAACCATTTTATGAGAGAGTGGGATCACAGTCTATTCTTCATTTCCACTCATATGGGACCTTGTTGGAAACACAAGGCACCCGATTGGTTGAGATCTCCACCTAGTTTGGTTTGAAATCTCCCTTTTGTATATTTTTTCATACTTGAAGTCTCTTCTCCAGGAAAAAAATTCTCTCTCATTATTTAGTATCTATATAATAGCTTACAATTTTGGGACATTAACACAATGCTTTTGTCTATTGCATTGCGTTTTCTACCATTGAGGACTCCACCACCAAGACCCTTTCCAATTTTTTTGGGATGGGCCGGCCTTGTAATCATCACGCCATTGCACATGGTAGTCTTTGCCTCTATATTTTCTGCCTCTTCTCTCTCTCTCTCTCTCTCTCTCTCTCCGGGGTCAAAGCGACTGGGGAAGACATCCAAGAGAATCAATGAAGCAATGTATGATGAGATACACAGATTGGTCAGGATAGAGATACACCTCCTGCGTGAGGAAGTTAAGCAAGAAATGTAGCAAGAAACACATGCCTGTTTGACTGAAACGTATGCAGACATGTATGCAAAGATGAAGGGCGAGATGCAAGCTCATGTACGGGCAGAACTGCAGGTTGTACAAACTCTCATGCAGGCTGAAATCAGAAAAGAATTGCAAGAGGAAATGCATGCAATGATTGCAGAGAAAGACAGTATGATCTTGGAATTAAGGGCAGAGCTGAATGCATGCAAGGAAAAGTTAGACCATCAAAATGAGGGACAAGGCATGGTTGCAGCACTTCAAATGCAGGAGGAAATAAAAGAACTAAAAATACACGTGGAGAAGGAGATAAAAACCTTCACCGAGGTTGCACAGCGCACCAAGGCCGAGGTGGAAGAAAATGCTAAGTGGATTGATGTGGTAAAAAAGCGCAAGGGAATGCCTGACAATAAAGTGGAGGTGATGAATGCAACCCCCGAAGAAGAGGCTAAACGGCGAGCCAGAGCCCTGCATGTACGGGTTACAGGGTGGGGGGAGAAAGGTACTCCTCAAGAATATGCTATAGGAGCCACAGAGATTCCTATAGCAGAGGCCTGGAGAGTCGGAAAGGATGCCACCAGAGCACGAGCATTGCTTTTGAGATTTGCAGATATGGATAAGAAGAGGGCCTTTCTCGCTAAGAGGGCCGCGCTTAAGGGGGAGAGAATTTATCTAGATGAGGATCTTACGCTGGCCCAGGTAGCACACCGGAAGGAAAACATGCCTCGAGTGTTCGAAGCACGTAAGGAGGGGAAGTGGGCTGTATATAGAGATGGGCAAGTACTCATCCGGGAGCCCCAGTCATCCTGACGGGGCGCGGCCTATGGGACCTTGAAGTTATCGGTGTGGAACTGCAATGGAGCCCTACGGGTAGATGCAGGGTACTTCGAGGACACTTTCAAAGGCTGGGATACTGCCATGTATACAGAGACACACAGATGTGCAGGGAGTAAATTACCAGAGGTTCTTGGGTATAGATGGGAACCAGTATGTCCACCCCAACCACGCATAGCCAGGGGGACTAGAGGAAGTGGGGGGGTAGCAGTACTGTTAAGGGAGGACTTACGGAGGCAGTACATGTGATGCATAGAGGTGCAGACGCACGCTACATGTGGGTCAAAGTGAGCACAAATAGACCTCGGGACATTTACATTGCAGTATGCTACTTCCCGCCGGCACATTCCAGATACGCTACGCCGGGAGAATCACCATATATGTCGATTTGCAAGCTTTGGAGATGTACTACTAACGGGGGACTTTAATGCACGTACAGGCCGGGAACAATCAGCTCTCTATGCTACGGATGAGCCCATGTACCGCGAGCTAGCAGCGGATGAGATAGGGATGCAGAGATCTGCCCAGGACACAGGAGAGGTGACAGAATATGGGAGACACTTCCTAGCTTTGGGGAGTGCACATGGGCTAGTTATCTATAATGGCCTACCCCGTTGGCCAGGTTCAGATGCTCTCACACGCTGGAACAAAAAGGGAGGAGCTAGTACAGTGGATTACCTGATGGGCTCACCTACCTTGATACTGATATACAAGATCTCTCCATTTCGGGCAGACCCATTGGGATAGCCGCAGACCATGCATATTTGACATTTTCTGTGACTTGTGGATATGTTAGAGGCACACCACCCTCTAGTCATACCAGATACCCAAGATATCACTTTACTCGGGAGACCTCTAGGGTATATGGCAATGCAGTATATGATGGTCTTTTCGCTCTTGACCCGAGCAATCCACTTGAGGAGCTTATGAAAGAGTTGGCAGATGTATTACATGGTTCAGCAGCATATGCTTTCCCGCCATACTTCCCCACAGAATGGTTGGTACGATGATGAATGTCGCAAGACTCGTGACCGCCTGTAGGGGGAGATCACCCTTGGCATCCACACACATAGATAGGCTAGAACGCTCTTCAAACGCCTTGTGCGGAAGAAGAAGCGGGATTACCTGGCCGAGCTTGAGATGGAGATATACCAACTATTTTTGGGGCACGACAGCAAGAGGACGTGGAAGATGTTCCATGAGCGACAACCACCCACACCTATCACAGCACTTGAGGCACGGCATGAATATGCAAGAACTTTATATGAAGTACCAGGGCAGCCCCCCATCCCTCATCCGTGAGTGACTCGCCCGGATCATAGTACTTTTGTCACCATTCGGATGGTTTTGGATCCTATTGACAGACTACGTAATGGAAGAGCCCAAGACCAGGATGGTCTGGTAGCAGAACATTTTTCACATGCCAGAGATGTATTGGCACCACTACTAGTACACATGTTTAACAGGGCCATTGCGAAGGTTTCCCAGACAGTTGGTCGGCACATACTATTGTACCTCTATTTAAGAGTGGTGACCCCATGATACCAAGGAACTACAGGACCATCATGATTGGCCATTGCTTGGCCAAGATATTTGGATCTATTTGGGATCGAGAGCTGAGTAGATGGGCTGAGACACATGGACTTAGAGCACCTAGGCAGGCAGGTTTCAGACGAGGTTTCATGACTTTGGATCACATATTTACCCTCAGGGCTCTCATTGAGGAGGGACGAGCACGGGGGAAGAGGATATATTGTTGCTTTGTGGACTTCCGCAAAGCCTTTGACACGGTGCCACATGCTAGACTCATGAGGAGATTGCATGACATTGGTGTTCCTGAGGAGATGCAGTGGGGCATTTATGCATTATATGAGGCGGTGATAGGTAGAGTACGGACTCCCTAAGGCATGTTGGATACAGTGACTAGCACCATTGGGATGAAGCAAGGATGCCCACTGTCACCCACCCTTTTTGGACTTTACATTGATGAGATATCCGACTACATTGACAGGATGGGGGGGCAGGGGCCAGTCTAGCAGGGGTTTGGATACCCATACTGCTATATGCCGATGACATTGTACTTATTGCAGACTCCCTTGAGGGATTGCAACAGCATTTGGATGCTTTGCAATCGTTTTGTGCAGATAGGGACCTCACAATGAACCTTGGGAAGACTAAGATTATGGTCTTCAATACCGCACAGGCCTGGGTGACTAGATCCGACCATCAGATCACTTTTAGAGGGGAATCAGTGGAGTACACCAGATCATGTGTACCTAGGAGTCACATTCAACGGACCACAGTTCTCTATGAGGCAGGCAGCAGAGGCTAGATTGGCACGTGGATATGCAGCCCAAGGGGCACTAGAGAGACAATGTGCCTACATTCAGTTTCAGGAGCCGCGCACCAAACTCTAGTTGTTTGACACATTGGTCACACCTACACTCTTATATGGCTCACCCATAAGCCTCTACCAGACGAGGAGGGAGCCGCTTGTCGACCAGGTCGGACCATAGAGAGATTTCTATGATGGTACTAGAGAAACCACTAGTGACTATGATCGCACGCATGATTCGGAGCAAACCATCGGTACCTCATGAGATAGTTAGAGCAGAGATAGGAGCCGCACTAGTGGTTACCTAAGCCCTGTTCCAGTCAGTGACATTTTTGCACAGGATATGGGAGCTCCCCAGACAGAGATACCCACACCTAGCACTTATCTCTTCCAAGCAGTTAGCAGCAGACGGCGATACACGATGTTGGTACACCCAGATGTGTACCTCGCTGAGATTACATGGCATGACGATTGATGCACTCCCTCCATTTGATTACAGCCTGGACTGCCCCTTCTTGGACCTTAGTCGCTCTGAGCAGAATAGGGTGATCAAGATGGACATCGTGAGGCAATATGCAGAAAGGACATGGTCCAGCCCCCCCCTACCACTAGGCACGAAGATGGCCCACTATTGGGACCATTTTCTACATCTCTCCCCAGATGGCTTTGTGACATGGTCTACATACATGGACACCCATCTCTCAAATGGCATTCGCAGTGCCATTGGACAGATCTGCACTTCATCACATCAGTTGAGGGTAGAGACTGGCAGATATGAGGGGATGAATCTAGAAGACTGCATTTGTCAGCTATGTCACCAGGAAGTGGAGTCAGAGGAGCACTACATATGCCGATATACTGTGTACTATGAGACACAAGGGAGATACTAGTGTCTCTTTTGAAAGGGTTTTGGACCATTACGACATGTGATGGAGTTTGAGGATCAGAGGTGTTTGGGGCTTTTCTTATTGGAGCTCAGATGCCATCGAGAGGCTCTCCTATGAGCCAAGACAGCACCAGGATCCACCCCGCCAGTGAGCCATGGCAGATTTTTTCAAGGCCAGGACCACCCCGGCAGATACGACCAGGACCTCTCCACTACCCCCTCGGCGAGCCAGACGTCTCATAGATGTCCTTCAAGAGGAGTCACCCTTGACAGAGCCATAGCACTTTGTTGAGCGAGACGCCCACGCTTACCAGGACCTCGTCCACGGCCGCTTCATCACCAGTGGATTAGAGCCATCATCACCCGCCACAGGAGACAACTGCCCCACCACTTTAGTTTCTCTATCTTACAGCACCCCATGAGAGAGATATTGAGATGAGCAGATTACACCAGTCTTATGCTAGTTGTAGATATTATACACTTTTATTGTACCTCAGTAGGAGTATTTTCCTTTCATAGCTGTTTAGGACTGTTTTAGGAAAATTTTTAGTCCTTTTTTTGTACTTTTGATGAGACACCATCAGCTGTGTACTATGTTTTGGTCTCATAGTCCACTTTGGCCTTTCGCAGACGTTAATATCTCTCTCTCTCTCTCTCTCTCTCTCTTCCAGTTCTAGTTTCATTTTCTAGGTGCCAGTAGTATCATCTTTATTTTTCATTTTCTGGTTTTTTTTACATTGTATCAGATCCACCATGATGTAACTTTTTGGTCTCATAGGTCATTATGGCCTTTTGAAGACGTTAATATAACATTTCATTTCATTTCATTTCTCTCTCTCTCTCTCTCTCTCTCTCTCTCTCTTCCTATATCCCTAACAATGTCCATAAATCACTTCATATCATCCATATAAATGAAACATTAATATCACCCTATCTATTGAGAATAGATAGATCTACCACTCATTAAGTGATCGCGCACCCATGTAAAACTGGCTATGTGAACGACCCCCCAGCCAATAATCCTGGGTCACATCAGTACCGAACTGTCGGCTCATACTACCCAACTGCCTGTACCGCAGGACCCCACTCCGTACTAGCGTGGTTCACATCGGTACCGAGTAGACCATGAACAGTAACACCAGTACCCACACCACAGTTCACACCGATACCAACTATGAAATATCCTAGAGGTCCTTTACATCATTGCGAAGCTCTTTAAGAGTAAGTAACTATCCAATGAGACACAAGCCAATCCAAAATACTTCATATACGCTTTGACCAATACACTGATCTATATCTCTGGTCAACATATCTGAAAATAAGTGAGCATTATCTCCTTCAGGAAGTAGGCAAACGCTTGTCTGATGCAGGGATGTTGGTCGAATAGCTGGAATGGTAACTCTGAGGCCATGACATGCACGGACAAGCTTCTCTTGAAGAACCCAGGGATCTCTCAGCTCTTTGAGCAAGCTTCTCTTGAAGAACCTTTTCTCTATACCAACCCTTTGACATTGGTATCAGACCACAGGTCCTTCCCGAGGCAGTCTAGAGCTAAGGACATCATTCAGGCCCATGTAACGGTGCATTGGCATTGGCATCAAGGCTAAGAATATCAAAAAGATCCATGCAACATTAGGTGTGTTTGCATTCGTATTGGAGCAAGGTACAATAATGAGACAGAACATTGGTATCAGAGGAAAAATTCTTACTAAGGCAGGATGATATCAGTAAGATTCGCACAGTATTGGTGGACACCTTTATTGGTGTCAGAGAAAGGTACGAACCCCATGTGATATTGGGGTCAGAGCTTCCACATCTCTCTCTCTCTCTCTCTCTCTCACACACACACACACACACACACACACACACACACACATGAAATTGAGAGTAAGAGAGATTTTATGACCAATCATACCAAGCAATTATGATGATACTTCGAAAAAAAGGTAGAAAATAATGTATACAATGCCCACATTAAAGGTGGAATGCTTTAAGAACGAATGTTTGTTATACAACCTCCAAATGTCTTCACAAAATGCTTGCTTTTTCACCCTCTGTCTCGGCACTTGGAGGGGGGTTTCTTTGTTCATCATCTGTGTTAACAGGAGAGTCACATGCTTGCTCTTTTATGTGCAGCAGTGTTGGGGGTCCAATCCAAGAGAGAATAATTGGCATGAGGACAAAGCCATTCAAAAATCCTAAAACTCCCATGATAGTGAACATTGCAAAGTAATACACCCGGAATGCATGATACCTTGCAGAGACAAGCAAAAGCAATGATTTGTTAGCTACTGGCTAATTAAAAGAAAGAAAATAAGGCCCTCTACACAGATATGCACCCCAAGCTGGTGAGCCTATTCGACCACCCACCCATCAGACTTGGACAGAGATCGTACTTTTAGTGACAATAGGTGATTACTCACTTGAGAAAGATCAGTGGTAATGTTGCAACCACTTGAGTTCCCAGACCATGCAGGAGAGGTTCGAAGGTCCATTCCAATGCTTTTTGAACCCTCTCATTTTTTGTCCCATCAAATAGCAGAAAAGACCTTGCCAAGTAGGTAAACTCAGATGCCATACCAATCTGCTCAAACTCAGATAACCAGAAGATTCAGTCAGAAATGAACACACATACATGAGCAAGCAAAGAGAGAGAGAGAGAGAGAGAGAGAGAGAGAGAGAGAGAGAGAGAGATTTATTGACATATAGTAAAGACTCAAAGGGTCTATGAGACCAAAAAGTGTCATAAAAGTTCCATGTGTAAACTAAAGATAATAAACATGAAAACAAAAAGTGTTGCGCACACACACACACACACATTTTTTATGTTAGGGCAGAAGATCTCACCACTATGCCAAGGTTGACAAGCGACAGAGCTGATACCGTATAATTATGCCATTCAGAAACAAGAGTAATTGTAAATAAGAGAGTGTATGAGACTACACGAAAAAAAATGCGGACTGCATAATTCATAAGTGAGTGGGGAGCATATGAGAGCAAAATTCTTTTTACCATTCAATTTGGCCCCTATGATGTACAGGAATCCATACACCTCAATATCCACCATCAGCAAAAGAATGGCAATAATGAGAGATATGGTGATGCTAAACTGGAAGATCAACACTGCCAAGAAAACCCCCACTGCAGCAAAAAGAAAATATAATTGAGCTATTTTCCACCACATCTTATCATGCACGTCTGCACCTTCTTGTCAGCTCCACGTCTTTACATGCACTTCTTCATCAACTCCACCTCTCCGCATATCTCTATATGCAGTTTCACGAGCGGTGGAGATGCACCATAGATACCCACAATGCATGGAATAAGTGAACCCCCTTGCATGAGAAAGTGCTCTCTTTATAGACTCGATTCACATGTGTCAAGTCCTATGGATGCAGAGCTGTCAAAAATCATCTCTGAACACACCTCCACTCCTGATTGGTCAATGCAGCTACCTCTAGTCTTGTATACTGGAAAGGAAACAGTGCATCCCTAGAGATACCATGAGATGCCATCCAGTACTTACTTTAAAATTTAGTGATATTATTTATTTCATAAAAATAAGTTTTAGTGAATATAAGTTTTGAGTTGGTTGGCCCCTGATGGGGAACCTGCTGAAAATTGGTGGTGAAGCTCCTTATAAATACCCTTATTCTGGGGACGTCCCATATGTAATCTACCATTTGGCTAATTTAATAACTCCACTTTCTCCCCCCCTCAAAAAAAAAAAAAAACTTTTAGTGAATATGGGTTTTATGTACTTTATTTTTTATTAGATACATCTCTGGTTTGAAAATCCTGTTTCAGTAAGTGTTAATATCTGATTACCATACCTAGAGCAAGCCCGACAACCATATAAAGGTTGTGTGAACTGTGGAGGTACTGCTCGTTAAAAAGAAAAGGGTACCCGTACATGTATACAGTTTTGGTTCCATTGAAGTATAATTTGTTCATATTGTCCAATGATTTTCGAGTTTGCCTTATCATCTCAATATTGTTATTTGTATCAGATCCCACACTATTTGCAAACACCTGTACATGAACACGAAAGCAGTACTATCTGTCAAGTTGAAGAGAGTTTCAAAAAAAGCAAGCGATCAAAAGAAAATCAGAAATGTTGTGCACACGCCCACTCACACTTTGTAACACGCTAAGCGGAAGCATGCTTGATTAAGTGCTTGAATTGACACTAATAAATGCTAATTAGATGCACAAACTGAAAACGCAGAAGAGAAGGGAAGAGATTCACCTAATCTACAATAAATCAATTGAATGAATGAATTTTTATAATGATTGTTCATATCTAAACCCGACCTGGACACTTGAATTCAAATCCTGAGGAGCTGTCTCCACCTGCCCAATCCCCTTCTTTTTTCCCTCGCTTTCCCGTGCTGTTCCCTAATCTCGCCTGCTCTCTTTTTGACATCAGTGTGCCGTTTCTAGTTGTTCCCCTTCAGAGGACTCCATGGCAGCCACTCCATCTATCCTGACCGAGACCGCTCCCCAGTGTCTTTTTTCTGAAGCGAAACTCTAGCTCCTAGCCTCTTCCACGCCTCCATGTTGTGAAGGCCATCACCCTCGCCTGCAAGTTCATAGGTAGCAGACCGCCGTGTGGCCAGATCAGGAATCTCCTACAATCAGCCCTTGTGGAAGAGCATGGTCCGATTACTGGTGTCCAGTTCTAGGGTAAAGGTTATCCATTTCGACTCAGCTGCTCTTGCTGAAAGCACCTTGGCGCACAGTCCAATACTAGTTCTCGGGAGGCACGTGTTCTTAGCCTGGTGGCGCCATGGCTTCTCTCCTGATTCAGATCCTTGTAGCCACTGGCTTCCCAATTTACCAAATGCTTTCCCCGGCTCCCCAAGGAGTACATGGTGACACTTCTGATGCTTGGTCGTACGTCGAACAGGTCCCCGGACCCCCCCCCCCCCCCCCCCCCCCCCCCCCCCCCCCCCCCCGAAAACCCGCGCGCTCACCTCCATGGCTTCCATGTCCACTGCAATTCCTTCGCTCCCAAGTGCTTTTGGCCTCACCGAAGAACCTCCCAAGGAGGTGGTGACCCTCGCTTCGACCAATCCTATCTTACAGCATGTGGGGTTCTCTAGGCTTCGGGCACAAGGGGGCGGGGGGGGGGGGGTGGGGGGGAGGGGTTGGGGGGGTTGTCAGCTGCAGACATATGGACATGTGCAAGCTTGAGTATGTTTTCCATGACAGGCGAGGAGGACCAAACCCCTCTCCCAATAGGCTGTGGAAGTAGGTCATGGAAGGATAGTGTGATCCTCAGTGTCAAACTCATGCATGTCAAATACTTTGCATACTGATAGTCCTCAATGCTTTCGCATGGTTGTCACACCTCTCCCAGATTCGATCTCAAGTCTGTGTGACAAATCTCTGATGGAAGTCCTCAGTGCATGTGACATACGAGTCCCCAGGAATCATGGCATCTTGATAAACCCATCTGCCCTCACCGTGAGAAAATGATCGTGAACAAACTCATTCTAGAGGGGAGTTTCTCTAGCTGTATCCTTCTCCTATGATCATTTATCTAAATGTTGTCTCTGATAACTCTATTCAGGTCCTGCCTTGGTATTGCATGGAGCTGACCAGGGTACAATGTCCACCTTTTTGTCGTGAAGAGCACAATGTATGGGAGCACCGTAGTATATTAGATCTGGGTTGCACTCACTAGGAAAGCAATAGACTCCAGAATGCGCTACTTCCCTTAGACACAGGTATGACTGGTCTCCATCTTCCTACTGCAAAGGAAATGTAACTTCTGGACATTAGGTAGCTCAGTAATGGGAATGGGGTGCTTCCTAAACATGAGTGAGACATTTTATTATTGGTCTGGCTGCTAAGTGAAGGGATCTTCCAAATAAACATAGTAGATATAAAATGATGCACGCTTCATTGTGGTGTGGACTGAATGCATGGTATGATGAGGAATTTCGCATTTCCTGGCACCAAAACTTCTAAAATTTCCCAACAGAAATTGTCAAAGCTTGAGATCTACATTGCCGAGATTGTGTGTAAAAGAGATTGCATTCTCAATAAGCACACATGGGTGCTATTAAACATCTGCACTCAGATGCTACCATTCCATATCACTAGCATGAAAGTAATTCTATACCCCCATACTCTAGCTTTTTTGTTCTTTACGAAGATATTTTCCATTTAAGGTACTTCAACTCCTCGAGTGGGGCTTAACTTTAGGGGACTTACCGAGGACAGAATTCATGAAAGTGTTGAGCCAAGACATGTTGCTTCCAGGAAAAAGCCATGATTGAAATTTGATAAGTGAGCAAGCACGAATCATACCACAGTCTTTGTGGCCCCAATGCTCCAATCTGCAGTTTGTTGTTCAGCGAAGCAACTTCTTTGCTGCCCGGTAGAGCTACTTTGACAATACAGATCCTGGAGAGAAAATATACCTGCAATATCAATACTATTACTGTTACTCTGAGTTGGCAAAGATCTTGATGTAAATGATTAGAAAAAAGAGGTGAGAAGTGTTTAACCTAGTGGTGACGTAGACCATGACTCTGCCAATGAGCTGAAATTTTGTGGTGGAAGGGGATACGGCAAGTTTAAAGACATGTTTAGTGAAGTGTACAAGTTTCCAAGCCATGTATAGTCCAGTATCTGCAGATATTAGGAAATTGGAATTTTGGAATTTAAGGTTTCAAAAGTACCATGATTATTTTTGTAGCTGCGAGTCCAAAACATAACAAAACATTCAGTAGTATGCATATTCAAACACAAAATCACGGATAACTCATCAACCAAACAACAGGCCCAGCACCCCTGAAAATCCAGTCAAATGATACACCTAAGCTAGAAAATTCCATACCTCATTTTCCTACTAGTGAAGAAACATCAGCTACATCCAGCAAACAATGTTATCCAACACTAGTTTGGCAGCCTTATGGGCTAGCCTAGATCCAACACACACGGACACGTCTGTGCACACTGTTGGCTTACATAGGCACACATATCTATCATCAGCCTTAATTTAACCTTCACCCTAACCTCCTCTCACAGTTAGTTGACTCAACTCTCGACTAACCAACTGCAAACCCGTGTTCATCCAAGCCTACGTATGAGATACAACTAACCTTCACCCTGACCTCCTCCCACAGTTACTCGATCTGACTCTCGACTAACCACCTGCAAAACCGTGTTTATCCAAGCCTACCTATAAGATACAAACCATATCCCCTACTCTCTCATCCAACACACAATGGCATGAGCTCACAAGCCCCACATGCTAGCTACATGGCAGCAAAGGAATTTTTTTTTATTTTTTATTTTTTCAGAAAGAGACTTCTATTAAGTATGAGAAAGAATACAACAATCACAGCTATAAGCCGGAAAAGAATAGAATCACCCCAATATGTAAGGTGATTTCAACCACTGAGGAGCATCATGATGCCATGTAAGACCTGTGGTACCAGAGGAAAAGAAGATGCCATGGTCCCACTCCCGCATAAATATCACGCACTTTGCCTGCACAGAACGAGAGGGCCCCTGAATGCGAGCCCAAGTAGCCATAAGAGTATGGATGATATCACCCCATATAGTACTAATGCACTAAGGCCCAAAAATCTGGACACCCTCAATAGCCTCCGTGCATCTAGCTCACCAGATCTGCCATGCTGTAATACTGGCAATAATCTCCCAACTAGTGTCAATCCTCTGTCTGGGGGGTGTATAATCAGAGTGAGGAACATCCTGCAATAAACCATGTTGGGCAATACCTCTATGAATGAAAATAGCAGAATCTGTACCACTACCCTCATAAAAAAGTTGTGGACCAGGGACTGGGAGAGCCAAGCAACTACCCCTCAAGTCACATGCATGGCTCAGCCACTTAATTTGCCCATAAGTTGGGCTACATAACCCCAAATCTACTATGCAGTGCTGCATCCCCATAAACAATGTTGTACAGTCTCAGAATCTGCCGCACACCTAGGACAGGAAGGTGCTACACCGAAAACCAATCTCCACTGATCGGTGGGGAGACCACCATGTAAGAATAACCAAAAGAAATGAGAGATCTGGCTCCTTCTGTACGAGTGCCAAAGTCTATGCCAATATATGCGCTGTATCACTGGAGAAATATCATAGCTCTCCCAATGAGGCATGAGAGTAGGGATCCTATGCATCTGTCGAGTGAGGAGAAGCCTGGCGTTCCGGACAGTGAAACTGAAAAAAGGAAGGCTTTTCAAAGGATCGAAGGCATCAATCCGCTCCCACTCTCCTGGATCCCACTTAAGATATCTGATAGGACTGCCACCATATAACCACAAACACCAAGAGCCATGAGTCACTATCTAAGGAGAAGGGTCAATGAACCAATGCTTCCCCAAACGACCAACAATCCTCACTGGATTAAGCTTAGTATCTCGGATGATCTCCATACTACATCTCCTCAATCTCCCTCCACGCGTGATAACAGTAAATGATGCAATCTGTAGCTTCCTGGCCTGGGAGAGCAATGACCTGCAAAGGTATGCCTTTCCTCGAAAAAACTCCCAGAAAGCTACTCATGCGGAATAGCTGCATCAATCTGATCAATACGAATGCAAGAGCCCCTAAGATGCTGAATGGATGCAGCTCTCCGATCCTCTAGAAGACTCTTAAAGGTCTTCCAAGCAAGAACTGTGTATGCACATCTCTCCCATCTTGACCACTGCATATAACGAGATGCACCAAGTGGCCAGCCAGCCTCATCCCTAATGAGCTCGTTCCACATAATAGGTTGTCGGTCAGCCTTATCCCAAGACCTAGGAAGCCTTTGTCGCAAAAAAGATCTCATGCTTCTACATGCTCTGACATTGGCTGCAATAAGAGGGGAAGATGGTGCCCTGATATCAGCCTCTATGAACAAAAAACGTGTGTTGGGCATCCAGTGTCTCCTGACCTTGGGTGTACATCTAGAAATCTGAGACAAGAAAAATCCTTCCAAGGTGCCTAGTAGGAAACCTCAAACCAGAAGTTTGCAAGGTAACGCCCTGCACTGAACATCCGGATCGATAATATTCAAGCCCCCCTCTCGTTTGGACCGAATAACTGTGAGCCAAGCTACCCTGGCATGAGTGTCTGAGGTGCCATCCAAACCCGACCAGAGAAAATTGCGGATCAATCTCCGCAATTGGCCAATGCACGCACGAGAGAAGCACCAACAAGAGGCAATAAACCAAGCTAAGGCAAGCAATACCTGATTAGCCACCAAAGCTCTGGAAGCTTAATCTAATCTCTTGGAGCTCCAATGGAGGAGCTTCTTCCGAATACTCATAAGTACCGGAGCAAACTGCATGTATCGTGATGCCCAAAGTAGAGAAATATCAATCCCAACTTGGCATCCCAAATATCTAGCAGTGCATCCTCTGTTGATCCAAGTAAAACCAAGCTCTGCACCCCAATCAACTCTCGGTGAAACACTAACCCAAAAACCAAGAGATTTGTGCCAATTAATGAGTGCCCCTGCTGCCAAACAGAACTCCTCTAGTGCTACCTGGAAGGAACACAAGCATATATGTGAAGCCTCCAAGAACATGGCTGTGTCATCAGCTAACTCAGAGTCAACCAAGTCCTCTTGACTACGAAGAGGCAACCTCAATCCCGAAATACCAGCAGTGGAGCGGAGAAAGATGCTCATGGCCTCTCCAACTATGATATATAATAATGGGGCTAAAGGGCAGCCCTGTTGTACTACTGAGCAAGAAATCTGAAACCGCTCTCCTCTATCACCGCAAGCGAGCACTCTACTTTGGGCATCACGATACATGCATGAAACTCCCTTGATCCATCTCTGAGAGAAGCCCATATGGCTAAGAGTACCCTCAAGGAAGTCCCAATCCCTCTATCATAGGTCTACTCAAAATCCAAGAGCAGAATGGCTAAGAGCTGATTACTCACTTTAGCCCATTCGACGGCCTCCCAAAACGAGAAAATGTTATCAAAGATGCTCCTGCCGTGTAAGAATCCATTCTGAGTATCATGAATGACATCCTGCAAAATTGGCTGCAATCTGATGCTCACTGCCTTAGCAAGAATCTTATAGGCAGTCCCAAGTAAGGTGATAAGTCTCCACTGGCCAATCAAAGTCTTATCCCCGCTCCTAGGAATAAGATAAATAAGCCCCTCCGAAAATTGAGTAGACTATTGTCAAATACCTTGCTTTGGTCATGCAAGTCCATGAGTGTTTGCATAAAACATGTGCTATGAGGATAGCCATTGGCTAGCTTAGGGTATCATAGAGGACTATGTTTGCCAATGCCCAGTCTACTATGATATCAGAGGGAGATTTCACTGTCTATTCAGAGAGGGCTTTGGACGCTTATCCTGGATCATGGAGTACCCAGATCAGAGGTGCCTTGGACTCTTCCTACTGGAGCTCAGCCGACACAGAGAGTCACTGCTCAGAGATCCTCGCCCCCAACAGTCCTCTCAGCTTATCATCACCAGTTTTTTCCAACCTAGAGGGATGGATAGGGAGGCACCAGAGCCCATCACATTGGATACGGGAACCTATACCATAATGCCCCCTTGCAAACAACAGGCCCATGGGAGTCACATCAGATCGGGCATGCACACTCTAGAGAGCTAGACGCCCTCATGCCATTGGACCCTAGCCAACCCCAGCCCCAGATTCAGGAGTTCCTAGCCCGCCATCGAGCAACCTCATCCTCATAGCAGCCTATCGACATCTCTACCTTCTTGTATCACCCACGATGGACATCCTCGATGGCCCTTGCCTGGCATACAGGGTTGATGTACTGTTTTGATTCAGCTCTCCCACATCCCATCACTTATTGTATCCTATACCTCGCATAGTAGGATCTAGATTTTTTATCTTGAGAGTCTAAGATCTTAGCTTTCAGTTTTCGGTTTTAGTTTATTGTTACTTTTTCTTATTTCATCCATGACGAGATTTCATGGACACTATGTATATATGTATGTATATATGTATATATGTATATACATGTATATACATATATACATTTATATATGTATACAGATATATATGTATATGTATACGTATATGTATACATATACGTATACATATGTATATGTATATGTATAGGCATACATATACATATATACATATATATATATATATAGATACATATACATATATATATATATAGATACATACATATATATATAGATACATATACATATACATATATACATATGTATATTTATATGTATATACATATATACATACATACATATATATATATATGTATATGTATATATATACATGTATATGTATATGTATATATATATGTATATGTATATGTATATATGAATATATATACATATATATACATATGTATATGTGTATATATACATACATATATACACATATACATACATACATACATACACACACACACACACACACACACACACACACACACACACACACATATATATGTATATGTATATGTATATTTATATCTATCTATATGTATATATGTATATATCTATATATATGTTTTGTTTTTGTTTTTCAAGCCGGGGTCAGAGAGTTACCTTGGACCGGGTCTCCGCATTCTAACATGCTTGGCCACCCTCATCAGCTCAAAATCCAGGGCATGCTCCATCACCACATCCGGCTACCTTTCCACGTGATGTAGCTGAGGGAAACTTCTTGGCCATACTCATCGGCCCCATGCTTGATATTTTGGAGAGTGATATACCATCTATTGGGGGCTGATGGTCCTCTCATGTTTCATGTTCCTTGTATTCCATGATGAGATTTCCATGGACAGTTTTGTATTACTCCAGTGAGAGTTTTGATTTGTTTTAATTTATTTTCCGTATATTTCCATGGGCAGTTTTGTATCACTCCGAATAGTTATTCTATTTTATTTTCCATTCCATGATGAGATATCCCATGGACATTATTGTATCACTTTGGTCTGATACAGAGACCCAGAGAGGAGAGGATCTGCCGGTTATGCCACACAGAGGTTGAGACGGAGGAGCATTACATATGCCGCTGCCCAGTATACTATGAGATCCGTAGGAGGTTTCACTGTCTATTTCGTGAGGGATTTGGTCCACTCTCCAGGTGCATTGACTTCCAGGACCAGCGTTGCCTAGGCCTCTTCCTACTTGAGCTCCGTAGACGTAGGGACACTCTTGAGAGAGCTTCGGCCCCAACCACCCCGCCCCCTCCCTCGCCAGCCAACCATCACCACTTTCTTCTGGACCCAGGAGGTGGACACCGATATAGTCGATCTTGTGGACCCTCCATGAGCTGCTCCGGACCTACCTCGCCTGAGAGGAGTTACCTCGGACCGAGCCTCCGCACTCCAGCATGCCCGACACCCCCGGCCCCCCAACCATCGGCCATGATCACCTCATCAGCTCCAGACCCAAGACATGCTCCACCACCATCGAGCTACCTTTCCACATGGCATAGCTGAGAGAGACCTCTCGGCCATACTCATTAGCCCCATGCTTGTTGATATTTTGGAGAGTGGTATACCATCTACTCGGAGCTGCTGCTACTCTCATGTTTCTCGTTTTCCCTGATGAGTTTCCATGGACAGTTTTGTATCACCCCAGCGAGATAGTTTTATTTTCCATTCCATGATGAGATATGCCATGGACATTATTGTATCACTTTGGTCTCATAGGCCCATTGGGTCTTTAGTAGACACTTAATATGTCTTTCTCTCCCTATCTCCACCATCACATCCCAGCTTTCCTCCATCATCCATGACTCCACCCATGCCAGCTTCCCCTACACCACATGCTCCACAGCAAGTTTGCCAGTGGGATCCCAACCCCAGAATGGATGGTATGATGAAGAGTGCAAACATTCACTCGCCGAAAGAAACGGGCATTTCTCACTAGACAAGAACAAGAGTTATACCAGCTCTTTTTGAGCGAGGACAACTCAGAAGCTTGGCGCATTTTGGAAGAAAAAAGAGCACCTACACCTATCACAGATCCTAGCCTTTGGGAAGCCTATGCACGACAGCTGTATGATGTGCCAAACCAGCCTATACCACAAATGTCACACATCCCTAGGCCTACATCATCTTATCTCTTTGATTCCCCCAATGTCACTAGGGCTCTTAAAAAGCTGCATAATGGGAGAGCAAAAGATCATGAGGATCTACGCGCGGAACATTTCGCCCTCGGGCACCACGTATTGGCTCCCATTCTTGCCAATTTTTTTAACAGAGCACTCTGTGGTGAGGGCTTCCCACCCTCCTGGACCACCAACACCATTGTTCCCATCCACAAAGCAGGAGATTCCATGGACCCATGTAACTATAGGACTATCATGATTGGTCACACAATGGCCAAAATCTATGGGGAAGTACTCGAGGACATGATGAGCTCTATGGCAGAGCCCCAGTGGAGATTGTGCAGAAGTATGTGTATCTAGGAGTCACTTTTACAGGCCCTTTGTTTTGCATGACCACAGCTGCCACCACTGACTGAATTGCGAGGGGGCATGCCTCCCTAGCCCGTATGGAGAGACAGTGTTTCTAGGCACATTTCCAAGAACCCCGCACTAAGTGCTGGCTCTTTGATACTCTAGTACGACCAACGGCTATGTATGGTGCAGCCCTTTGGGGGCTAGGCCTAGGGAAGGATCACTGGAGGAGCATAGAGAGGCTATAGGTGATGATGTTGTCACGCATGATTAGGAGTAAGCCATTTGTACCACATGACATTCTACATGCAGAGTTTGGGGTGGCCCCACTGGTTACAGATGCCCTTTTTCACATTGTCAATTATACTCAGCATGTATACATGCTTGACAGAGATCGCCTCCCACGACTAGCACTAGAGTCCTCTATGCAATTATATGGCGAGAGGGAGAGGGAGCGATTGAGACGAGCTGGACGGCCCTCCTCCTCAGCGACACGGACACCACCATTACCGACACATGCATGGTACTATGAGGTAGTCGAGTGGTTTCATGCACATGGCATACAGATGGACCGTCTCCCCCCGTTTCAGTATAGCTTGGATTCCCCATACCTTGATCTCTCACGTCAGAAGATCAACCGGACCATCGAGTTAGATCTACTTGGGCTACACATACACTAGACATGGGTGTCTCCGTCAGAGATTGGTAAGAAGTGTGAGTTCTACAGAGATCACTTCTTGAGACTCTCCGAGGATGGATTCTTTGAGATCCCGGGATACATACAGACACACATGTCACATGCCATGCGTATCACGATCGGCCAGCTCAGGGTATCCTCCCACCGCCTCAGCGTAGAGACTGGCGGAGTTGAGGATATCCCACATGAGGAGAGGACATGCACAGTATGCATCACAGGAGCAATAGAAGATGAGGCCCATTATATGCTCAATTGCCCGGCTCACTATGAGATACGGGGGAGATTCCATTGCCTCTTCCAAGAGGGATTCGAACCACTCACACGGGTGATACAGTTTGAGGATCAGAGGTGCTTGGGCATGTACTTGATGGAGCTCAGATGACACAGGGATGTAGTGTTGAGGCAGCATGCTGAGAGACAGCCCCGACTCCGCGACAGGACACCTCACAGAGAGCCATCACAGATTTCTTTGTGGTACATACATCCACATTCTACTACCCACAACAATTCCTCTACTACGACATCAGAGCCCACCACCAGTACCCACGCTCCAGCTCCACGCTCCAAAGGAGTTCTTAGTGAGAGAGAGCTCGATCCATTCTGCAAGCCAGACGTCCCCGACCCAGAGCATCACGACCCTCTAACACACACAGACGGATTTGTGAGGTTCTCCACCAACATGTCACGCTCCCATCACAAAGGCCTGACATTCACTCCACCATCAGATCGGTTCTGGATGAGGCGGGTATCGACATTAGCTGATCATAGCATATCTCACTCTACACAGGATCATTTGTTGATCACATGTACTATCAAATGTTTTCATTTTACTTTTACTTTCAGTTTTCCATGGCTCAGTATATCCATGTCACGCTCCCATCACAAAGGCCTGACATTCACTCCACCATCAGATCGGTTCTGGATGAGGCGGGTATCGACATTAGCTGATCATAGCATATCTCACTCTACACAGGATCATTTGTTGATCACATGTACTATCAAATGTTTTCATTTTACTTTTACTTTCAGTTTTCCATGGCTTAGTATATCCATGGTACCATTGTATTACTTTTGGTTTCATAGGCCGACTTTGGCCTCTCGTAGACATTAATATATCTTTCTCTCTCTCTCTCTCTCTCTCTCTCTCTCTCTCTCTCTCTCTCTCTATATATATATATATATATATATATATATATATATATATATACATATATATATATACATATATATATATATACATATATATATATATATATTATTGCCAGATCAAAGCCATTATTGCTCGACATCGGGGCACCTAGCTCGCTTCTATGACCTCTCCATTCTAGACAGCCCCATGGGGGAGATAATTGATCTGAGGAGAGGGCAGCACTAAAACTGATCAACCTACATGGATCTACTTGATATACATTTTCTAGTATTTTCTACTCAATATCATCTAGGAGTCTTACTTATAGCTCTTATAACTATAAGATAGTCAGTTTATTGTACTTTTCAATTTCATTTCGTTATTCTCTTTGATGAGGCAATAACTTCAGATGTACTCTTAGTATTGGTCTCATAGGCCATCATGGCCCTTTAGAGACGTTAATATATCATTTCTCTCTCTCTCTCTCTCTCTCTCTCTCTCTCTCTCTCTCTCTCTCTCTCTATACAGCGCCACAGAGAGACACTGCTACGGACTCATACCACAGGGAGAGGTGGGCGACAGCTCCAGCTCACTGATTTCTTCTTCTAGAGATCTATCCAAGTGCCTATCCTAACACAGGAGGGGGTTACACTTCAGCACGCTGCGGACCTCCGAGCTAGACAAAGACTGAGAGCACCAGGCTACCAGACTCCCAGACTACATCTGAGGGAGATCACAGAGATACGGGGTCGACATCAGCACCATATCCAGGAGCTTCTAGCTCACTTACACTCACACCCAGAGATCATGCTCCGAGGAATTTTTGCCTCGCCATCGCCTATGTATCACATATTACACCCCCATTATGGTACTGGTTGGAGCTAGACAGATCTGCATTGCATTCTTGTATACCTTGCGCATATAGGTTGCATACTGAGCCTCTAGCAGTAGTGCTCCATGCATCACCCCCCCCCACTAGCTCAGTACTTTCATAGCTTATTTCATGTTCATTTTGTACTTTTTTTTTTCTGGACATCCAGAAGACATTGACAATTGTACATTGATTTGTCTCATAGGTCGAGTTCGGCCTCTAGTAGACGTTAATACAGCTTTCTTTCTTTCTCTCTCTCTCTCTCTATGGGTGGACAATGTTTGAAATCAAGTAAGCACAACGGGTTTTATATATCTTTATATATATGTGTGTGTGTGTATGTATGTATGTATGTGTGCGTGCGTGCGTGCGTGCAAATATATATATATATATATATAAAACACAAACACACATATATATAAAGATATATAAAACCCGTTGTGCTTACTTGATTTCAAACGTTGTCCACCCATAGGTCACCCCCTACCTAGGCACCCATCTAGATTCTACCTATGCTATTATCAAGAATTCCAAATTGTGTCTGCATTCCAGGTGCTTCACTTTTAAGAATCGCCTCTTCGCTAGCTTCTCAAAGCAAAGAGAGAGAAAGAAAGAAAGAAAGTTATATTAACGTCTACGGAAGACCCCAAGGGCCTATAAGACCAAAAGTAATACAATGGTACCATGGATATACTAAACCATGGAAAACTGAAAGAAAAAGTAAAATGAAAAACATCTGACAGTACATGTGATCAACAGATGATCCTGTGTACAATGAGATATGTTGTGATCAGCTAATGACAATACCCGCCTTGGCTAGAACCGATCTAATGGTGGAGTGAATGTCAAGCCTCTGTGATGGGAGCGTGACATGTTGGCAGAGAACCTCACGAATCTGTCTCTATGTGGTGGAGGGTCCTGATGCTCTGGGTCAGGGACGTCTCGCTCGCAGAGAGATGATGCTTGTATTGACTTCCATAGAGAGAGAGAGGTTTTCGTGTGCATTTACTTACAAGGCCTTTCTCTAGTGCATGTGTACACGTACACACACACTTTTTAGTGATTCTTATATTACCAGTGGGAAACCTCATTGCGAAGTGAAAACCCACAAAACCCACAAACAAAACATCATGATACAACTGAGGTCCCTATATAGGGCCCATGGAATTGACTACCTAGAAGCAGTCAAAGAAGGCCATGTATTTATGGTCGTCTATTTGGTGCAAGTTTCGGCAGTCATGTAGAGACTATCTCAACGAGCATCGGAAGTAGGTGCATTGATCCAGAGGAATGTGTCCAAAATGCATCTGATTTCTGTTTTCCCATATTGTCCACAATGCCGAAAAAGTAGTCCATGCAAAGAATACCCCAAAGTTGGTATATTGTTGTGGAATCCGAGCGAAAAACCAAATGTCTTCCCAAAATGAGCTCCCAGGAATCGCGTACGAAGACGCCCTGAGAATCTGTCCAGGAGAGCATGAGAGAAATCACAAAACCATAGCAAATGAGGCACTGCCTCATCATGCAGCATGCAACAGTGACATCTTGCCGTAGCGCTGTGCCTCTTTTCTAAAAACACACCGACAGGCAAAACTCCCACAATATATCTTCAAAGGAACAATCTTTCTTTCAGTGGCAAACCATTTTTCCATATGCTCCTCAAACAACCACTCTCCCATCTATCTGTTTGTACACACACACACACACACACACACACACACACCCAACATAAATATCACCACATAATTAGAAACTTTGTTTCTTACTTTGGTTGCAGATGGTAAGAAGACAGAGAGATTTTGTTGTGGTCTGTCGTAAACTTTCAAAAGCTCAGTCTGGACTGTTGAATAATCTTGGATATTTTCTGTTACAAGATACTAATAAAAGAAAAAAAAAGTCACAATTTGGGGACAAAAATCACATTTTTTAAAATTGAACCAGAAAAAAGAAAACTTACAAGATCATATTGTGGATAGCTTCGTTCAACCAATGCAGCAAAGTCATGTTGATAAGACCCTGCAAGAATGAAGATATTTGACACCTTACATGCAAAAGAAATTTTTTACAAAACACATCAAGTAATTTACATATCATGTTAATTTCACCTATAGAATGTTATTTGGTGAAAGTTTTACTTGAGAAAAGGTCCTCTGCCTAGAAGACAAAACAGGATAAATTGAAGGGATGCCAAATAAAGGCGAAGGATTATACAGTTAAGAACTGATGTCATTTACAGATCAATTCCTTCAGGCGCATACAGATGAGATGGACTCGTTACAAGTACTACCATATTTCTGGGATTAGACAGACTTTTTTTTGGAGTATATTATAGTGTTCTGGCAGGAACCAGAAGGTCTTTGGCTCATTGCCCATGGTGCCTTGCCAGTTAATCAGTGGCAAGCTAATACCAGTACAGTATTTAACTAGATGGGGATCCCCTCTAGAGTCCATAAACATTGCATTTGGATTTGTAAAGAGGCCCAGAGAGTATGCACAGGATTGCCTTGCTTATGTGTCTCATGAGCTGGGAGCCATTCTATTTCTCATGCAACATCATTGCATGGCTCATTGAAGCTGGATTGCAGATTTCTGTATGAGGCCAGCTGCCACTCCATATGAATTTTGGTATATATTCTGAAAAAGGTATGGTCCACATAATCTCCTTGGTCTTTAGATCACTTCATGCAGCATTAAAAGGAGATTAAAAGGAGCCTTACAGCTTGGCAGGATTAAAGATCTTAATGTGTTGAGACCATTGAGGGGATACAGACTTTCCACTTCCACTCTTTACATGAGCTAATACTACTCACCCTCTTGCGGCCACTTGGGTAAGAGCCATCGCTCTTCCAAAACAGCTGAATACAACCGCAAAACATTCATGCATGTTTGGTGAGATAGCCACTTTTTTATTGAACAAGTTTTTTTTTGGAAAAGAGACTTCTATCAAGTTTCTTAAAATGTACAAAAGGGAAATTTCAAACCAAACAAGGGGGAAATCTCAACCAATCAGATGCCTTGTTCTACCAACAAGGTCCCATATGAGTAGCAGTGAAGAAGATGCCATAATCCCACTCTCATAATCTGGCCATGCTTTCTCTCTGCAACCCTCAAAGATCCCTGGATTCTGGCTTATGTGGTCATGAGGGTGTGGATGATGATATCACTCTGAATCCTGCAAATGCATTGTGACTCATAAACCAAAGTGCCCTCAGAGTGTTCTCAATGCATCTAGAATTCCAAATGTGCCACGGTAGAATGCTAGCAATAATCTCCCATGCACTGTCCAACCTCTGTGCAGGTGGGACGTATCTTGACTCTGGTTCTCTAGCATGTCCTAAAGATGGCCCTGTGGAGCGACTCCCTGACTGATCATAAATGACCAGATCTTGTCGTTCCCTCATACCCGAGCTATCGGCCCGACTATGTCAACCAAATGATCACACCAAAAGAAATGTAAGCATCCTTCCTCATCCTTCCAAGGAGACGTGCTATCGCAGTCCAAATCCTCCGTGCTTCCCTGCATCTCCACAAACAATGGTGGACTGTCTTTGAAGTTCCTGCACATCTTGGGCATGCTAGACTAACACACTGATGAATGATCTCCATTGGTTGGTGGCGAGATCACCAAGTAGAGAAAGCCAAATAAAGGAGGATATCAATGTCCTGTAAGAATGCCATAACCTCCTCCAAAATGTCCTTCGAATTTTAAGTGTGATACCATAAGCCTCCCAATCAGGTCTAAGAGTAGGGACTCTCTGAATGTGTCCCACTACAAGATGCTTGGCATTCCACATAGTATAACTAAAGAAAGGTATGCTTTTCATCGGGTTGGTAGCATCTCTCCACTCCCACCCATCGGGGTCCCAATGCAAATACATGATAGAGCATCTGCCGTACAAGCAAAGGATTCAAGCATCTGTGATCATCCCTAAGGGGGGATCAATATAAAAGTGCTTCCCTGCTCTACCAACAACTCTCATATGACGCACCACTAGGCCCTCCATAATATCCTGCACGTCACATCTCTCCAAATACCATCCACCCTATACAATGAAAAAATATTGCGTCATCCTCCCTTGGCATGGGGAGGACCATAACCTTTAGAGATACACCTGCCCCTAAGAAGATACCCAACCATCAGTGATAAGGCCCTTCAAAGAATGTCCTGTGATGTAGTGGTTGGGTATGGCAGCATCAATCAGTATAATCCTTTGACTAGTGCCCCTCTGATGCTATGTAAGCACCCATCTATTATCCTCCGAGAGGCTTTTAAGCCTCTTCCAATCCCATACTGTGTGGAAGAGAGTCTCCCATCCAGCCCACAGAATATGTGTAGCTACCCCAAGAGATCTGCCATACTCATCCAAGATCAAATCATTCCACATAATGAGTTGTCTGTTAGCCTCCTCAGCTAACCACGGAGGTATGTGAACCAAGAACCTCCTCATGCAATCCCAAGTCCGCAGAAGGGATCTAACCAAAGGGGAGGGTGGGAGTCGATGCTTTTCCTCTGAAAAGATAAAGCGTGAGTCACCTCCCCTAACCCGAATACACCTCGTAACTTGCTTGCTGCAGGGAAAGTCCTTCCATGGCTTGGTGCCAAGAAGAAATCCTCTGACAAACATCTTACAAAGCAACGCACCCTTGGGTCAATGGTGTTCAATCCCCCCTCTTGCTTTGGTAGGATAGTGGTTTCCCAAGCAACTCTAGCCCTGTTGAGTACTGTGCCATCTAATCCTAACCAAAGAAAATTCCGAATGATGAGGCGACATAACTCGTCAATGCATTCCCTATGAAGAACCCAACAAGAAGTGATAAACCAAGCAGTGGCCACCAAGGCTCTAGATGGCAAGTCAAGCATCCTGCTACTCCAATGCTGAAGTTTTCTTTTAATGCTCATAAGCATTGGTGCAAACTGTTGTGCTGGGGAGATGTCAATGCCAACTTGGCAGCCAAGGTATCTGATAGTGCATCCTCTCTCAATCCAAGTCAAGCTTCCTGCTACTCCAATGCTGAAGTTTGCTTTTAATGCTCATGAGCACTGGTGCAAATTGTTTGTGCTAGGGAGATGTCAATGCCAACCTAGCAACCAAGGTATCTGGTAGTGCATCCTCTGTCAATCCAAGTGAACCCCACATCCAAACCCCAATCTGCCTGTAGAGAATCACTGATCCATAATCCCATTGACTTGTGCCAATTGATGGTGGCTCTTGTTGCCAAACAAAACATCTCCAAAGTTGTCCAGAAGACACACATACATGCATGTGAGGCCCCCAAAAACATCATAGTATCATCTGCTAGCTTCGGGCCCAATAACTCTTCCTCTATACGTAGAGGTAAGCCGAGGCCCGAGACTCCTCTGGGATAGCCCAAATGAAGCTACTCATAGCCTCACTACTATGAGCTAACGTAAGGGAGCTAGGGGGCATTCGAGGTGGAAATCAGGAAGCACGCATCCACGCAAGTGACTTCACCCCTTCCATAACGAATCGTCATGCAAAGATGTTGGTCTTATCCCCACCTTTTGGGACAAGGTGGATAAGACCCTCCGTGAGAAAGTGGGGCATCGTACCTATACACCACATCACCTATAAAGCAACAACAATCACATCCCCAATGTGGCCCCAAAACTGTATAAAAAAGGATGGGGAGATACCATTTTCCTTTTGAAAGAACCACAATGCATGTCTCAACTCATCCTTTGAGAAGGGGGCATCCAATGAGAAACCCATATCATCTGTGATAAGTCCCGGCATGCACTCCCAAACTTTTTGATGTGCAACATCTCTCCATGGAGAGGGGGCCTTTGTAGAAAGCAATATTTGATAAAAATCTGATGAAATACCCTCTGACTCAGTCAGAATCTCTCTCTAAGCCCTATGAGTATCTCACATATTCCCTACTATGGGTAGGCCCATGTGCTGAGAAGAAGTGTTTGTTGCATATGCCACCCATCTGTGCCCAAAAGACCTCGTTAGCATGAAACGAAAACTCAACCCGCCTATCCATGGCCGTCTGCAACTCTGCTCTAGCTGTAGACAATAGGGCTGGGATCCGAGGAAACTCTGGATGCTTCTTGTGTTCCCTCTGAAGCGCATAAATTCTGCGTGCCTAATAGCTCTCTCCTTCTCTAGGGCTTCATGTTTCTTGACCAAAGAAACACTATGATAATACTGGATGGTCCTCTCTAGGGCCAATGCAACTCTCTGTCGAGGGTCAGGATCGTTACATGACCTCCAAATCTCTATGACCTCATGTGAAATCTCTCCGTCTAGATAGAAAGAATCAAGGATACGGACACGGGGGGATGCCATCTGAGTCCCCGGCTCCTTGAGGTACAAAACAACCAAGCAATGACCTAACTAGGTGGTGCCAAGAATGATAGCAATGGTGCCTCCCCTATCCACGCCCCAATCATCCACATAAAACCTATCCAATCGTGCAAAGATACATCCATCCCTGCTTCTATGATTATGCCAAGAGTAAGATACTACAAGGTGTGTTCGACCCTCACGGCCACCCCTTTTGTCAAGGGCTGCTCAACCATGTTGAAATCCCCTCCAACTATCCAATGATCTACCGGGGAAGGAGGTCTGTGGTGGTGTCCCAAAAGACCACCATCTCACTTCTCACATTAGGTGCATAAATATTCAAGATGCCCAATCGCTGACTCTCATACATGACCATAATCCACTGCACAGGTATGATAACACCATATCCAATAACATGAGGCATAAGTGACGTTGAAGTACAAATGCACACCCCGCCTTTGGTCCCATTTTCCCAGGACCACTAAGTGTAGCCGTAAAGAACCTTACCAATTTTACCACACTGGTGCCTATCCAATTTGTGTTCCTGCAACAAAAGCACATCCACATTTCCACATGTAACAACAGGATGGAGTTGGTCCTTCGTGAGGCGCTTCTTACTGGGAAGGCCTCCAAGGCCCTGTACATTCCATGAGACAATCCTCATAGTAAAGATGTGGTTTTCACCCTAGCCCTAAGCAAATGCTTAGCCAGTGTCTGTGCTTGCCTCTCATAATGCCGAAAGAGGGGTAATCACTCTGCATGTGTGCGCCATACATGAGCGACTTGCAAGGCATTGTGATCAGATACATCATGATGTACATCCTGCAAAAGTCTCATGAGAGGGCAACATGTCCTAGTGTGCATCTACATCATGATGTACATCCTGCAAAGTCTCATGATAGAGCAACATGTCCTAGTGTCCATCTACATGATCCCCCATACCATGTACATCTTGCATACTATCCAACCCCAACATGGAGGACTCAACAAAGTCATTCTGGCTTGATGCACATCATCCTTCTGCTAAGATGACTCAGCAGCCTCATCACTATGACCCAATACATCATCAGTCTACAATACACTGTGTGTGGGTGATGCATGATTTTGCAGTATTATACCGGGAGGGCGGCCATGTGAGAAAACTCATCACTCTTGGCGGAACACTAGCCGAGAGAGAGCCTCCCTCTCAGATGCTTGGTTGATGTCAATCTCTGATCATCTGGGAGACTTTTAAAAGTCTTCCAATCAAGAACTGTTGTGGCACATCTCTCCCAACCTGGCCACTGCATATATCTTGCTACACCAAGTGTCTGCCGAAGTCATCTCTAATAAGATCATTCCACATAATGGGCTCCCTGTCAGCCTCATCTGTTGATACTGGAGGCCTTTGTCGTAAAAGCACATGGCCTGTTTTTTTTAGAACAAAGCAAGGCGACCGTTTTTTTTAAAAAGCATATCAACAACATTTTCTCAAAAGCAAGAATGATTTAAGGGGGGAAAAAAACAAAAAAGCATACTCAGCCTATATATAAAGAGCAAGTTTGTTCTTTCTCTCCATCATCACGCATACCAAGCGTTAGCAACCCGCAAATCTCCATCATTTTTGGGGATTTGGGTGCTTTTACCCAGTCAGGACAGCATACTACCTTTCTTTGTGCGATGGCAGACGCTTTGAAGATGTGTCAAATCATGAGGATGACCATCTTGTGGAAGAGCGCCATGCACTCGAAGGGGCAAATGACTTCGAGTAGGAGGCCAACACATATCTTGACCACCAGTTAACCAATATCAGGGAACAGATTCACGCCTTGAGGGAGACGGTATCTCTCTTTCAAAAGGCAACCATTGATACTACTCACAATTAGTGTCAACAGCACCTTCTTTCACCCCGGATGTCTTTGGGGGGGAGAAGGAGTGAACTCAAGAGGCGGTTGACTCTTGGCTGAATCAATGGAGTTTCATCCTTTTCTGGATGCCGAGAAGATCCAGATGGTTCGAGGTCTCCTTAAAGGGAAGGCTTTGACTTGGTGGCAGGAGTCGTTAAACAAACCTAGTACTTAAACAGATTTCAAAAAACGGTTTTGAGAAGAGTTTCTCTAGGCGGAGGATGAATTTGATATAGTGGCCAAGTTTGCAGACTTGGACATGAAGAATATGCCTTTTGACACATACGTACAATGCTTTAGGGAGTTTCAGTCTTGGGCAAAGCATATGGATGCTACGACTTTGTGTGGATTTTTTATCTGGGGATTAGCCCAAAATCACAAGCTCTAGGTGAGGAATAATCATAGCAAAACACTGGAGGATGCCATCCGGTATGCTAGGAATTTATGAGGAGACTCGCTGGCCAGACTCAGAAGAATGTCTCTCAGAAACCTCAAGCCACAAAAACCTATGAGCACGCTTCCAGGTGCAAACGAAAGTTTAAGTCTAAGAAGGGTCCACAGAAACAAACCGAGACTTCGGGTGAACCCAATCTGAAGAAGAAACACAAGCACCAACAGACCCTTCAGAACATTAGGGAGGACAAGTGTTTCTCATGTGATCAGAAGGGCCATTTGAAGGGAAATTGTCCAAAGGCCAAGAGCAAGGGAGCTCATTTGACCAAAGTAACGGCCAAGAGCAAGGGAGCTCATTTGACCGAAGTAACGGTAACCCTAGAATTTCTTCCATTGATACTATTATTTTAGGTCACAGTGCTTGAATGGAATATGCTTTTAATATGGCAATTATTGGCCCTAGCAACCTAATACATATGTACAGGTCAGTGATAGGGGAGACTATGCACATCCTTTTTTACCTTGGTAGCACTCACAACTTCATTAATACTAAACTTGTGCAAAAGCTGGGAGTGAAGACACAACCAAGTGATCGCGTGTATCGTGTGAACTTGGTAGCAGGACATGGACAAATCTGGGACAGGCACATGTCTCAGTTACCAATATGTACTCAAAGTTATAAAGATCCCTAGATTTTTTGTTTTTTTTTTCCAGGAAAGAGACTTCTATTAAGTATGAAAAAAGGCATACAACTATCACGGCTATAAGCCATAATAGAATAGAATCACCCCAATATGTAGGGTGATTTCAACCACTTAGGAGCATCATGATGCCACGAGAGACTTGTGGGATTGGAGGAAAAGAAAATGCCATAGTCCCACTACAAAGCGCTTTGCCTGTGCGGAACGAGAAATACGAGCCCAAGTAGCCATAAGAGTATGGATGATATCACCCCATATAGTACTCATGCACGGATACCCAAAAATCTGGACACCCTCAAAAGCCTCCATCAATCTAGCTCTCCAGATCTACCATGCTGTAATATTGGCAACAATCTCCCAACTGGTATCAATCCTCTGTCTGGGGGATGTATAATCAGAGTGAGGGACATCCTATAATAAACCATGTTGGGCAATACCTCTACGAATGAAAATAGCAAAGTCTGTACCACTGCCCTCGTAAAAAAGCTGCGGACCAGACTAGGAAAGCCAAGCAACTGCCCCCCAAGTCACATGCATGGTGCGGCCACTCAATTTGCCCTTAAGTTGGGCTATAGAACCCCAGATATGTTGTGCACTGTTGCATCCCCATAAACAATGTTGTACAGTCTCAAAATCTGCCACACATCTCAGGTAGGTAGGTGCTACACCGAAAACCGATCTCTCCACTGATTGGTGGGGAGACCACCATGTAAAAATAACCAAAAGAAATGAGACATCTGGCTCCTTCTGTATGAATGCCAAAGCCTATGCCAATATCTACGCTGTATCACTAGAGACATATCATAACTCTCCCAATGAGGTCTAAGAGTAGGGATCTTATCCATCAGTCAAGTGATGAGAAGCCTAGCATTCCGGACCATGAAACTGAAAAAGGGAAGTCTTTTCAATGGATCAAAGGACTCCCACTCTCATGGATCCCATTGAAGATATTTGATAGGACTACCACCATGTAGCCACAAACACCAAGAGACCTAAGTCACTATCTGAGGAGAAGGATCAATGAACCAATGCTTCCCCGAGCGACCAACAATCCTCACTGGACTAAGCCTGGGATGATCCCCTCCATGCTACATCTCCTCAATCTCCCTCCAGGCATGATAGAATAGATGATGCAATCTGTAGCCTCTTGTATTTTTTCTAATCATCCAGATGGAGAGGGTGGGATCAGATTCTAAAGGTTATGTTGAGGGTGGGATCAGATTCCGGAGGTTCGACACTATGCAATGGATGATATGATGATAAGTGCAAGATGATGAGGGTATCTCAATAAGCAAGTCTATGAAGGGCATCAATTCACATCAAATGAAACAAGAATATAACTGTCTCTCTATTTTAGTGATATTTCTTTGTTTCCACTTAAATGTTTAAAAAAAACACTTAATACGCAATGCAATCCATGGCACCTTTTAAAGCAATATCTGAAAGGTTCAACCCATGTTGCACTTTCCAAAATCCAAGGTAGACAGTTGCTCCTAGTAAGGCTGCAAAAACAAGTGTCTGCAAACACACATTTTGGGTGTCAATTTGCCAAAAAAACAAAAAAAAATGGGTCAATTTGCCCAAAAAAATCTACAAGGGAAACAGAAATGCTTTGTCATATATACATTTATTTAACCCCCCTCAGGGCAGCATCATGGTTGGGCACTCGGGCAAAGGCCCACCAACTGATAGGTACGCATTTTAAAGCACATTGCATTAAAATTCGCTAGCTTGGATGTGGAAATTTTACCGTGCTAATTTTGAAAATGTTGTACTTGAACAACGGAGCATAAAACTTGGCAACTGCAGCCGAGATCGGAGTGCTTGCAGCATGTTCTATAAGTGTAGAATGATCCAATTCGTTGTATTCAGGCTCCATTTTCCCTTTTATAAATATTTTGAATTAGTTTTAAGTGGGAAAATTGTTGCTCTTCCAGAACAAGTTGCATGGAATGATTTAAAACATACTCCAATATTTACCTCCTTTGGTCCTTTTCATACCACAAAATAGCCAAAGGCTTGGGTCAACTATGCCTGCCTGCCAATCAAAAGACAATTAAAAAGTCTCCATCGTGCATCACTGTAGACCTTTCATATATAAAAATAAGAATTAAGAATGTGCCAACTGGATTCAAGCCACAAGGGCTAGATTTTTAATGACCTGATTTCTTGCATATGAGAAAATTAATGATGAGGTACACCAGAATACATAGCGATCGCACAAAAGGATGTAGATACCTTTACTCGCCGTGCATCCAAAGACATCAGTGGAATGAATATGAGCAGCATTCCACATGTATGTATCATAGCAGTAATACCCATTTGCCAGCAGAACCAACGAACCACTGGCATTGGATTCTGTACATTATATCATGACATTTTGTCAAAATGAGAGAATGCAGATTCATGTATAATATGAACAGTCACATAAAGCATTAGATCTTTGACATATGGAGAGGATATGCGGAGTATGTACCACAGGAGAGGTAGCGGATGAGGCACAATATCAGTTTAACTGCCTGCCCTACAATGAGATACAAGAGAGATTCCACTGCCTTCTCTGGGAGGGATTTGGCCCCTCTCACATGGGTGATGTAGTATGAGGATCAGAGATGCCTGGGCATGTACTTGATGGAGCTCAAATGACACAAGGATGTAGAACTGAGGCAGCACGCTGAGAGACAGAGACCAGCCTCCAATCGTCATGACAGATCAGATTCTCTGCCGTTATGACATGCTCCATCATACAGAAACAGCACGCTGAGAGACAATGACCAGCCTCCAATCGCCATGACAGATCAGATTCTCTGCCGTTATGACATGCTCCATCATACAGAAGCAGATCCAGGATATTCTCTGCCCATCACAGAGGAATGATATTCCCTCCACTAGCCAAGGCTGGTATCGTCATAGCTGATCACAGCATATCTCATTCTACACAGAATCATCTGTTGATTACATGTACATGCACTAGTGTTACATGTTTTCTCTTTACTTTTTCTTTCAGTTTTCCATGGCTCGGTATATCCATGGTACCCTTGTATCACTTTTGGTCTCATAGACCCTTGGGGTCTTTTGCAGACGTTAATTACCCTTGAGAGATTGGGGGACAGAGGAGCCCAGCTAGCAGGTACATGGATCCCACTATTGTTATATGCTGATGATATTGTGTTGATCTCTGACTCCCCTGAGGGTATGCAGCGTCATCTGGATGCTTTACATGAGTTTGCACATGATAGTGGATTGTCTGTCAACCTTGGCAAAACCAAGGTTATGGTGTTTAAACCACGCCACAGTGGGTTAGGCGATCAGCTCCCACATTTACATATGGGCAGGAGATTGTGGAGTATACAGATGCATATACATATCTTGGGGTAGTATTCAGTGGGCCAGTGTTTTCGATGAGGAGAGCAGCAGAGACTAGATTGACTAGAGCACATGCAGCCCTGGGTGGTTTGGAGAGGATGTGTTCGCAGGTTCAGTTTCAGGAACCTCGAACGAAACTTTGGCTTTTTGACACTCTAGTGACATCAGCTATGCTTTATGGAGTGTAGATATGGGGACCTTCAGTGGGCCATCACAGCACAGGCGGGTGGAGAGGTATGGAGAGGCCTTTGGTATCTATGATTGCTAGGATTATTAGAGCCAAGGCCGTGGTACCTCATGAGATTATTCGAGCAGAGCTGGCGGCTGCCCCTCTGGTGATTGAGGCTCTTACGAGATCAGTCTCCTACATACATGGCTTGTGGGATCTCCCCCGAGACAGATATGCACGCCTCGCCCTTGAGTCCTCCCGACAGTTAGCTTTACAGGGAGACACGGCTTGTTGGTATGGACAGATGACATCTTGGTTCCAGGCACATGGTTTTAGCATGGACAGATTGCCTCCCTTCCAGTATTCTCTAGAGGCACCCTCTCTCACTCTCACACGGACAGAGATTACTAGACTCATCCGTCAGGATTTAGTTCAGCTAGACATTAGGAGGACATGGATACAGCCGACTGAGGAGCTGGGCACGAAGATGGCTTTCTACAGAGAGCATTTTCTTCAGCTCATAGCAGATGGTTTTGTGATCAGGCCCAGTTACATGGATGTACACTTGTCTCATGCAGTACGATGTGCTATTGGTCAGATTCGCACATCCTCACACCAGCTTGAGATTGAGATTGGCCGATATAGAGGTATACCAGCTGAGGCCAGGATATGCCGAGTATGCCATGGGGAGCCAGAGACAGAGCTGCATTATATATGCCATTGTACTGCATACTATGAGATACGTGGTTGTTTCCACTGTTTATTCAGAGAGGGTTTTGGACCACTTTCCAGAGTCATGGGGTACCAGGACCAGAGGTGTTTGGGATTGTTCTTGCTTGAGCTGCGGAGATATAGAGATAGCCTGTAGGCGCACAGAGAGCCAGACTCAGAGGCACATTACAGACTTCTTTAGTCCAGCCATCACTGCGCCAGATGGACCACAGCAGCAGCAGCAGGACATGGATACCGCCCACACCAGCGGTACACTGATTGATCGTGCGATTGAGCTTGGGTGGTCCAGACGCCCACGACTACGGAGGAGGGCATCCCAGCATAGACGGAGGTTGCAGCGGCGGATTCGGATTATTCTTGCGAGACATGCGGGACACCCAGTCAGGGTGCTGACCACAGAGGATATTGAGGAGATCTGCCAGCGTCCGATGCGGCACATATTATGAGATGGAGGCACCTCCATAGTGTACCCCCCCGTCCCACATAATATTGTATCCCCTCACTATACTCCACTTACCTCCATAGCGTAGCCCCCCCTCACTATATTCACACCCTATAAGGGTTTCTGTTTGCCTTCCAGTTCCAGTTTCATTTTCTAGGTGCCAGTAGTATCATCTTTATTTTTCTTTTTCATTTTCTGGTTTTTTATCCAGACATTGTATCAGATCCACCATGATGTAACTTTTTGGTCTCATAGGTCATTATGGCCTTTTGAAGACGTTAATATAACATTTCATTTCTCTCTCTCTCTCTCTCTCTCTCTCTCTCTCTCTCTCTCTCTCTCTCCGCTTTAGCAACTCGAATATATATGTACGTACAAATAGGCAAACAATTATACAGAGAGACAAAACAAGAAGAGGCTTTACGAAAACAGGAGCTTACCACAGATGAAATGAAAAATGAGGCAAGGACAGAAAATGTTGTGAGGACTACAGAAGGTCCGGCAAGGCTGACAGTGAGCCTCATTTCATTCCGTGGAATTACGGAGTCGGATGTGTCCATGGTTTGGACCTTTTTCTCCAGCATATAATTTCTCAATATGTTGACTAAAACAAAAACATCATCTATGCCTGTTAGATCAAAACCCATTACCATGTTAGCTTGGCTACCCTTGCATTTTACCTGCCTGCAAACCTTCCACAAAATCAACTAGTAGATTTTAACCAGGAAATTCAAGTATACTTGTACAAACCTGATTACACATGAGAACCTGTTTACAAAATCTTAATAGAAACTTCATCATCATGCATGATAATTCTTAAGGGAAAATCTCAAGATCACAACTACATCATGATAAGAGTAAGATAAGCTCGCAACCCACGTATTTTTACTCTACACAAAAAGAACGTTTGGTTAATATTGTCTCGATTATCTAGTACATGGAAATATTGTATAGACTTCTGAGTAAGAAAGGTTACCTAAAGCATGTCACTAGGCAGTAGACTCGTGATGCGAGATTATTGGTATAACAGGATGGAGCGTGCCTTGGAATTGATTAACCATAAATAAGATTAAGAACACTATGACAAAACAGCACATGCATTCAAACAATAAAAATATGTACACAATACACTACACTAGGGGTCGAAGATGCCCCCCTTTTTAGGTTATATTACCAAAAGGAGTGTGTTGCGAATACAAGATCTCAGCGGGTGCCTGAGGTTCACCACCGGTCTGCACCTGACTATCCCAAGTACAATCAATGAATACAATCAAACAAGATACCATCTTTGGACCCTCGCCTAAGGAATCCAAAGAGAAGTCTTGGAATCCCTCATGCAATCCATGTCATATGTGGAGTCTTTAAATAAGGATTCTTCACAAAGGCTCTTCACGCATAGACTCACACACCAGTGTATGGACACTCTGGGAAGACTTCTATTGGGAATCAAGGTCTTGTGTGAAAGACTTCTAAGCCTGGATAAATATATGGTAATGTGTGTGTGTGTGTGTGAACATCCTCTAACAAGGAGTAAACACTCACTTAAATGTTTTTGTGTGTATTTGTGTGTGAACCACCTCTTAGAGGGGCATGCATAATATCTAGATATTATATGTGTGTGTGACATTAGCAGTGATGTCAGGAAGAGGAACCTTTGTACTTACATAGGTACATGTACTGCATGGTAGAATGAACTATCACATCATTTGAGTCGTGTGTGTTGTACTCTCTCTAGCTTGTTTCTCTCGTCTCTCTCTATCTCTGTTGGCTCCAACCCAATAACCATGGCGTACATCTATGATCCCCCAAAGTTTACAACACCGTAAACCCTAGCCCTAGCTGAAACAACAGTTGGTATCAGAGCTAGGTACCCGGGTCCACACAACTCTACTACATCCGTCAAGTAGCTGTCCATATGCCTCTGCTGTGCGCATTACACGCATGCTGATTCTAGGCGTCTGATATAGTCCATCATCACCGTGCTCCTGCATATCGCTCCCTGCTGCTGCCCGATTGTGCCCAGCTGTAACTGCAGCCCCATCAGCACCTATTTCACAGATGGGCCCCTAATCGTCATCCGCCCATGCCCACACTCTCAGCCAGCTATCTGAGCAGCCTGCCTTGCCCTGCTGTCAAGAGCTACGCCCTCTGAAATTGCCACCTGGCTGGCCCCGACTTCAATGCACACCTGCCCGCTTGTGTTCAGAGATGCACACCTGCCCGCTTTGTGTTCAGAGCTGCCCAATCGCCTAGCTGCTTGACACAAACTGCTGTCTTCATCAGCACCTGCAGCCAAGTGCCACGCTACAGTTCGCTGCCTTTTCTTCTTTTTTTAGCTGCCCTACTAAGCCTTTAGTTAAATCTTTGTGTAAACCCTTTGCATAAGGCTTATTAAAACCTCAAAATCAAAGATCTCTACAACAGCCCACCACCTGTGAAGGATAGAGCACACCACCAGTGAAGGAAAACACAAGCTGTGTTGCAAACAGCCCGACACTGGCCGACTCCAATTAAAACAAGCAAAATATTCAGCAACAGTACTTGCATCTGTCAGAAGGTACATAAAAATTAAATTTGGGGGCTGAAGACCTGCGAGCTCCACGAACCTCTGCCTCTGTCGTCTGTGTCACCCTCCTTCCTTCCTCCGCCCCCCCTCCTTCCTCCTCCGTTGTTCAACCCTGCTTCTGCCCGCCCCTCTTCCTCCCGCTGCTGTCTCCTGTCTGCGCCCCATCCCCTCCTGCTCTCCTTGTTCGGCTCCCCTCCTCTCTCCACCTCACCTCCTTCCTCCGCCTCCTCCATTCTGCGCAGCCCTTGCTGCGCTACCCTTCCGCAGCCCTTCTTCGCCTGCCACCTCCCCTCCTTCCTCCGCCTCCTCCATTCTGCGCAGCCTTTGCTGCACTGCCCTTCCCCCGCCCTTCTTTGCCTGGTTTTTTCTTCTTCTTCTTCTTCTTTCTTTCTTTCTTTCTTTCTTCCTTCTTTTTCTTTTTTCTTTTTTCTTTTTTCTCCTTTTTCTTTTCTCCTTTTTCTTTTCTCCTTTTTCTTTTCTTTTTCCTTTTTCCTTTTTATTTTATTTTATTTTATTTTTTCCTTTTTTGCCCTTTTCCGCCCTCCCGTCCTTTCCTCCGCTTCCTTGCCTGCCTCTTCCCCTTGGTTCGGATTGCTCCTCATCCGGGTTCAAGTTGGCCTTTTTCTTCGATTAGCATCATGGCTAATCAATCTCCCTCGGCCGGGCGAACCATTGTTTTTTTCGAAGCCGAGCTCGCGGTCCTCTACGCCGAAATAGAGAAAGACTCCAAAAAAACCCTCATTGCTAGAATCTTTGGATCTCACCCGTCCCATCTCCAGGTTTGGGATTGGGTCCTGGCGGCCCTGCCCTCCGACCTCGCTCCACACTTTCGAGATGTCAGGTTGCTTGGAAGAGGTTTCTTCCAAGTGGATTTTGATTCTAAGGACGCAGCCTCAGAGGTTTTGAAGGGCAGCCCTTTGCCATTGGGCCCGAGGAAGATATTCTTTCTTCCCTACTCCAGCTATTTTGACCCTGTTGAGGAAGACCGGAACCGTTTCCCGATTACTCGCAGATTCCCGGGTCTTCCTCGTGCATATTGGCCTATGTTAGAGGCCATCGGGTTTGCCTTTGGGCTGGTTCTTCAAGTGCCCCCCCTCCACACCTTGCCGACATCTTCTGCCCAGGTGGTCACTGCCTCGGCGGATGCTTTCTCCAGGGTCATGGTTCTTGCCCGTGACATTGAGCTCTTTGAGGACTATGTTTTGCTTTCAGGCCCTTGTGGCCCTTTGAAGCAACGCATTGAGATTGCAGGTAAACCCGATCAGTGCCGGGTTTGTCACCAACAGGGTCACTTTGCTCGAGATTACCCTCGGGCTCGAGGTCGCACGAGGCCTCGTAAGCGTGCTTCTCAGGTGCCACGTCCCTTGGTTCCTTCCTGTCCTTCAGTCCGCCAGGTGTGGCGAGCTGTATCTCACGCCCGCCCCCCTAGTGCGATTGATGGGAAGGCCTCCTCGGATCATGTACAGATAGATGATGTTTTTGGTCAGAGGGATATGTCAGCTGATGCATCTTTGCAGAGAGATGATATCTCAGATCAGGATGATTTTGTTGAGTCCTCTCTACTTGGAGGGGGCGATATGCCGGATGTTCAGCGCAGTGGGGATCATGAATTGCAGGATTTTCAGCATGATGCCATTGCCCTTGATCCCCCGCAGGGCGAACAGGTTTCTCGTACATATGCAGGTAGTGTGCAGGGCCCCGGACCAGGGCATGTCAGTGGACTTTGCCTTGTGGATTTTCCCGTCCTCCAGCATTATGAGAGGCGTCCTCGGGCTGCCCATCGTCTTCTTAGATCGGGGGTCACACCCTCTTCTCTTCCATGAGAATCGTCTCATGGGCCTTGGAGGGCTTCCCACCCGTGGTAGGAAGCGCCTTCTGAAGAACCGGTTTCACCCTGCTGTTTACAGGAGGGTCTATGGATGTACTTTTGTTCCAGGAACACAAATTGGATAGATCACAATGTGGCAAAACTGGTAAGATGCTTACTGGCCACACCTTTTGGTCCTCGGCAGTTGGGACTAGAGGGGGTGTTTGCATTTCAGTGGCAGCATCTTTTATTCATCATGTTATTGGGCACGGTGTTATCATCCCTGCTAGAGCTTAGTGGATCTTGATCATGCGTGAGGGTCAGAAATTGGGAATCTTGAATATCCATGCACCTAACGTGAGAGGTGAAAGGGTGGCCTTTTCAGACACAATTACAAATGTCATTCCCCAGGTTGATCATTGGATAAAGGGAGGAGATTTTAATATGGTTGAGCAACCTTCTGACAAGAAGGGTGGACGCGAAGGGGGTTTACACCCTTTGGAGCGAACCTCATGGGAGAGGTTCACACTTTCCTTTTTTGGCAAGGATTGCTGGATTGACGATCACTTCCAGAGAAGGCCAAATTCCTTATCTTTCTCTTGGCATAACCGCAGGAGCGGAGATGAGAGCATCACGTCTGGATAGGTTTTATGTGGATGATTGGTACTTGGACAAAGGAGGCACCATTGCTATTATGCCTGGCACCACCAAATCCGATCATTGCCCCGTCGTTTTGTGTCTCAGGGAGCCTGGGGCTCGCTCGGCCTCTCCCAGTGTCCGTATCCCTGACTCTCTTTATCTAGATGCTGACATCTCCCTTGAGATTAGAGAGATATGGAGATCTTGTAACGGTCCTGATCCTCATCATAATATTGCACTAGCTCTTGAGAGGACCAGCCATCATTATCATAGCACTGCCTTGTCCAAGAAGAAGGAGGCTTTGGACAAGGAGAGAGCTATTAGGCGTAGGATTGCTGCTCTTCAGAGGGAACATGAAAAGCATCCACATGCGTCTTGGATTACATACCTCTTGACCACAGTTAGAGCAGAGCTGCAGCTGGCCATGGACAAGAGCGCTGAGTTCGCGTTTCATGCGAACGAGTTTTTTTTCAGCACAGGGGCCTTGATGGGTGGCAGATGCAACAAAGAGTTTTTTTCAGCTCACGGGCCTTCCCATAGCACAGATTCTGTGAGGTGCTTGCAGGATTCACAGGGTGAGGTTCAGATTGAGCCTGATAAGGTGAGGGGTATTGCTTCAGATTTTTATCGGCCTTTGTTGACTGCAGAGGTGCCCTCTCCTCAGAGAGATGTGGCACGGCAGAAAGTTTGGGAGTGCATGCCTAGGCTCATTACAGATGCTATGTGTTCTTCCCTTGATGCCCCTTTCTCGAAGGATGAATTCCTTCACGCACTGCATGCTCTTTCCAGTGGTTCATGCCCAAGGGATGATGGTCTTTCTCCCGCCTTCTTTATTCTTTTTTGGGATCATATTGGAGATGCTATCACTGTTGCCCTTCAGGAAATGTGGTTGTCGGGTATGATGCCGCCATACCTCACGGAGGGGTTGATTCACCTTATACCCAAGGGTGGGGACAAGACTGACATCAAGCAATGGAGGCCCATCACCCTCCTTGGATCTGCATATAATATCTTAGCTAAAGCCTTGAGTATAAAGTTCCAGCCGATTCTCCAAAGGACTATCCATGATACCCAGAATGGTTCCTCCAAGGAAGGAGTATTTTTGATAACATCTTTTCTTTCTGGGAAGCTGTCGAGTGGGCAAAGTCTAGTCAGCAGCCTCTTGCCATTCTTTTGCTTGATTTTGAAAAAGCTTATGACAGAGTGGATTGGGATTTTTTGGAGGACACTATGGCACACATGGGGTTTTTCCAAAACTGGATCAGAGGGGTGACCTGCCTATACAGGGAGGCTCATAGCACTGTTTTAGCTTGTGGGGGGCACAGTGAGCGTTTTCAGATTTCCCGTTCAGTGAGGCAGGGCTGTCCCCTCGCCCCTTTACTGTACCTAATTGTAGCTGAGGCTATGAGCAGGTTTCTTCAGGCTGCCCCTGGTGTTGTGGGTCTCAGGCTGCCTTTATGCACGGAGGAAGAGTTTTTGGACTTTGAGTTAGCAGATGTTACGGCGTTGTTCCTTGAGGCTTCACATGCTTGTTTATGTGCTTTCCGGACAGCCTTGGAGGCCTTTTGTTTGGCAGCAGGAGCTACTATCAATTGGCATAAGTCAGCCGGTTTTTGGATCAGTGATTCTCCTCTTGCAGATTGGGGTACAGATGTTGGTTTTACTTGGATTGAAAGAGGATGCTCTGTCAGATACCTTGGTTGTCAGGTGGGCATTGACATCTCCCCTGCACAACACTTTGCTCCACTGCTCAGCATTAAAGCAAACTTCATCACTGGAGTAGGAGGAAGCACGACTTGGCCTCTAGAGCTTTGGTGGTTAACCAAGTTTTGCTAGCCACGGCTTGGTTTATCGCTTCGTGCTAGATTTTTCATAAGGGCTGCATTGGCCAGCTTCGTCGCCTTATTCGGAACTTTCTTTGGTCAGGGCTTGATGGAAATGCACACACCAGGGCCAGAGTTGCTTGGGAAACCATTATCAGGCCTAAGCAGGAAGGGGGATTGAATATCATTGACCCTGAGGTGCAATGTAAGACTTTGCTTTGTAAGCTTGTTGTTAGGGGCTTTCTTCCAGGCACTGAGCTATGGAAGGACTTTCTCATGCAGCAGATCACAAAGTGTGTCCCTGTTTGTGGAGGTGACTGGACTCTCAGCTCACGCTTTATTTTTTCACATGCAGTTCACCCCTCCCCTTCATCCCCCCTGGTTAGGTCCCTCCTGGGACTGAGGAGTTTTTTGGTACACATCCCCCCGCCTTCAATGGAGGAAGTTAACCGGCAACCCATTCTATGGAATGATTTGATCTTAGATGTGCATGGTAGGCCTCTTGGGGCAGCTATGCATATTCTTTGGGCTGGCTGGGAGACCCTGTGCCCCACAGTGCTGGCTTGGAAGAGGCTTCAGAGCCTCACCGAGGTGCAAAGATTGGATTTCACGCAGCATTTGAGAGGCTCTAGCTGGAGGATTGCACAGATTGATGCAGCCATTCCCAACCAATGGATTACTGGATCTTTCTTGGAAGGCTGTCATCATTCTTGGTTTGGGGTTTTTTCTGGGACAGGTGTTCCTCTTCAGGTTATAGGTCTCCCCTTGCCTAGGGAGGATGATGTACCGGTCTTTTTTTCTGTAGAGGATGGATGGTAGCTGGAGAGATGTGACGTGCAGGACCTTATTGAGGGCCCCCAGATTCATCCAGTCAGAGTTGTTGGCAGGTTAGGGAAGCACGTCTTTGTTGACGACCCCCCCCCCCCTAGGGATGATCATAGAGAGTGTTAACCTTTGGTTTTATGGTGGCTACCCTATCAGACATTTGTATTGGGACCCCGGTGAGTGGGAGTGGAAGGATGCTTGTAACCCTTTGAAAAGCATGCATTTTTTCAATTATACGGTGCGTAATGCCAGACATCTTATCTTGGGACACATTCAGAGTGTCCCTACTCTTAGACCCCATTGGGAATCTTACGGCATTTTGACTGACATTCAGAGGGTATTTTGGCAGAGATTGTGGCATTCTTATAGGAAGCCACAGATTTCCTCCTTTATCTGGGTTTCTCTTCATGGTGGTCTGGCCACCAATTAGTGGAGGTCTGGTGCTTGCCCAGCATGCCCTAGATGTGCAAGAGTTTCAGAGTCAGTTTACCATTGTTTATGGGAATGCAGGGAAGCACGGAGGGTTTGGTCTGCGATTGCACACCTCTTTGGTAGGATTAAGAGGGATGCTATCATTTCTTTTGGTTCTATCATTTGGTTGACACAGTCTGGGCCTTAGCTGAGATTTGAGGGGACTGATAGGAGCTTGGCCATTATGGTTAGGCAAGGAGTTGCTTGGCAGTGTTGTCTTCACGATTTGCCACTCACACACTTTGTCCCTCTGGCACAGAGGTTAGACAGCTCTTGGGAGATTATTGCTACCATCTCAGCCTGGACTATCTGGAAGGCTAGATGCACCGAGGCCATTGAGGGTACTCCCGTTCTTGTTTCTCAGTGTCTTTGCAGGATTTGGAGTGATATTATTCACACAATTATGGCTACCTAGGCCAGATTCGAGGGCTACGGAGAGGAAGCGCGCCCAGTTTATGAGAGAGTGGGACATTGGTATCTTTTTCACATCCTCTCATTCGGAACCCTATTGGTAGCACAGGGCTCCTGATTGGTTGAGATCTCCACCTTGGTTGGTGTGAAATCTCCATTTTGTAAATTTTTTTCATACTTAATAGAAATCTCCTTTCTGAAAAAAAAAATTTAATTTGGGTTTTTTTATGATTTTTTGAAAATCTTGCTTAATTGAAGCATTAATCTTAAATCCCCCAACATTTTTCAAATTTGAGGCCAAGTGTTGTGAGTGTGAGTGACCTTATCTCGTGTACACTCTACCCTTGGGACCCCATAACTGGCATGAGAACGTGGCCATGAGCCTAAGATTTATCCTTGGCACAACATGAGGTAATCCCTTGAGGAGGGGATTGTTGGGAATCAAGGTCTTACCTGTGTGTGAAGGGCTTCTAAACCTGGATAAATATGTGTGTGTGTGTGTGTGAACATCCTCTAACAAGGAGTAAACACTCACTCAATTGTTTGTGTGTTTGTGTGTGAACCACCAAAGATGGCACTCCAATGAATACTTTCCTGTCTCATGGAATTTGTCCCCGAGCAATTATTAGGAGCCCATTTAACTTTTGAAAGTAGCTGTTTCCAGTCCAAAATCAAAGCAGTAGAGAATGGGCAGCCTGGTATCTTTCCTGCAAATCTCCCAATGACAACCTCCCAGGGATCAGTAGTCCATTGGCCATAAGCAGAAGTCCTCATATTAACGAAGCATACATGTCCATGGCTGTTGTTGGCGGAAAAAAGTATGCAGCATAGTGATTTTCCTTGCAAGGACATGATACCGCACATTTAGAATATTTCCACTTGCCTTACAGGAACCGATCCGAGCATACAACCTCTGTAACACATCATCTGAGTCGTGTATGAAGAGTAAGCCATCTATGCCACAGGAGATTGTGCTAGCAAGTTTGGAGTCATCCCTTTGGTCGTAGATGCCCTCTTTCATACCATTATTTATATTCATCATGTATACACACTTGATAGCCAATTTTGGGACATGGCAGATAGTGGTTCTCTGTTGATTGGTTTGATGAGCACAGCCTCCGAATGGACGACATTCCTCCCTTCGACTCCACCCTGGATTCTCCATTTTTGGATCCCTCATGGCAAGAGATCAATCGTCTCATTCAACTCGGTCCCTAACAGCGAGCCGGACATAGGTGTCCCCACATCAATGTTCGCTACCAAACCTCACTTTTTTGAGACTGAGGATGGGTTCATTGAGAACCCAGGGTACTTACAGATGCACATGTCGCATGCCATGAGGCAGCCAGCTGAGGGTATTTTCTCATTGCCTTAGGGTTAGAGTCTGGCAAAGCCGAGGGCATCTCACGAGATGCACATACATACAGAGTATGCACCACTGGTGAGGAGGAAAACAAGGATCACTATTTGTTTTGATGCCCACCCTACTCTAAGATCCGAGGGAGAGTTCATTCTCTCTTCCGGGAAGGATTGGCCCCTCTCATGGTTCATACTAAGGAGCATATATGTTCAGGCATGTATTCACTGAGCTTCACGGTCAGAGAGAGGTCATGCTGAGGTAACACTCCAAAAGACCAAGCCAGCGGCGAGGCACCTCCCAGGCCTCCATCACAGATTTTTTTGGGTCACAGCCACTGACTATATTGGCCCACCAGCGGCGAGGCACCTCCCAGGCCTCCATCACAGATTTTTTTGGGTCACAGCCACTGACTATATTGGCCCACCAGGAGCAGCAACAGAACCAGCCAGATACACGACAGCCTACACGAACGTGCGATCCTCTGGCCCCACGTACTGAGTGAGTGTGTGATCCCTTTTGATAGCCAGACGTCCCAGATCTTAAAGGTCTTATCTTCAACAGCATAGCGAGTTCCCAGGGAGATGCTATGGCTGCTTTGTGTTCTATTCTCAAGGAGGATGGTATCTCTGTATGACCGCGCATTGTCATCATGTATAGTTTAACTTATGCAGCTGATTTCCTACAGTTTTCTTTTCCATGGTTCAGTAATCATCATGGATACATTGTACCACCTTTTTGGTTTCATAGACCCTATGGGTCTTTTGAAGATGTTAATCTCATTTTTTATGTTCCATGATGAGACATGCCATGGACATTGTTGTATCAGTTTGGTCTCTTAGGTCCATTGGGTCTTTAGTAGACCCTTAATCTCTCTCTCTCTCTCTCTCTCATAGGTCACTTTGGTTGTAACTTTGGTCTCATAGGTCACTTTGGCCTTTTGAAGACGTTAATATAACATTTCATTTCTCTCTCTCTCTCTCTCTCTCTCACACACACACACTTTGTTTTTTTTTTTTTGTAATCACACACACACACACACACACACACACACACACACACACACACACATTTGGAAACACCAAATCGCTAATTGGCTCTGCCATGAGTAACTATTTTTCAAGGAGTTATCCTTATCCCTTAGTTTTGTAGATTGTGTTTAAAGCACATGAGCAAAAAAGAATAACCTTGCAAACGTTGCAAAGGCCGGTAATAAAACACTATATTTTCGAGCCCAATTCATGTGAACAAAACAAATTTATTTCTTTATTCCTAGAAGATGCCAAAGTAGCAGCCTTTAAGAGATCACAAGGGTCAACACATTACATTTCAATTAGGAAAAAATGAACAAAACCAGACAGAATAGGGGATCTTGAGAGTGTTACCGAGACCAAGTGCAAGGAACGGTACAACCGAACCTGCCAAAGGAGAGACTTTGATACCAAAAGCTGATGTTAGTCCGAACCCAGCTACAATGGCAAAGGAGACTACAACCATTCCCTGATACAATAAAAAGAAACCAGTCTGATGATGCATTTTTTTCACATTCAATGTTATCCTTAGTCCAAACACATCATAATACTAGCCTGTAGTGCATGAAGATGTTTGTATTACCATGAGCACCAACCATGTGTGAGAGTGAAGTGGATTTCGCAGGTTGATGAAACATGCAAAGGCATAAGAGAAAACTAATATAGCACTCAAAATAATCTGCCAAAGTGGGACATTATTCGCATCTGCAAGGACATCTTCTGAAGATCTCTGCAATACCCTGAATTTATTAATCTCTCTCCCTCTCTCTCTCTCTCTCTCAGCTCAATTGCAGGACATCAAGAACAAGCAGGAGATTCAGGAAGCAGCCCAAGAAGCAACCCAAAAAATACAGGAAACACAACAAGAAAGCACAAAACCTCAGGTAAAATCAGAGAACTTTGTCAGTGAAGTACTGTCAGTCCTGAAAGAAAATGAAAGGGTCAAAAGCCTGGAAACTTTTGTTCGAATTGGGGGCTTGCCAGAAGATTGGTCAGTAGGTACCAACACAGATGAACAGCTAGAGGGATACATCTTGGATGTAGATATCATAAAGGAACGACTCACTAAAGTGGTACCTTTTATAGACCTTGGTGACCCAACTGACATTCAAATTAAAGGGAAACAGGCTAGGGTTCGATACTATGATATGATTGATAAGATCAAGGTAATGAAGCAGACTAAATCATTGCAAGGTACCTCGGTGTGGATTTCTGATGAGTTGACCCCACTACAACTAAAGAATAGAGCGGGGGAACTGGCCAAAGTCAGAGAAGCAAGGAAACAAGGGAAGTGGGCGGTCTATAGAGGAGGAAAAGCTATCATCAAAGATTTTAAAGGTCCACCCTCCTTTTGAAGGACATGAACTTGATACTTATACATATCTAATCACATTAAGCACATGGTGATTTTACCATTGTAACATGTAACTCTCATGAGTCATGAGAGCTTTGAAGTTAGTTTCTTTTTGATCCCACATGCACTTTTCTTTAACCGATACCCCGAAGTGGATTGTAACCAAAGATGTATTCTGATCTGTCCTATAGGTCAGCTTTGGCCTCGACAGGACGTTAATATATCTTTCTTTCTTTCTTTCTTTCTCTCTCACACACACACACACACTTTTTTTTATAGTGGAATCATAAGTATATTAGATTTACAAGTTGACTATCCAAAGTAGATAGTCCCAAAGTACATCAACTGAAGATGTCAATATAAGACATATATACATCATGATCTATTTGGTCAACCTCCATGCAATCGAAGAAAGATTGATGCAGGGAGTACCGAAAAAAAGAAAAAGCAGAAAAAACCGAAAACTGCATGGTTGCGGACTTTCCATAGTGTCCATAAAGCCCAGTAGCGCACCCATGAGAAGAAAAGAGAGAACTCTGGTCTGGGCAAATGAAGACCAAATAGCCAAAAAAACTTTCCAAATATCATATTTGGAAATCTAGCCCGCAGAAGCTGGATGAGAGGAAGAAAAAACTGACGAGAAGGACAGCTCCACAAAATATGAATGACTGTCTCCCTGGAAGCAGAGCATCTATGGCAAGTGGATGAGGATATATGTCTGCGTGCCAGAAACTGTCCTGAGGGAATAACAGCCAAAAGAACGCGCCATAAAAAGAGCTGTTGTCGAAGAGGAAGCTTCGACTGCCAAAGAGATCGCAATCGTCTTTTCCACCACCAAGATGACCGATGCATATGCCAGAAGAGATTTGCCCGTTCAGAAACCCAAGGCAATGGCAACAAATGTTTATACAGACCAGCAACTGTAATATCAGATAGCCTCAAGGGATGGCATGAAGAATCAAAAGAGGAGATAGTCCAATCCTGCAGGCGATCTCGAATTTCCAACAGTGGAATCGGCAAAAAGGCTGAAGCATCTGAACTATATCACGCCAAAGACGACGATAATGAGGTCCCAAGCCATAATGTGCAGCAGCCTGTGGAAAAGAAAGAGGGGAGCCATCAGGATGGATGACATCTCCCACAGAGGTAACACCCTTTGAGTGGAGAAAATATGAACGTCGGGGTTCTTGCACCGCCAGGGAAACTGAAAATGCTTTGGACCAGTGGATGCTCTCAGCGCGCAGAGAGTTGCCTTGTAAGGAGCCGCGACCATTCCATTTTAAATTTGAAAGGACAAGCTTCCAATCAGCAAGTAAGCTAGAAATGAGAGGACAGCCCTTAATTTTGCCAGTAATGTAACCAAGAATAAAATCCCAATGAGTAGGTTGCCAATGGCCAAAAGCCGAAGTTGTCAGATGAAGTAACAAATGACGGATCATCACTGTCCAAGGCTGAGTGCCTTCCAGAAATTGAAGCATCAGTTTACCTCTGTGGGCAAGAATATGCACCTGTAAATTAAGGATATTTAAGCCTCCATGCATTTTAGGAGTGCACAAACGATTTGCCGAAAGCAAACGTACACTCTTTTTCCCCTGCTTCGACCTCCAGAATATCTCAAAGATGGTGGACATAAATAATTTCAGCTCCGCCTTAGAAAACCTGATGAGAGGAAGGTAGAACTGAATATAAGCAACCAAGATGGATTGGAGAATCCGTAAACGAACATGCAATGGCCATGTTGCAAGTTTCCAGTATTCCAACTTTTTCTTGAGCTTTGCCAAGACCCAATCTGTTTGTTGACGGCGAGTGACCGACCATCCCAAAGGATATCCCAAATGCCGAATCAAATGAGTGGAGTGAACTATTTCTCCTGGCCATAGCAAATTATGCCACTGTTTTGAATGCAGAGGTAACAATTTAGATTTCTGAAAATTGATTTCTAGGCCAGCCGCAAGGGCAAACAAAGAAAGAGCCTGCATCAAAGTAGAGAGATCCTGATGTGTGTTGCGAGGAAGAAAAAATGAATCGTCAGCATATGCCTGAGCAACCAACTGACGTCTATTCTGAATGTCCAATCCATGAAGACTGCCAGTATCAACCAAATGATCTATATAAAGAAGCATGGGATGCGTCGCTATAGCATACAAAAGAGCACTTAAAGGGCATCCCTGCCTAACTGAACGATGCAAAGTCCATGATTCTGAGAGATCTCCTGGCACCGACTGCAATTGTCGGGTTTGGTAAGTTGATGCGGTTGATAACGAGCTTGTGGGCAGAGTCCTGGTTTTGGAAAGTCGTGGGCGTGGCGTGATGATCCGAAGCAAGGAGATGGAGGGACAATGGTGGCATTGTGTGGCCATCATTTAGGCTTTGAAGAAAAATAATAATAAATATACTGTACAAGTGGCTAGCTTGTAGCTACGTGGAGATTTTGTTGGTCGCCAGCACATTATCTAGAGGCTGGCGAAGATTCGAAAGGTGGCCGCCGTGTGTAAAGAGCGGCCTGGTGATAAGGGTCGTGGGTGTGCAGGCGAAGCGAGGAGCTAGCTGCCTTGTGCAAGAATAGCCTTGCTGAGGCGTTGCAAAAAGAGAGGGCTGCTGCTGCTGGCGTTGGCGACATAAGAGCTGGGTGATTCAGCGGCGACTACTGGCAGCGACTGGGGAGCAGCATAAGGTAGCTGGCGAAGACGGGAAGGCAAGGTTGGCCGCCTGGTGAGATGCGTATGGCTGGTCGTCAGCGACAGGATGAAAGCGCAGGTGCTCTGGGGAGCATGGAGCGCAGCCGTAGGTGAGTCGGCAGACAATCGATCAGGAAGGGGTTCCCGCCTTGCTGGAATTTGGGCTGGTGGGGTAGCCGCCTCGTGCGAGTGTACCGGAAGGTCACCTAGCGGGTGATCTGCAAGTGCCATATTAATTATGCATTCACAATGCCTACACAAGAAAGGAAAGTTGTAGCCCTTGGTGAATTAGAGCATCTTCTGAATTCTCTGGGCTACCATGGCAGAAATGTGAAAATTGAAGTGAATAGGAAGGCCTCTGGTATGTCATATGAGGTTGCTCAGAAGGTCTCCATGACTGGATCAAAGGCAAGAAGATTTTTGGAGAAGCCAGCAAACATAGAGAATTCAAAGAAGACTTGGGGACTTTGGAGAGACCTCTGTGCAATCACCACAAATGTAGATTGTCCACCAATGCCAGCTCTTGTAAATATGCGCAAACACCTTTGGATAAATTTCAATAACATGGTTTGCATTATGAATCAAAGTAGCACAACTGCCCAAGAACGAGCATCATTCCAACAACATATCATAGAATTCACCAAAGTGTGCTAGGTGCTTGGGGAGAGAGTAAAGTAACACACTATATGGTACGTTATACAGTAAAAAAACAAACGGGAGAAGAGGGGGTCGCCGGTGATAGCGACCAAAAGGAGTTGTTTTTTTGCTTGTGTATGGTTGGCGCAGCGACTGGCAGCTGCAAGTGTGAAGGGATTGTGCAGTATGGCTGGGCGCAGCTGCAAGTGTGAAAGGTGGTAGCCGCCTTGTGAAGGACCTTGGTAGCTGGCGAGTGTTGTTGCAGCAGAGAGGTGAGACGAGGTGGGAGTTGAGGCGAAGGAGCTTTGGAGTGTAGCTGCAGGCAAAGAGATGGACTGGTCGATGGGCCAGATACAAGGGAACTGCTGAAGCTAACGAGCTGCAAGGCTCTGTGGTTGGCAGAGCTGCTGGTCACGACGCACAGAGAGTGGGAGCTGCTGAGTTGAGGGTTAGCTGGTGTGGGCGCCTTCTGGAGAGTGCAGAGTAGCTGGTTTTGTGTGGTCGATGATTGCAGGCAGAGAGTGGATGTTGACCAGATAGAGAGCCTTGGTTTTTTGTGTGTGTTGGCTGCAGTAGAGGTGCTGATGTGTGGACTGGAGACAGTGGGGCTCGCCTACGACACTTGGCAGGTAGCAGCTGGACAGAGAGTAGCCGGGCTACAGAGGAAGTGAAGAAGGGTTGCTGGTGGGGCGCCGTCTGGAGAGTGCAGAGACCAGGAGAGAGAGGCTTGGTCGTCAGACGCAAGGGTGAATTCCCTTGGTAGTAAATCCTGGCCAGAGTCCTGGTTTTTAGTGTAATTGCTGAGTTTGTTATAGTGTGGTTGGTGCTGTGTATCTTTTAACTGAATGATCATCTGTTTATCGGGGTTTTGAGCTGTCTTTCTGGCGTGGGTGGTGTGATGAATTGTGGAAAGTGTTCCAACCGGTGGCTGGTGGTGCCTCCGTTCGTGTGTTGTATTCCAAGTTTGGGAGGTGAAGGGCTATAGAGGCAGGGTCTTTCTTCTTTTTTTTCACCTCACAACGGGCAGTGCCAAAGCGAATGAAGAACAGTCTCTGAAGGAGCCTGACATCTTAAACATGTGGATGGTGCAATGCGACATTTAGCAAGTGTGACCCCCACTGACAATGTGCCTGTCATACATCTCCAAAGTAAAAGTCTTTGTTTCAATGGCAGTTTACACTTCCATAACATCCCGAGATTCTTCCACCACCATGAGAGGGGCTTCCTTATATGCCACAGAGAATTAGCATGTTGCTGAATCCATGGAGCAGGCTGAAGAAGCCTGTAAGCTTTGATGGAGGTTAAGGCGGGAAGAGGAACAGGATGAGTGCATGTAGCAGAGGGTTGCAATTGCCAATCTGTAAGCCTGTCTGTGTCAGCCACACAGGAGGAACAGGTAGAAAAGGATGTAATAAATCAGCAATTTTCTTCCATATAGACCTATGATGCATTCCCAATGCATGGGAAGCAGTGGCCTGAGGAAAAGTAAGACATAGCCCTGATCATCTACCACATCATGTATGTATCTAATTCCCAATTTCATGAGATTGTATGCCCGAACAGGTTCCTGTAAAGCGAGTGGAATGTCAAAGATGGCACTCCAATGAATACTTTCTTTCCTCATTGAGTTTGTCCCCGAGCAATTATCAGGAGCCCATTTGACCTTAGAAAGTACTTGTTTCCAGTCAAGTATCAGAGCAGTAGAGAAAGGAGAGCCACGTATCTTCCCTACAAATCTCCCAATGACAACCTCCCAATGATCAGTAATCCAATGACCATAAGCACAAGTCCTCATGTTGACACACATGGATGCTAGATTACAAGTCCATGGCTGTTGTTGGCGGAAAAAAGTATGCAGCATAGTCGCCTTCCTTGCAAGTACATGATATCTTATATTGAGGACATTAAGTCCACCATGCATCCTAGGAGAGCACACCATTTCCATCTTCATCAGTCTCAATGCTTTCACAGCAGTTTTTGTCCTCCATAACATCTACATAGCTTGAGACATAAAGGCTGAAATATCCCTGGAGGACCAATGCAGCAAAGGCAAATAGAACTGGACATTGGACATTACAATGGACTGTACTATTCTAAGCCTGACATGAAGAGGCCAAGTAGAAATCTTCCAGTATTCCAGTTTATGTTGAAGTCTTTGGAAGATCCATTTTAGCTGCTGCTTCCTGGTGATATACCATCCTATGGGATATCCCAAATGCCTGACTACATCTTTGGAATGCACCACCTGACCCGGCCAAAGAATAGAATGCCAGTCACATTGTTTCAAGGGAAGTAATTTAGATTTGTCAAAATTGACATGCAATTCTGCTGCCAAGCCATACAATGAAAGAGTGGTCATAAGCATTTGAACTTCCCGGGAAGAATTCTGTGGCATAAAGAAGGAATCATCAGCATATGCTTGTGCCAGAAAAGATGCAGCCCCAGGGATTTTAAGACCAGTCATCTGTCCTGTGTTTGTAAGATGATCAAGATACATTAAAAGGGGATGGGTCGCAATGGCATAGAAGAGAGCACTAAGAGGACAGCCCTGTCTAACTGATCGACCCAATGTCCATGACCGAGACAGATGACCCCCAAGAATGCATTGAGAAGTAGAGCCAGAATAAAGCCAGTAAATTGCATTTGCCATCTTGGGACCAAAGCCCAACTTAGTCATGATTTGAGAGATAAAATCCCATTGAACAGTGTCAAATGCCTTAGCAATATCCACCTCCAATATAAGCACATCTTGATGCGAATACTTAGCATATTCAATTGCAGTCAAGGCATTGGATATATTCTCATGGATTTGTCTTCGCGGCACAAACCCATACTGATGAGGATGAAGTCCCGCATCCAGTATCCTGTGAAGCCTATGCACAATCATTTTGGTAATGAGTTTGTAAACTACAGGCATCAAAGTAATCGGCCTCCAATCTGACATATGGTCACACAGATGTTTTTTGGGCACAAGTTTGACTATGCCATGCTTCCAAGAGTGCGGCAACTGACTTTCTTGCCAGGCAACATTGATCATTCAGGGGACTTATGTTTGCTGAGGTGGAACAATGCATTATCTAGTTCTGTGTCAGTAAAAGGTATCTCCAAGGTAAGAGCATCATCCATTTCCACTATTTCAGAAACATATTGGAGAAATTCAGTCCTAGCCTCAGTCATTTGATTTGATGGGGAACCAGGAGCGGAGAATAATTTCAGGAAATAATTCTGGCATTCATCTTGGAGATCAGAGAACGAGTGCGTCCAAGAGCCATCTAGCTTCCTTACCCTTAGGCATGAATTTTTCTTTCGAGTAGCATGCAAGCCCTGAAAAAAGGCTTTCGATGAGCAGCCCTTATCCATGAGGGGCTTCATTCTTGCCCTAATCTGCCATTTGTGCAATTTCCTCTGATCATTAACAGTCAATTTAAACTGAGCAAGTGAAAGGGAATCCTTTTCTGAATCAGAGAGAGGCCTTAATTGCAAAAATGTGCTGTCCTTTTTGCCCATTTAACCTCATTCCTCCATTCAGTCATGTGCCAGTTGCCGTACTCCCTAATGACATTCTACATACGAGAGGCAAAGCTGTCCCAAGCATAATTCATGTCCCCCTGGGCATGCAAAGGCAAGGGATGAATTGCAAGTCTGATCATTTGCTGAAAATAGTGATGTTGGAAATAAGCCTGATTAACATGCAATAATCTACTGGAGAGGGGTGGCAAATCATCCAGAGGCATGCCAAGCTGCAAATTCATCCACACTGGGGCATGATCTGACAAGCCCAATGAGAAATCTATAAGGAGATGAGGGCTAAAATCTGCAAATTGTTGAGGGTAAAACAAATATCATCTGTCAAGCCTTGCCCAGTATGTGGTAAGTGCATTATGATGAAAAGTATATCCAGGCACTGACCCTTGGAGAAGCACCCATAAATCTTCAGCCTGCACAGAAAGAAGCATGCTGTCCCATTTCTGCCTTTCCAATGATAGCATATGAGATCTTGAAGTGGTGTTAAAATGCTGATATTGTACTACATTGTTGGTCTCATAAACCCTTTGGGTCCTCAAGATAGCTGACACTCGAGGGAGATATAGAGTGCTGGTATGCACAGGTAGGCACTTGGTTTGGCATGCAGATGGAGGCACTCCCCCCGTTCCAGTACAGCATAGAGACCCGGTCGTTTGCTCTCAGCCGCACAGAGCGGAACAGGGTTATCAGGAAGGACATTGTCAGAGTGGATACCTAGAGAGCATGGAGTTCACCGAGTCGTCCACTGGGGACGAAGATGGCCTTCTACAAAGATCACCTCCTATGCCTGACAAATGATGGTTTCATCATCCACCCACGCTACATGGACACATACCTATCTTTTGGGGTGAAATGTGCGATCAGCCAGATCCCCACCTCGTCCCACCAACTAAGAGTGGAGGCTACCAAATATGGGCCCAAGGTGGCCGCACCAGAGGACAAGATATGCCAGCTCTGTCACACAGAGCCCGAGACAGAGGATCATTACATATGCCGATCTCCTGTGTACTATGAGACTCGGTGGAGGTTCCACTGCCTCTTCCGAGATGGGTTCGGACCACTTTCCAAGATCATGGACTTCTGAAACCGGCCTCTGGTAGAAACCAAAGTGCGGTAGACTAGCAGTCACCCGTCCACTTGTAGTCTAGATATGAAAACAAAATAGATTGGAGCTAGAGTGCCCCAAATCTGAAAATAGATCGACACCTGTTGGCCCCAAAGCTTGGCGTCCCTTGCGGTATTTCTTTATTCAATTTCACAAATATGTAAGGCTGAGTACAACAAAATCAGCCAAGAGAATACACATGTATGTCCAATCTGACAGCCCACAATACCTCTTAGCATAGAGGATTCACACACACAGATCTGTGTCTCAAAGCAACACACTGTGCCTCCCTCTGATCAGCCAAGACCATTTAGCAGGGCAGCCATGAGCATACATCTGGCATATCTCATGCACATGATTCAACATCTCAGCACAAACATACATTCACTGTTCAATCTCTGTCTCCACCCTTTTCAATCTGCCATACCCCTCATCTCACAAGGGGCCAGATAGCTCAAAGTTGCAACAGACATAAGGCAATAGAAAGAGAGATAGATGAACAAATTCAGAGCTTACCAAAATCAGCTCGTGGATCTGCACTGGAGGAAGTGATTGTACCAGTCTGTACTTGCACACTTGTTTCAACAACTCTGCTTCACACGTGTGGGTGTACCTGTCTGTACCTTCCTCTCTGCATCCACCTCAGTGTTGTATCTGACTGTACAGACCTGAAAAACTACACTGTACCAGTCCGTACTTGCCACGTGTCACTGTACTTGCATTGTGCCGCCTGCAACCACTCCCTGTACCCGACTGTACTACCTGCTCAGCCAGTTCAGCGCCGCCTGTACCAGATCTGTCCAGCGCCGCCAGCACCTGTACTGTCCAGCGCCGCTAGCTTCTGTTCTATCCGTACAGCTGTACCTGCAACAGAACCTGCAGAGCAGCAATTCTGTACCTGTGCGCAGCCTATACCAGCAGATGTACCCGCAGCAACACCTGTGCGCAGCCTGTACCAGAAGGTGTACCTGCAGCAGCTTGTCGGTACAGAGCTGTATGGCTGGTTTGCACAGAAAATCAGCAGCCCAAAATTCTGCAGGCAGCAGCCGATTAGTTCCCTCCTGCTTTTCCACGCTTCCCACTAGCACGTATGCTACACGCTTTTCCAAAAAGAAGAGAGAAAGAAGAGAGAGAGGCATGCACTCCAAAAGTGGAGTTGCCCCCTCCCCATATTAATCCTAGGGCCCCAACTTTAATTGTTATTAAAGTTCCCTAGGGGACACTAAGGCCTAGGGGCAACCATTCATAAAACATTAAAATATTAATGTTCTAGTTCCCCCCTTCACACCTAGGGATGTCCACACATCATTATCTCTGTCCGGGCACCCCACATGTGAATCATTTGATATTTTGACTCAGCAACCACCACGCCCACACTTGTACTGTTCCATTTTCACAGGGCCATGACATACCCCCCTCTTGAAAAATGGCAAACGTCCTCGATTGCATTCTGGTGATACAGCAAAATATCCAAAGTGAAATATACAATATGGCAAGATCAGCGTCCCAATCTCTCTAAGCCATGCACATGTATCAACATTCACTGCAAACCAATGGCGTAGTAATAGTCCAAGTTGTATACCACTGTGAACCATACATATCCACAAAATCCCATGTGACTAGTACACATATATCATAGAAGTCCCATAAACAGATGTACTGTCAGCCATCACTACCTTCGGGTGAGATAAAAACTGCACCAAGCGACCTCTAGATGTCATCTGAGCCTGTCTGTATCAAGGGAGTGGAGGTGCTACCCCCCTCCTGAGCATCAGGCAATGCTCCAGACCCATGCTCTGCTGAACTTGAATGAGCCACAACAAGAGTCGGCTCTAACTCAAAGGCATCGAGATAAAGCTGCAGAACCTGAGGTGAATCTGTTAAGTCATCTTCCTCCATCCACTTCGAATCCATCGGTGAATAGTTCTTAAACTTCACAAGATAGCGACGGGAAACTTTACCTCGTACCTTTCTTTCCTTATGTGCCAGTATCTGCTCTGGAATAAGAACCTCATCAAGTTCCTCAACTTCCGGCTGAGCCTCATCTGATACATCCTCAGGCACATCCCCACGGAAAGGTCTAAGGAGACTCACGTGAAAAGCATTGTGAATCCTCCAGTGATCTGGTAGCTTCAAGCGATAGGCTACCTCACCAATCTTTTCCAATACCTGAAAAGGCCCATAATAATGCATGCTCAACTTAGGGGATAAGCACTCTTTACCCTTCATCTTTGTAAGATTCCTCCCCCAACCCCTTTTTGATGTCTAGCATATTCCCCTGTAATCAATTCCTTTTCTGAAATATAAGAGATCTTGTTTGTGGCTGTTTTAACCTAGAGAGAGAATATTCAGATTTTGAATATTTTTGGATAGAAAAATATCTCATCTTAATAAAATAAGTTCCTCTGAAACAGAAATTCAAAAAGAATTTTCCAATGTGCAATTGGAATTAATTGGAAATGGGTATAAAGGACCTTAGTCTAGGGGTCTAGATTTTCAGAAATTTTTGGATTATGGTCCAATTAAGGTTCCTATGGGCCAATAGCATCAATCCATGTGTAGGGAGGAGATAAATGCAATTTGTAAAAGAAGATACCCAAAAATGAGTAAATGCTCACGTAAGATGAAGAGTTGAAAATGTACAAGGTTTATTAGTAAAAAACTATGAGCAATAAAATTTTGACACATATGTAAGGAAGGAGAGTTCTTTAAAGAAGGTGCATATTTCACATAAGATGAAGAGTTGAAAATGTACAAGGTTTATTAGTAAAAAACTATGAGCAATAAAATTTTGATACATATGTAAGGAAGGGGAGTTCTTTAAAGAAGGTGCATATTTCACATAAGATGAAGAGTTGAAAATGTACAAGGTTTATTAGTAAAAAACTATGAGCAATAAAATTTTGACACATATGTAAGGAAGGGGAATTCTTTAAAGGAGGTGCATATTTCACATGCTTGAATGAGTTTTAAACTCAAAAATAATGTGATATTTTTATCTCTCATCTCTCTTGAACCAAACCAAATCAAAATGGAACCAAACCGAATCAAAAAGTAACCAAACTAGGTCCAAATCTAGTCCAAATTCAACCAAACTGACTTGGAAAATTCTAGAATCAGCTTGTTTGGTTAGGAGCTCAATTTTTCCTATAAATAGAAGCCTCCCCTTATTGAAAAAAATATAGTGTCTTATGCATTGTTACTCTACTCCACCTAAGCCAAGAACTGTGAATTCTTTAATAATTCACTAGTTTTTGATACTTCTCTCTTTCTTCAATCCCCATTGGTGACTCCATCAACATACTAAACCAATTAATTGGTTGGGGACCTCTACCGTGAACAAAGAATCAAGCAAATTATAAGATAAGTATAGTGAATTTTGATCTTTTCTATAATTTCTCAATGATTCTCTCTTCTCAACCCCTCTCAAGCTTGAGAAGCTTAATTGGTATGGTTTTTGAAATGCTATTGAAGTTAATTAATTAATGATAGTAAAGAATTACATAAAATTCTATTTATATTTAATTCTAATAATTTTTCTCTCTCTCACTTAAGAGATGGTCATACTCATGATCCTTTTCAATCCAAATGAAGCTTTTCATTAGGCTTTTCCTTAATCCAAGATTAAGCTATGCTTGAGGCCAAATTAATGGCTTTTTTCTATGCTTTTAGTTTATGTATATTGATAATTCAATCCATTTTTATGGATTGATGATCCAATTAGAGACCATTCTAATTATTTCCTTAATGATAAGCTTTATCTCTTAGAAAAAATTGAGATTTATCAGTCATAGTAGCGGAGCTATGGCAAAATTTTTATAGAAATTACGCATAAAATAATTTTATTCAAAGCATAAAAAGAGGACTTCCGACCATATTCTAGGAACTATCATCCTAGATTAATTAAAAGAATTTTATTATGCATGGGGATGTGGATGTTTGCATGTAGATGTAGATGTATGGATGTGAGTGTGAATGTGGAGGTGGATGTATGCATGGAGATGTGGATGTATGCATGTAGAAGTAGATGTATAGATGAGGATGTAAATGGAGATGTGGATGGATGCATGTAGATGTAGATGTATAGATGTGGATGTGAATGGAGATGTGGATGTATGCATGTAGATGTAGATGTATAGATATGGATGTGAATGTGGAGGTGGATGTATGCATGTAGATGTAGATGTATAGATGTAGATGTGAATGGAGATGTGGATGTATGCATGTAGATGTAGATGTAGATGTATAGATGTGGATGTGGATGTGGAGGTGGATGTATGCATGTAGATGTAGATGTATAGATGTGGATGTGAATGTGGAGGTAGATGTATGCATGTAGATGTAGAAGTATGGAGGTGAATGTGAATGTGGATGTGGATGTATGCATAGAGATGTGGATGTATGCATATAGATCTAAATGTACGCATATAGATGTGGATGTATGGATGTGAATGTGCATGTAGATGTGGATGTATGGATGTGGATGCATGAATGTGCATGTAGATGTGGATGTATGGATGTGGATGCATGAATGTGCATGTAGATGTGGATGTGAAAATAGATGTATGGATGTAGATGTGGATGTATGGATGTGAATGTGGATGTGGATGTGGATATATGTATGGATGTGAATATACGATATGTGATGTGAAGGAATCTGAAGTGATGAGATGGAAAATGATGTGATGGGATGAGTATACATATAAATGGAATATGGAATAATTAATGTGGAATGATGAGGGATAATGTGGAAAAATGAAAGTTAAAATAGAAACTGTATTGTAAGCTGTTTGTAAATGCTGTTTGTAAATGACTGTTTTATGTCAAGAATGCTGGGGGAGCAATTTGACCATCTTGTGATTAAGGTCGTGGAGACCTAACTGATAAAGTTGCAACTGCTGACGGAGAGTCAATGAAGGACGTCTCGCGTAGCAAGGTCGGCCGAGGTCTTGACCAGCCTCGGTGCGATTAAAATGGTGAGCTTCCGGTACGGTGGATGAGGGGCCAAGGCAGCGGCCTATGAGTGAAGCGCTAGATCACCTGCGAAGGATCCTAGAGGGTGCTGACCATACGGTGCTCGGTCTCTGGGTCGCCTAGGATACCCACGCGTGCGTCGAGGAAGATATTGGAACAAGAGTAGGAGTTGTTTTCTGAAATCGGGCATGGATCTGGTTGATTGACCTTGCTGGTCTTCAATGGATGAGTCCATGGCTCTTTATATGGATCTGTTGGTTGATCTTGCTGATCTTCAACGAGAGTCCATCTTGATAAGTGATTATATTGCCGAGTATTATGGGCTAGGAATTAGGAAACGGCCCCTGAGTGGATAGGTGGTGAGCGTCCTAGTTGCCAATGATGCCATAGATACTCTGATGAAGGAATGATAGGAAAATTAAGAATCGACTGGATAAATTGGAAGATGGTGATCAGTGATACTATGGTTTTATTAAAGGATTGTTTTAAACTGGTTGAATCTGTGAAAAGGCAATTTCATATTGGGTGTGTGAGTGGTGTGACTAGTTTTATTTTTGCATGAACATCCGGCTAGGGGGCCTTGGAACTCTTTTCCTTGGTACCCGGGCCAAAACCTAACCTAATTCTTAATTGGATCCCATCACTACAGTGGTTGGGCGGTTGGCTAACCCATGGGATCGGATGGGGTTAGGCTGGACTGATGGATCCGTAAATCGAGACTCAAACTTTTGTTTTTACGATAGATAAAATAAATCCCGGACAGTAACTGTTCTATGGATAGGAATCAACGGCTGTGCCTCTTGAATGGGGAAAAAAGCGTTGATCCCAATGATCCAAGTGCAAGTTTCTTCCTTGATCTGACCAAGTATCTTATAGATGTAATTGGATCAGCTCGATCAGAAATGATCTTGACTACGTTAGAGTAAAAAGTTATCCTGGTGGAATCGCCCGTGCTTTCCGGTAAAGCAAGTTTTTCTGGGTTTGGTTTTGCAACAACCGACGGATTAGTCTCTTATCCGGATATCCGTGGGTGAGGCCCCCCGCGCGAGAAGTGCTACTTCCGCTGCTAGTATCCCGAATCTGTTGCTCGGTGGGAACATGGACCTTATAGTTGGTATCAGAGCATTTGGTTAATAAAGATCAACTGAGAAGACAAATATATCAAAAAATTTATCAAGAAACACAAAAAGGTTATAATTGTGTGAGATAATTCATACAATTTGATATTCAAACTGAAATTCGTAATTTGGTAATTGGGTCTTCAGATGGAAGTACCGCAATTATATAGAATCCCTGACTTGCTTGAGGCCTAGACATGATAGTATTTACCTTATAATTCTAAGGGCCGTGACTACCCGTATATACCGAGAGTATACTGCAGCTCTTTACTGACAGTATATACGAGTAAATCTAAGACTTGAAATTATAAGCGTTAATGCTATCTAGATGATGATTTCGAATGTGATTGATATGATTTTTAATTCTGTTTGAGAATTGATGAATTGATTTGGATTCTGATTGAAAATTCTGATTGAAAAATGATGATTTCTGAAATTAGTTGAAATATAAAAATCTGAACAAAACCACAATGAGGAGGAATGGGACGAGTCCCTGTGATGATATTCATAACTAGAATGATAATAATGAATTCAGCAAATCACTATGAGATTAGTGGGTTGTGCTGTCAGATTGCTACTGTTAATACTTGACTGGTAGATCAAGTTAAGGGATGTCAAATTGAGAACTTGCTTGACTGAAATTTCCGTGGAGGAATGTTCCGAAGGAAACTTTTCGGTCTAATGGACCATTATCATGTTAAAGATATGAATGATATGATCTGAATAAATTGTTATTTAATGATGAGTTCTATATAAGGGATATTTATCCCAGTGTTCTGTTGGGTTGACCAGAATATAAGGAACCCTAGAATAAATTGGATCTTAAGAAAAAGAGTTGTCCTCTACTTGGCGAGATGAGGACATCTCGCATTTTTTTAAGTAGGGTAGAATGTAAGATTTCTCCCCAGCCTTCGAGGTATACAGGAGTAAGAGTCTCCCTTTTTGATCTTATAATTATTCCCTCTCTAAAATAAAAGAAAGATTCTGTTTAAAAAAGGAAGACCCTTTCCCTAGAATACTTCTCAGGAGTCACGCCTGTTTTAAGGATTCAGAACAATGAGTTCAGAAGTGAAAATCGGTGTTTTGGATACCAAGGTTTTGGTTTTCATCTGAGTACGGCCCAAAAGGGGTTCTTTATCTCTTGGGGAGTATAAGACGTTATCCCCCAGATATTGTGACCCTTTTATCTGAATTCAATGAAAGTAGGTGACTTAGCCTACAAGCTTCTTTTATCTCCTCATCTCAAAATTCTTAATGCCTTCTATAGAAAAATGTGTCAAACCCAAATCATGGAAAGACGGTAAAACTTCAGTGGCAAGTTACCGTTGGCTTCTAGGTTACGCTAGCTCCTTCCTTTATATAAGTCGTAACTTTTACTTGTCGCTCACAGTAATCTTACTCCCATCAATCTCCTTTCTTTCTTAATCTCCTTCATGGCTTGGCAACAGGAATTAGTTTTATCCCTGATGATTTCTCACCTTCAAGACGCAAGAGAGTCTGTGAAGAAGGACTTTATAGAACAGTATGAGCGCTCACTTTTTCCTCACCTAGGAACTTCTGTAGCTCAGACCAAATGGCGGACCTATCAAAACAACTAGGGTAACACCCTGGGGTCAGCAGCACTTTCGTAACAATGTCCGCTTGGCCATGGTTATTGAAGCTTTGGGTTTGGATCCCCGATACTACTGCGTCATGAGATCAAGGCATCTTGGGTTTTCTGAGCGGGTCTTCTTACTGGCGTGTTTTCTTCCTCATGAGAAGATATGCCTTTATCCCGTTTTTGGCTTGCCTCTCAGAGGTCCTTTTGTTAGATCACCTCATACCACTGAGATAGGTGCGGCAATAACCAGCAGAATCATTCCCATAGATGAGTTACTCTATACTTGTGCAGCTTGTGAGTGCTGCTTTTGTGACCATATGATGGACGGCCTTAGGGAAGTGTAAAGAGTTCTTCTATCTTTACTGTATAAGTTCCGAGAATGAATAAAGTTTAAATCTTGTTCTTATCTTGCTTTCTTTAAGACTTTTCTTGGTGGTTAATCTTGATTAAAATTTTTCTCTAAGTCTCATATTCGTGCATCTTGTGAAATTATCCCAGTTTGCGAGATGAGGACATCTTGCATTTTTTAAGTGGGGTAGAATGTAAGATTCCTCCCCCAACCCCTTTTTGATGTCTAGCATACTCCCCTGTAATCAATTCCTTTTCTGAAATATAAGAGATCTTGTTTGTGGCTGTTTTAACCTAGAGAGAGAAAATATTCTAGAGAGAGAATATTCAGATTTTGAATATTTTTGGATAGAAAAATATCTCATCTTATTAAAATAAGTTCCCCTGAAACAGAAATTCAAAAAGAATTTTCCAATGTGCAATTGAAATTAATTGGAAATGGGTATAAAGGACCTTAGTCTAGGGGTCTAGATTTTCAGAAATTTTTGGATTATGATCCAATTAAGGTTCCTATGGGCCAATAGCATCAATCCATGTGTAGGGAGGAGATAAATGCAATTTGTAAAAGAAGATACCCAAAAATGAGTAAATGCTCACGTAAGATGAAGAGTTGAAAATGTACAAGGTTTATTAGTAAAAAACTATGAGCAATAAAATTTTGACACATATGTAAGGAAGGGGAGTTCTTTAAAGAAGGTGCATATTTTACATAAGATGAAGAGTTGAAAATGTACAAGATTTATTAGTAAAAAACTATGAGCAATAAAATTTTGACATATATGTAAGGAAGAGGAGTTCTTTAAAGAAGGTGCATATTTCACATAAGATGAAGAGTTGAAAATGTACAAGGTTTATTAGAAAAAAAACTATGAGCAATAAAACTTTGACACATATGTAAGGAAGGGGAATTCTTTAAAGGAGGTGCATATTTCACATGCTTGAATGAGTTTTAAACTCAAAAATAATGTGATATTTTTATCTCTCATCTCTCTTGAACCAAACCAAATCAAAATGGAACCAAACCGAATCAAAAAGTAACCAAACTAGGTCCAAATCTAGTCCAAATTCAACCAAACTGACTTGAAAAATTCTAGAATCAGTTTGTTTGGTTAGGAGCTCAATTTTTCCTATAAATAGAAGCCTCCCCTTGTTGAAAAAAATATAGTGTCTTATGCATTGTTACTCTACTCCACCTAAGCCAAGAGCTGTGAATTCTTTAATAATTCACTAGTTTTTGATACTTCTCTCTTTCTTCAATCCCCATTGGTGGCTCCATCAACAAACTAAACCAATTGATTGGTTGGGAGCCTCTACCGTGAACAAAGAATCAAGCAAATTATAAGATAAGTATAGTGAATTTTGATCTTTTCTATAATTTCTCAATGATTCTCTCTTCTCAACCCCTCTCAAGCTTGAGAAGCTTAATTGGTATGGTTTTTAAAATGCTATTGAAGTTAATTAATTAATGATAGTAAAGAATTACATAAAATTCTATTTATATTTAATTCTAATGGTTTTTCTCTCTCTCACTTAAGAGATGGTCATACTCATGACCCTTTTCAATCCAAATGAAGCTTTTCATAAGGCTTTTCCTTAATCCAAGATTAAGCTATGCTTGAGGCCAAATTAATGGCTTTTTTCTATGCTTTTAGTTTATGTATATTGATAATTCAATCCATTTTTATGGATTGATGATCCAATTAGAGACCATTCTAATTATTTCCTTAATGATAAGCTTTATCTCTTAGAAAAAATTGAGATTTATCAGTCATAGTAGCAGAGCTATGGTAAAATCTTTATAGAAATTACGCATAAAATAATTTCATTCAAAGCATAAAAAGAGGACTTCCTACCATATTCTAGGAACTATCATCCTAGATTAATTAAAAGAATTTTATTATGCATGGGGATGTGGATGTTTGCATGTAGATGTAGATGTATGGATGTGAGTGTGAATGTGGAGGTGGATGTATGCATGGAGATGTGGATGTATGCATGTAGAAGTAGATGTATAGATGAGGATGTAAATGGAGATGTGGATGGATGCATGTAGATGTAGATGTATAGATGTGGATGTGAATCGAGACGTGGATGTATGCATGTAGATGTAGATGTATAGATGTGGATGTGAATGTGGAGGTGGATGTATGCATGTAGATGTAGATGTATAGATGTAGATGTGAATGGAGATGTGGATGTATGCATGTAGATGTAGATGTATAGATGTGGATGTGGATGTGGAGGTGGATGTATGCATGTAGATGTAGATGTGGATGTGGATGTGGAGGTGGATGTATGCATGTAGATGTAGATGTAGATGTGGATGTGGATGTGGAGGTGGATGTATGCATGTAGATGTAGATGTATAGATGTGGATGTGAATGTGGAGGTAGATGTATGCATGTAGATGTAGATGTATGGAGGTGAATGTGAATGTGGATGTGGATGTATGCATAGAGATGTAGATGTATGCATGTAGATGTGAATGTACGCATATAGATGTGGATGTATGGATGTGAATGTGCATGTAGATGTGGATGTATGGATGTGGATGCATGAATGTGCATGTAGATGTGGATGTGAAAATAGATGTATGGATGTAGATGTGGATGTATGGATGTGAATGTGGATGTGGATGTGGATATATGTATGGATGTGAATATACGATATGTGATGTGAAGGAATCTGAAGTGATGAGATGGAAAATGATGTGATGGGATGAGTATACATATAAATGGAATATGGAATAATTAATGTGGATTGATGAGGGATAATGTGAAAAAATGAAAGTTAAAATAGAAACTGTATTGTAAGCTGTTTGTAAATGCTGTTTGTAAATGACTGTTTTATGTCAAGAATGCTGGGGGAGCATTTTGACCATCTTGTGATTAAGGTCGTGGAGACCTAACTGATAAAGTTGCAACTGCTGTGACGGAGAGTCAATGAAGGACGTCTCGCGTAGCAAGGTCGGCCGAGGTCTTGACCAGCCTCGGTGCGATTAAAATGGTGAGCTTCCGGTACGGTGGATGAGGGGCCAAGCAAGCGGCCTATGAGTGAAGCGCTAGATCACCTGCGAAGGATCCTAGAGGGTGCTGACCATACGGTGCTCGGGCTCTGGGTCGCCTAGGATACCCACGCGTGCGTCGAGGAAGATATTGGAACAAGAGTAGGAGTTGTTTTCTGAAATCGGGCATGGATCTGGTTGATTGACCTTGCTGGTCTTCAATGGATGAGTCCATGGCTCTTTATATGGATCTGTTGGTTGATCTTGCTGATCTTCAACGAGAGTCCATCTTGATAAGTGATTATATTGCCGAGTATTATGGGCTAGGAATTAGGAAACGGCCCCTGAGTGGATAGGTGGTGAGCGTCCTAGTTGCCAATGATGCCATAGATACTGTGATGAAGGAATGATGGGAATATTAAGAATCAACTGGATAAATTGGAAGATGGTGATCAGTGATACTATGGTTTTATTAAAGGATTGTTTTAAACTGGTTGAATCTGTGAAAAGGCAATTTCATATTGGGTGTGTGAGTGGTGTGACTAGTTTTATTTTTGCATGAACATCCGGCTAGGGGGCCTTGGAACTCTTTTCCTTGGTACCCGGGACAAAACCTAATCAAATTCTTAATTGGATCCCATCACTACAGTGGTTGGGCGGTTGGCTAACCCATGGGATCGGATGGGGTTAGGCTGGACTGATGGATCCGTAAATCGAGACTCAAACTTTTGTTTTTACGATAGATAAAATAAATCCCGGACAGTAACTGTTCTATGGATAGGAATCAACGGCTGTGCCTCTTGAATGGGGAAAAAAGCGTTGATCCCAATGATCCAAGTGCAAGTTTCTTCCTTGATCTGACCAAGTATCTTTTTTTTTTTCCGGAAAAAAGATCCTTCTATTAGTTAATGAGAAAACGCCATATGGCTACAAAGCTCACCTCGCAAGGAGGGATAAAACACAATGAACACCTGAGCTCCCCCCCGTGGCTGGCCGCTCTCTGGGGGGGGCTACCTAGTAATACATGAAGGAGGTGAGAAAAGCCAAACTGGCGGCCGATAGTGCCAAATGACATCCTCGTCCCTCGCGGTGAGGAAAGGGCCAGGCTGCCAAGTGCGGAGGAAAGCCTTGCGGCGCCCTCTCATGCGATCCGAGTCTCCCTGGAGTTTCCCCCAGTGTCCTCTCAAGGTGTGGATGATGTCCACCCAGAGGGCCTGTATGACCTCCGCCGGTGGAGTCGTCTGGTGGTCAATGGCCTCCCTGCATCGGGCTCTCCATATGTGCCAGGCCGTCATGCTGCTGATCAACTCCCATCTCTGCCCGACCCCCTCCTGAGAGGCTGCCGAGGAGAAGTCTGGCGTCGGAACCACCGCCATCGCCCTGTCAGAGACCTGGATGGTCACACTGCCAGGAGCGTCCTCATATCCAAGTGCAGGGCCGCTATCCGTGGCCCAAGCTACCGCACCCCATGTCACCAACATCTCCCCTGGAGAACCTGCAAAAACCATCCTGAGAGCGCGCTGCCAGACCTGCTGTGCCTGTGGGCAATCCCATAAGCAGTGCCGCTGTGACTCCTGTGCATGATCGCACCGAGGGCAGGACGCTGGGTGTCTACCAAAAGCAAGCCAAGCCCCCACAGCCAATCCTCTATGCGCTGTGAGCCAGAGAAAAAGTGTCACCTTCCGGGGACGGAAGCTGGCCCAAAGGCGCTGCCAGAAGTCCCTAAGAAAGGCAGGGGAGAGCCCCTGTCGCCGCCAATGCTCGGCCGCTGCCGGGGTGCTCTCTATCCTGTGTCTCTGAATCCGCCGCCCCAGCCTCGCTGTGTACTGAAAAAAGGGAATGGCAGGGCTGGTAGGGGCCGAGTAGGGATCTCGCCAAAACCACTCCCCTGGGTCCCACTGAAGGCGAACAAGAGGCTTGCTGTCCCAAGCCCAGAGTCTCCAAGAACAATCCTCCCCTATCGAGGCCGGTGAGGGGTCTACATACCACTGTCTCTGATGAAAGCCGACCACCCGAACCCTCTGAAGGATACAACCCTGGAACCCATCCAAATCTAGTCGTGACCTCTGAAGCTGGCCACCCTCTCCCACCTCGAAAGTGAGTGGGGCGACTCTCTCCGCTGTGCCGCAGACCGCTAGGAGGATCTCATGCCGAGTAAAGACACCCATCCACTGTGGAGGTGAAGGGTCCTGTACTGGGGTCCTCCACTCCCGGGGGATGGCCGCCTCAATATCCTGTCTCATCAACTCTCTGCCCCTCATCCCACTGAGTCTCCTCTCCTGAGCCTCTGGAGGCAGCTGCTGAAAACATATCCAGTCGTCTAGGGACTGGGCTGGGCCGGAGCTCAACGGGCCCCACGACACGTGAGACCGCGAGCCAACCATATGGCCACTGGGGAGACGAATCAAGGGGTTCCAGATCAATGGCTGCCTCAGGCGCTCCTCATCGGTGCCCGGGGGAGTCTGGAAGAGTGCCGGCCTCAGATGCGCCCAGGCCCTCAGAAGGCTGGCTGCAAAACGCTCCTCGAAGCCAAGGCCCACTCCTCTGGAGCGCTGCTCCGTAAAGATCCACCTGATGCTGGGGTTCCAGGGGCCGCTAAGAGACGGAGTGCGGCTGAGCATCCTGGAAACAAGAAGCTCCTTCCACGGCTCAACACCTGGCAGGAGACCACGAACTACCAGCTTGCCAAGCAAAGCTCGGCTTTGGCAAATAGGATCTACAATGCCCAGGCCGCCTCTCTCCCTCGGCTGAGTGATCACAGCCCATGCCACCTTTGCCCTAGCGGGTCGCCCATCGCCTCCGGACCAAAGAAAGTTCCTGATGAGCCTCTGCACCTGGCCAATGCACGCCCGAGAGAAGGCCCAGCAGGAAGTGATGTACCACATGGTAGCGAGCAGAACCTGGTTGGCCACCACTACGCGGCCAGCCAGAGATAAACGAGCAGTACTCCAATACAGAAGCTTCTTCCGAATGCTCAGAAGAAGGGGGGCTATCTGCTGCTCCGGAGAAATATCAATGCCCACATAGCAGCCCAAATAACGCACTGTAGTGCCGGGGGGCAGCCACTGAAAACCATCAACTGGCCTCCAAGTCAGGGGGGGCATAGAACTGACCCACAGCCCACACGACTTGTGCCAGTTGATCAAAGCGCCCGAGGCTCTGCAAAACCTGTCCATGGCTGAGGCGAAGCGGCGGAGGTTCTCCTCACCTCCCTGAAGATAGACAGCAGTGTCATCCGCAAACTCCGAGTCTAGGAGCTCCTCCGAGGTGCGGATGGGAAGCTGGAGGCCCCTCAAACCTGTATCCTGTGCCGTCAAGAAGGTGCTCATGGCCTCCGCCACAAAAAGAAAAAGAAAGGGCGCCAAGGGGCACCCCTGCCGCACCGAGCGCGAAAGCTGGAACCTCTCTCCGCACACACCCTGTATCAGCACCTGGCTATGAGCCGAAGTGTAGAGTGCAGAGACCCCACGGATCCACTGAGGGGGGAAGCCCATCCTCTCCATAGTGCCTTCCAAGAAGGCCCAATCCACCCGATCATATGCCTTCTCGAAGTCGAGAAGGAGCACCGCCAAATCCTCCTGCCGAAATCTAGCCAAGGCCGTAGCCTCCCAGAAAGAGAAAATGTTATCCAGAATGCTCCGATCCTGGATGAAGCCTGTTTGCGTGGAGTGGATGATGTCCGGAAGGTGAGGCTGAAGCCGCCTGCTGATCGCCTTAGCTAGGACCTTGTAGGCCGTGCCTAGCAAGGTGATCGGTCTCCACTGTCTAATCTCCAGTCTGTCTCCGCCCTCTTTGGGGATCAAGTGAATCAACCCCTCTGCAATGCTGTCCGGCATGACTCCCGTCTCCATAATCTCCTGGAATGCCAATCTGAAGCCCCTATGAAGGAGGCCCCAGTACCTCTGGAAGAAAGCCACTGAAAGACCGTCCTCTCCTGGGCATTTGCCCCGCGGTAATGCCTGAAGAGCCTCCTCCAGCTCCGTATCCGAGAAGGGGGAGAGAAGGGAGTGCTGTAGATGGGCCGGCACAACCGGTCTCGTGAAGCTCCAGACTGCCTCCCTATCCTCTCTCACCCTGTCGTCTGCCGGCTCAGCAGAGAGAAGAACCCTGTAAAAATCTGTGGCTATCGCCCGCACCCTGGGGGGATCCACCACAACCTGGCCATCAGCCTGACGAAGCCGCCTGAGACCCTCTCGTCTGAAGCGAGGCCCAGTCGCCTCAAAGAAATCCCGAGTCACTCTATCTCCAGCCTGAGTCCAAAAAGAAGACCGAGCATGGAATCGGAACTCCACCCGCCTCTCCTCGATGGATCTGATCTCAGTGCGAGCTGTCTCCATCTGCTCAGAGATCCAAGGGCTCAGAGGATCTCTCTCCTGGAGCTCTGGAGGGACGCTAAACTCCTCCGTAGGCTCCTCTCCTGCTCCCTGAAGGCCTCCAGACGGTCCAAGGCAGCCAGTCTGAGCATCCGACTAATCTCCTGCAAGCCACTGGCAAGATCACTGGCTGCCGAGCCTCTCCTGAACTGTAGCTCCTGCCAGACCTGCTCAACTCTGAGTGCGATCTCAGGCTCCTCTATGAGACAATCAGGAATCCGGACGCTCTGGCCCCGCTCTCCTCTCGTAGGGTCCTCAATCTGGAGAAGCACTGGGAAGTGGTCTGAAAAGGAGGAGCCAGCAAGTATGCCCACAGTGCCGCCTCTATCACAGGCCCACTCATCAATGTAGAATCTGTCGATGCGGGAAAGGTTAACGCCTGTGGCTCGTCTATCCGAGCGCGAGAAAGATAGACTCCCCTGCAACCTGCCAAACTCCGGGAGAGTCCACGGATCCTGGCCTCTCACCTGTAGCACTAGCTCCTCCCAGGCAGCTAGCTCTGGCCCATGAATGGTCTCCTGGCTGCCCCCCATCCGATCCTCTGCGTCCTCCAGCATGTTGCAATCCCCTCCTAGGCACCAGTGGTCTGCCAAGGGGAGGGACTGCCTGATGGTGCTCTAGAACTCGGCTCTCCCGGACGCCCCGTTAGGGGCGTAGAAGTTGAGGAAGCCAATGCGGTCTTCCCCAACCCGAAGGATGACCCACTGCGCTCGACCCTGAACCAGAGTGCCAGAGTCCACAACCTCAGAAAGAAGCTGCTCGCTGACTGAGATGCATACTCCGCCCTGGTTCCCCTGGGGGCCATATGCCGGGGACCAAAAAGTGTGACTCCTGCCTGGCAAGATCTTCCCGCAGATGCGGGTACGCCCTGCAGAAAGGTGGTGCTCCTGGATGAAAAGAATATCTATGGGTCCTCCAACGAGAGCCCTCTGGATCTCCTGACGAAGTCTGCCCCGACCAATGTGGCAGCGATGTCCACCGAGACCCTGGATGTTCCATGAGAGGATCCTCATGGATGAGCTGAGGCAAGTGAAGAAGCCGCCACTGGCTCACCCCTCTCAGCCGGCCCGGATGATCTGCCCTCCACTCTAGGAGTCTTGGGCGCCGGCTTGGAGGGACAATAATCACTGTCTGTCCGGGTGCGGAGTCTCTCCAGAAAGAGGGTGACCTGTGTCTGAGTCCAGCCCCACTCCGCCTTCGCCCTATCCAGAGCATAGGCGTGAGACCAATCCTCTGCATATAAGTACCTAAAGGAAGGCTGCACCCTCGGGGCGGCATGGAGGAGAATCAGTAGCACCGCCTCAACTGATGTGTGGACCGGATCCACCCGCCAATCTCCTATACCAAACAGGCTCATGCGGGCTGAGTGAAGTCGGGTCTGCAGTAGATCCGTGAGCCCCAGGTCGCTGAAGTGGTGAGAAAACTCCAGTATCTGGTCACGCAGAACTTCCTCTACAGAGCTGCAATCCCAGGCTGTGTCTGGGGCAACGCTGAGAGGAAAGGAGAAGGCCACCATGCTGCTCACCACTGAAGGAGAACGCGAGGGATGGCACACCACGCAAACTCGCAGGGGCGCGACCAGAGTCTCGAATGGGCCAGCATCCAGCTGGAGGCACCTGAAAAAACTGTAATCCACTGGTAGCCCCATCACTCGCGGGGGCCCCCCAGGGGAGGCTGGGGCGAACTCTGTGGCGGGTGAAGCGAGGATCGCCATCTCCACCGGCCCGGAGTGGCGGTGAAACAGCCGCTGGACTGAACTCTGGCCTGGGCAGTGGGTGGTCTGGCGAAGTATCCTGGAGAGGCTGAAGGAGGGATGGGGGCGCGCGTCGAGGAGGGGGGAGAGCGAGGGGAGGATGGAAAGGCATCTGCCAAAGGATAGGAGTCAGGGGGGGCCGCCGGGGGAGGAGGGAGGGGGGGGCGGGGGGGGGAGGGGGGGAGGAGGGAAGAGTGCTCTCCGGGTGGGGGGGAGGGGAGCCGGGGGTCGCAGAGTGCGGCCGGGGATCCTCAGGGAACTGCTCCAAGGAGGGGGCGGGGCCCCCCGCGGGGGGAGGCGGGAGTGGGGTCTCCACGTGGGAGACTCCTCCATCGGCCTCAGCAACGGGCACTGAGACTGAATCCTCGTCCATCGGGGTGGGACCTACCGGCCGCCTATCCCTGACTGGAGCATAAATGCGGGTAGGTGCCTGTGGGCCAGCCGGAGTCGCCCGTCCACCATCCTGTCCGCCAGCCTGCGCTGCCTGCTGGCGTCTGCGACGGTCCCTGCGAGCCGGGCGTTTCCGCCGGCGAACCTCCTGCCAGCCTCCAGCCTCCTGAGTCTGTGCGGCGTCCTCCGCCGGAGCCTGCTCGTCCGATGGTGGCGCCTGCTGTGACGAGCCAGAGATGTCCGGTCTCGGAGGTGGATGGCCACCTCTCGGGTCTCCCGCAGGGGGTCCAGAGGCAGCAAAGCGTGAAGGATTAGCCCCCTTGCGGGGACAGGAGCGTGCGAGATGGCCCATCTCCCGACATATGAAGCACTGACCGGGGAGGCCCGAATACTCCACGCGCTGAATCAGATGTCCTCCAGAAAGACAAGGGAGGAGGATCGTCTTCGGGAGGGACTCCGGTGACGAAACAACAACACGAATGGCCGGGAGTCCTGCTGCCCGAGCAACCACTGAAGCCGCGGTCTGTGGCACCTCCACCACCTGCCCGAAAGCCTTGCCTATGGCCGGCAGGAGGGGCAAGTACTCCCTTCGGAGACCTGGAAAGCAGACGGTGATGGGGAATCCAGTCGCGCCTGCCAGTGGATCAGACGATGGGTCGAAACCGTGTGTCCATCGCGCCAAGAACGCCCGAGAGGAGCGTAGGGCAATGGGGCTCCGAGCCAGCACCCTCTGAGCTGCTGGTGGGGACTCGAACTCCACCTGGTAGTAGCCGCGGCCTAAAAAATCCACGCTGACGATTCTGGCAGTCTCGCCGATGAGGCTACCCTGAAGTAGGTCGCGTAACTCTCTCCGCATTGGGCGGCTACCCACCACCTTGCAAACCAAGGAGGAGGCCTCCAAAGAAGAAACGGAGGACGCGAGAAGCTGCTGCTCTGCATCTGAGAAGTCTAGTCGAAGACCTGTATCGGTCGGGGCTGACGGAGAGGCTGCCATGGAGTCCTCCTAGGGGAAAAAAGACCAGGTACTGGCTGAATCGACGAGACGAACCCAAGAAAGACCACGCCACTCCGCTGAAGACGCCGAAAAAAACAAAAAAGGGGGGGGGGGGGATGGGGGGGGCTGAGGCAGGGAGAAAGGGAGAGGCAGGGACGGGGGGCGGAGAAGCCGACGACGCAAGGAGGGGGGGGAAAGGAGGTGGAAAAAGGCGGGCGGGGGGGAGGGAGAGAGGCGGAGGAAGAAAGATGGCGAGGGGGGGGCTGCGCAGAGAAGGCGAGAAAAGGGGGGGGAAGTGGAGGGCGGCGCGGAAGAGGAAGGCCGGGGGCGGAAGGGTCTGGCTCAGGCGGGGGGCAGAGGGGGGCAGGCGGGATGAAGGCGGAGGGGAGGAAGGGCTGCGGGGACAGGCGGGTGAAGGCGGAGGGGAGGAAGGGCTGCGGGGACAGGCGGGTGGAGGAGGGGGAGGAGGCGGCGGCGACTGCGAAGGGGGAGGCGCAGGGGGCAGCGGGCTACACGCGCTGCATCACTTCCCTGACCAAGTATCTTATAGATGTAATTGGATCAGCTCGATCAGAAATGATCTTGACTACGTTAGAGTAAAAAGTTATCCTGGTGGAATCGCCCGTGCTTTCCGGTAAAGGAAGTTTTTCCGGGTTTGGTTTTGGAACAACCGACGGATTAGTCTCTTATCCGGATATCCGTGGGTGAGGCCCCGAATGTGGGACCCCTGTCCCGCGCGAGAAGTGCTACTTCCGCTGCTAGTATCCCGAATCTGTTGCTCGGTGGGAACATGGAACTTACAATCTTCTTGAGTCTAGCCTTTTCAAAGCGCAAAAGAACCCAATCACCCAATGCAAACTCTAAATCACGTCTGTGACGGTCTACGGCTTTCTTTTGCTTCTGCTGAGTTTTCTGGAGTGCCAACTTAACTCTCCGATAAGCTTCATCCATACTCTGCACATACTGAACAGCCTCAAAGATTTTATCCTTTGTATGCAAAATGGGTGGTACCTTCTTCTCTCCTTCCACAATCTCAAAAGGCGCCTTGCCTGTTGAGGTATGAACAGTGTTGTTATATGCAAACTCCACCAAAGGAAGATACTTTTCCCATTGTTGCTTGTGCTCCGACACATAACACTTAAGAAGATCCAACACTGTAGAGTTAGCCTCTTCCGACTGACCATCTGTTTGTGGATGAAATGACGATGAAAACTTGAGAGTTGTACCCATGTTGTCAAACAACCCTCTCCAGAACAAACTCGTCATCCGTGGATCACGGTCACTAATGATAGACGTAGGCAAGCCATGATACTTGAAGATGTTCGCCATGAACAACTTCACCATATGATCCACTTTGATCGTCTTTCGCACGGGAATGAAATGGGCCTGCTTACTGAACCTGCATATAATAGTCCAAATGCCATCATTGCCCGTTTGTGTTCGTGGAAGATCAAATATAAAATCCATGGCAATGCTCTCCCAAGGTCTATCTGGAATAGGTAAAGGCTGTAATAACCGTGGTGTCTTTTGACGGTCAAACTTTACCTTCTGACATACGATGCATTGCCTCACAAAGGCATCAACATCTCTTCTCAAGGTTGGCCAATAAAAGAAAGTCTCCACTGCTTTTACCGTGGCGTCAATACCTCTATGACCTGCATACGGTGGAGCATGACTTTCAATCATAACGTTGAGTCGCAATGGCCTGGTAACACAGAGTCTGCCATGCATCAATAAAAATCCATCTCTGAGAGTATAATGCTCATGCCGCTGACCCTCAGACATCTGATCATACAACTTTTCAAAGTCCTCATCATGGGCATACTGCTCTTTCATTTCATCAAGCTCATGATGATAAGTAAGTGAAACTGCAGAGACTTGTGGCTTGCGTGACAAAGCATCTGCCACTACATTCTTTTTGCCTTCCACATGTACAATCTGGAAGTGAAACATAGACAAAAGATTTGCCCAACGCATATGCTTCTCTGAAAGCTTAGTCTGCGTGAGGAAATAACGCAAGGTCTGATGCTCTGTCTGCACAGTGAAATCAGCCCCAAGCAAGTAGTGTTTCCATGTAGAAAGAGCGTGAATTACAGCCAACATCTCTTTCTCATAAACTTGTAAATGCTTCTCGGCATCTTGCAATATTCTACTCTCATAAGCGATCACATGTCCCTCTTGCATGAGAACTGCACCAATGCTACTTCCGCATGCATCACACTGGACAATAAAAACCTTTCGGAGGTCCGGTAGCACCAATACTGGATCCGAAGTAAGCTTTTCTTTGAGCTTTTTGAATGCTGTGATTTCCCGATCAGCCCATCTAAACGGAGTTGCCTTCTTTGTTAAGGCATGAAGAGGCGAAGCAGTTTCAGCAAAGTACCATATGTACCGCCTGTAATAGGAACACAATCCTAGAAAACTGCGTACATCATGCACGGTCCTCAAATCTGGCCAATTAAGAATTGCTTCCACCTTTGCTGGATCCATACGGACTCCATGCTCAGACACAATATGCCCCAAGAAATGTATCTCTTGCAAAAAGAATTCACTCTCTTTGCCATTAACAACCAGCCTATGGTTCCTGAGTTCTGCAAACACAATGGCCAAATGCCTTCTATGCTCTTCCTCCGTTTGTGAATGCACAATCATATCATCAAAGAAAGTGCCCACAAAACGCTCTATGAGGTCTGAAAATCCTGTCCATCATTCTGTTAAATGTGGCAGGTGCATTTGTCAAACCAAAGGGCATAACCAAAAACTCATACAACCCAAACGTGGTTCGGAATGCTGTCTTATGCACATCCTCGGGTCTAATTCGTATCTGATGATACCCGCTTTTCAAGTCAATACGACTAAAGACTGTGGAGCCCTGTAAGCGATCCAAAATGTCATCGATCCTTGGTATGGGGAATCGATTCTTGATGGTGTTCTTGTTCAGCGCCCTGTAGTCAATACACATGTGCCAAGAACCATCCTTCTTTTGCACTAAAAGTACAGGTGAGCAAAAGGGTGATGAGCTAGGCTGTATCAACCCTTTATTCAAAAGCTCCTGCACCTGACTCATAATCTCTTCCTGTTGGGCTGCACTCACATGGTACGGCGGTCTATTCGGTGGAGTACTACCAGGAATTAGATCAATGGCATGATCTTCTGGCCTCTCAGGAGGAAGTTCTCTTGGCAATGACTCGGAAAAACAATCTTGGAACCCACATAAGAAATCAGTCCTGTCCTTATCTAACATAGACAAATTAGACTTAGACTCATCATCTTGTGCATCCTTTACATAAATCAAGTACGCGGAAAGATGCTTTTTCATTACTGATGAAATTGCCGAAGCGGATATAATAGGAACAGATTCCCCTTTAAGTTTCACATCCAATACATGTTCTTTCCCTCTATGAGTCAGAGTGATTTTCCTATTGTATGTATCCACCACCGCATGTACTCTGTGGCACCATGGCATACCCAACAAAACATCACAGCCATCAAGTGGCATGATGAAGAACTCTTCGCTGTCCACATAACCCTGCAAATGAAGCCGAAGCTTCCCAATGATAGGAGTAACGGGTTCTGCATACCCTGGACAAGCCATGTTAGCCTCATGTAACGGCCCCATCTCCTCTGCACGGATCCCCAATCGGCCAGCCAAATCTGGTGAAATAAAGTTGGCTCTAGCACCTGTGTCAAAGAATATCAAGGCATTCTGATCTCTCACTTTGCCCCATGCCCTGCACAACTCTGTCTCCTCACCACCTGGCTGTTCCCCCATAAGATCAGGAACTAGCCCTGCAGAAGGTTTTGGCTTCTTTGACTTGGGCTCTCCTTTATTGTCGGAGTCCTTTTGGGACTTTCTCTTGGGACAATTAAATGACATATGCCCCTCTTCAGTACAGTAAAAACATTTCCGAGCATCTCTCAAAGCCTGTCTTTCCTCAGAAGTTCTCTTGGGCATTGGCAACTTCTTGTATCTCGTCTCTGAAGACCCTTTAGCATCACGAGAAGCATGCCCAGATTTTTTAGCTTTCTTGCTCGAGTTCTTACCTCCTTTAATGTTAGAACATGAAGTCAAAGTGAGTGTTCTAGTGTGTCTAAAGTGAGTTTTATGTCTAGTCTTTGTGTAAGTGCCATGTGGCATATTGGGATTTATCCCATATACATGTGACACTTAGAGTGTGTGTGCCTATCCTATAAAGGCATTGTACTTTCTAGTCTTACACAATCAATCAACATCAAGCTCTCTTGGTCTACATGTGAGTACTCTTGGTTATCATTGTTTTGCACTTGTATTATCATTTCATTTCCATTCCGTTCCGTTCCTGTGCCTTCATGTGGTATCAGAGCAACTGCTCCTTTGCTCCTAGAGATTGAGGAGAGGGAGGCCAAAAAGAGAAGCCATGCCCTCTCTCTCTTTCTCTAAGTGCAAGAGAGTATGCTCTCCTCCATCTTGAAGACCTCTACTACCTGCTGCCCGTCTTCTCCAAGTGGCTGCCCCGATTTCTGCTCCACGTTTTGCTCCATCAGGCCGCCTCTATTGCTGGAGATTTGCCCGCCATATTCTGCCCCGATTCTGCCCTGAATCCAGGCCGCCACATTCCTGCGCGTCTTCTCCAACAGGCCGTTGCTGCTGTCCACGAATTTCTACAACAAGCCGTTTGTTGCTGCCGCTCCTGTTCAGGCCGCCACACTCTGCTGTCCTGCTGCCGCTCCTGTTCAGGCCGCCACTCTGCCCAGCTGCCCGTAATTTTCTGTTCGAGACAATGCAGGAGCTGCCCCACATTGCTGTCCTGAATTGATGCTGATCTGTTCGTGATGATGGAGCTGCCCACGAATTTATGAAGCCGCTGCCCTGCTTTATCTTCAACAGGCCGCTGCCCTGCTTCATCTACTCCAACTACCCGTGATGCCCTCTTCGTTCATGGATTATCTTGCTCCAATTCGTGACTGCCCCTGGATCTAGCTCGTGGCTCCCTGCTTCATTTCCTACTCGAGGTATTGACGTTCACAAGGTTCCACCTCTGAATTTGCTACTTGCAAGTTGATTGCCATGGAGTCCTCGAAAACAAGTGCCTTCATTGAAAAGTTCACTGGTAAGAACTTTCCTACATGGCAAACAAAGTTGCGTCTTATCCTTATGAAAGACGGGGTGTGGAATGTTGTTTGTGGCAAGGATAAAAAGCCACAATCGGATGAGAAGAAAATTCTACACTGGGAGAATTTAAACGACAAAGCCCTTTCTCTCATTGGTTTGGGTTTGGGTGATGAAGTTATTCATCATCTTGACTTTGATTCCACTGCTCAAGAATTATGGGAGAAGTTTGAAGGTCTCTTTGGCAATAAGGTAATCAATTCTAAGGTCTTCCTCCGTCAAGAATTCTTCAAACTCCAGATGAAGCATGAGGACTCTCTTCTCGCTCATCTGAATCATATGGAGTCTCTCATCACTCAACTTGCTGCGTTGAAGGCCCCAGTTGGGGATGAAGACCAAGTCGCGGTGCTCCTCACGAGCATTGAAGAAATTCCTAAGTATCGGGAGATTATACCAGCATTAAGAGTGGCAAGCATGAGCTACCATGACATGGTTGCTATGCTTCTTGATCATGAAAGAAGGCATATTGATACTCCTGACGCCAATGCACTATTTTCTAAAGGGAGGTTTCCTAAAGGGAAAGGTAACTTCAAACCTTTCAAGTGCACTTACTGTGGAAAGCTTGGTCACACCGAAGATCGTTGCTTCCAGAAGCTGGCCAAACAACAATCTAAAGACCATGCCAACTTGGTTGGGACTATATCCAACGAAGACGAAGACGATGCAGACACCTCTACTCCAAATCATGCTCTCACTGCTCACATCCAAGATCTCTCTCTTGATGAAGAGGTCTATGCACCGGATGATCTTGACTTTGTTTTTTGAGTGTGTTGAAGGTACTCTGCCTTGGGAGTCCCCCTAAAATGAATGCAAATAAATCATGTGTGTTGAGTCAATAAAGGTTCACAGCCTTGGATTGTCCTCCTAAAATGTTGTAATCTTTCCTGTTTTTTCGTGTCTGACTCCCCACCATTCTGTTATGGAGTCAGGAGGGGGATGTATTGTGGAGTCATGTATTGGCTTTGATAGGATCTCAGGTTGCTCCAGTTGTCTAGACCTCTGAGTTGTTCATGCATCCATGCATGATGAGCCTCTGAGCCATGCTTGATGAGCCTCTGAGTCATTTGTACCATGCTCACTAGCCTCTGAGCCATGCTCACTTGCCTCTGAGATTGTGTGGGAACTATGTCTAGTTCTAACTTGGAGGTTGGTAGTCCGTCATTGCCATGTTCTGTTCTTGGCTCATTCCAGTAGTCTCTCACCTTGCCTTCATCGGGGGGTGTTAGAACATGAAGTCAAAGTGAGTGTTCTAGTGTGTCTAAAGTGAGTTTTATGTCTAGTCTTTGTGTAAGTGCCATGTGGCATATTGGGATTTATCCCATATACATGTGACACTTAGAGTGTGTGTGCCTATCCTATAACGGCACTGTACTTTCTAGTCTTACACAATCAATCAACATCAAGCTCTCTTGGTCTACATGTGAGTACTCTTGGTTATCATTGTTCTGCACTTGTATTATCATTTCATTTCCGTTCCGTTCCGTTCCTGTGCCTTCATTTAAACCCAGATGATCCTCCAGTAACGCATTAACTGTCATAGCATTTTCAATCATTTGTGACATGTTCGTTACTCCAGTCTTGATACAATAATCACGCACCTCTTTGGGCAACCCACAACAATACTTATCTACCTGCTCAGAAAAAGGCACTGCACGGTAAGAAGTCACTGAGAGTAAAGCTTCCCAAAACTTCTTGTTATAATCTTCCAAATTTTCACATTTTGAAGCATCCAACTTGTGCCATGCGGTCATAACATCCACCTCAAATGTAGATGTGAGCCATACAGAAGAGAAGACCTGTTTAAACTGTACCCAAGTAGTGGGTGCTATGCCCTGCAAAAGAAGAGTAGACCACCACTGCAAAGCATTGCCCTTGAGAAAAGTGGCAGCTTTCCTCACCTTAGAGGACTTTGTGTAATTCCCACCAGAAAAAGCAACATCAAACTGCTGTAAAAAGGTAAGTGCTTTCAGTTTATCTTTGGCTCCACTGAATGTATCAAACTTCACTGCAGCTCCCCCTTCCTTATAATCCTTCGCCTTACCCATAGGCGTTAGATTATCATATGGACGTGGCTTCGCAAGATTGCTGCCCCCAACATTCATGCCCATCATAGGGTCAACATTTCCCATTCCCACACCTGGCATGCCATACATTCCAGCCATGTTTCCAAACATTCCGTTATGCATACCTGGCTGCATGCCACCATACATATTTGCTTGCATTCCAGGTTGCATGCCCCCAAACATATTTCCTTGCATACCGGACTGCATACCACCATACATATTCCCCTGCATACCAGGCTGAAAATTCGCTCCAACAGGTCCTGGCATACCCATGCCTCCCTGAGGGTAACCCCCAGTCATGGATTGAAACACAGAGCCACCACCAAAATAACCTGGATGCATATTCTGCTGAGGAAAGGATGGCTGTCCAAAGAAAGAACTCTGAGAGTTAGCACCATAAGCATGCTGCATGTTCGGAAACTGGCCAAAAGATGGATCCTGTGGGATGGCACCACTATGACCTTGAGGGAGGTTCTTAGAACGAACCTTCTTCTTCTTCTTTTCGGGCTCTGTACGGGATCTCATAAATTCAGCAAACTTCTCACTTTGTGTGAGCTGCATAAATACATCCATAACACCAGCCAAACGATCTTTAAACCGAGCATCATCATCCTCTTTACCAAGTACATCTTCTGGCTGTGTTACATCCTCATAATGCTCAACATCTGTAGCCTGTTCTCCTGCAAGATTATCCTCAGATACATCTCTCTCAGGAGAGGTCTCTTGCTCTTCCTCTTCATGGTAAAAATACTCATCCTCTGTATCAGACATGTTGCTGAATTTTTCAGCGATGGCTTTCCTCGAGGCAACCACGAGCTCACCCCCTTAAGAAAGTTGATGATTGGTCCCGGGGACGGAACCTTGAAACCGGCCTCTGGTAGAAACCAAAGTGCGGTAGACTAGCAGTCACCCGTCCACTTGTAGTCTAGATATGAAAACAAAATAGATTGGAGCTAGAGTGCCCCAAATCTGAAAATAGATCGACACCTGTTGGCCCCAAAGCTTGGCGCCCCTTGCGGTATTTCTTTATTCAATTTCACAAATATGTAAGGCTGAGTACAACAAAATCAGCCAAGAGAATACACCTGTATGTCCAATCTGACAGCCCACAATACCTCTTAGCACAGAGGATTCACACACACAGATCTGTGTCTCAAAGCAACACACTGTGCCTCCCTCTGATCAGCCAAGACCATTTAGCAGGGCAGCCATGAGCATACATCTGGCATATCTCATGCACATGATTCAACATCTCAGCACAAACATACATTCACTGTTCAATCTCTGTCTCCACCCTTTTCAATCTGCCATACCCCCTCATCTCACAAGGGGCCAAATAGCTCAAAGTTGCAACAGACATAAGGCAATAGAAAGAGAGATAGATGAACAAATTCAGAGCTTACCAAAATCAGCTCGTGGATCTGCACTGGAGGAAGTGATTGTACCAGTCTGTACTTGCACACTTGTTTCAACAACTCTGCTTCACACGTGTGGGTGTACCTGTCTATATCTTCCTCTCTGCATCCACCTTAGTGTTGTATCTGACTGTACAGACCTGAAAAACTGCACTGTACCAGTCCGTACTTGCCACGTGTCACTGTACTTGCATGCGCCGCCTGCAACCACTCCCTGTACCCGACTGTACTTGCTCAGCCAGTTCAGCGCCGCCTGTACTACCAGATCTGTCCAGCGCCGCTAGCACCTGTACTGTCCAGCGCCGCCAGCTTCTGTTCTGTCCGTACAGTCAACAGAACCTCCAGCAGCAGTTCTGTACCTGTGCGCAGCCTATACCAGCAGATGTACCCGCAGCAACACCTATGTGCAGCCTATACCAGAAGGTGTACCTGCAGAAGCAGCCTGTCCGTACAGAGCTGCACGGCTGGTTTGCACAGATAATCAGCAGCCCAAAATTCTGCAGGCAGCAGCTGACTAGTTCCCTCCTGCTTTTCCACGCTTCCCACCAGCACGTATGCTACACGCTTTTCCAAAAAGAAGAGAGAGAAAGAAGAGAGAGAGGCATGCACTCCAAAAGTGGAGTTGCCCCCTCCCCATATTAATCCTAGGGCCCCAACTTTAATTGTTATTAAAGTTCCCTAGGGGCCACTAAGTGGAGTTGCCCCCTCCCCATATTAATCCTAGGGCCCCAACTTTAATTGTTATTAAAGTTCCCTAGGGGCAACCATTCATAAAACATTAAAATATTAATGTTCTAGTTCCCCCCTTCACACCTAGGGATGTCCACACATCATTATCTCTGTCCGGGCACCCCACATGTGAATCATTTGATATTTTGACTCAGCAACCACCACGCCCACACTTGTACTGTTCCATTTTCACAGGGCCATGACAACTTCCCGGATTAGAGATGCCTGGGACTTTTTGTTCTAGAGCTTCGCAGACACAGGGAGTCCTTAGTGAGATCCAAAAGCCGAGGGCCGATCCACCCACCATACCCAGACCACATGCTAGAGCAGGAGCTGGGCTGAGAGGTGTTATAGCCTATTGCTCCGCCTCAGCCAAACTTTCGCTAGGAGTGGCGGGTCATGTCTCACAGCTGCCCTCCAGGTGGAAATACTAGCGCACAAGGGCCCTCCCCAAACACAATGTACACAGGATGATGTATTGGGTCAGAGTGATGAGTTTGCAGAGTCGTCCTCATAGAAGGCTCTTACATCAAGGCAAAATGACTATTTTGAGTCCTTGCTTGGGATGGACAATACACATGATGCACTTGGTATGGATACACAGGACATGTTGCCATCTTATGAGATGTACAGCATGTAATTGTTTGGCCCTCCTAGCTCTATTTCACATGATGAAACCCATGCCTGAACACCAGACATGTGGAAGAGACATGGGGACAGGGTCCATAAGGTTTTATTAAGAAAAAGCACCATTCTTGGTCATTGACCGCAAGCCAAGGGCACCATTGGAAAGAGGAGACTGAGCCGGACCAAAAGGCTAAAAGGCGCTTTCTCAAAAAGTAGCTCTAAGGCCAAAAAAGCAAGGCCTTAAAGCCAGAAAAGCAAAACACCAAAAGTTGAGTAATATTTTATTAATAAAAGTAAAAAGAGCAAAAGCAAAGGCAAAAAGGGAAAAGCAAAGCATAGAGAGGCAAAGCAAAAGCATGATGGCTTTTTCGCAAAAAGTAGGGCCCTTCCCAAGTATAAAAGAAGCTAGAGCCCTCTTGTTTTGGGTATCAAGCTTGTGGAGAGCAAGGAGGCCCTCATCTTCATCCACCCGCAAGGTTGATTCCGTACATACGTACGGATCCGTACAGTACGGTACAGCCGTACGGTACGGTACAATACCGTACTGTACGGATCCGTACGGAAACTTCTAAAAAAATAATAAATGGCGTGGCGTGGCGAAACGCGTGTGGCGACCATGCGCTTGTGGATAAGCGACCAAATTTTGGGCATTTGTGAATACTTGCACAATCGTGTGTACCTGCAAAACTCTGCAGAGTAACTTCTTCGCTCTTCTTCGCTCTCTCTCACGCCCAGGCTTCATCATGCCGCGCAAGACTAACCCGAACTGGGCAATCCACACCAATGTCCTGAGGGTTGTTAACACCCCTTCTCAGCAAGGGTCAGGTACTCGGCTATGGGCATGCAAGTATTGCGGGGAGCAGTACACTAGCACCATAACTCGCGTCATCAAGCACATGACAGGTATCGGGTGCACCAATCAATGTGGTCCATGTGATAAAATACCACAAGCTGTGAGGGACCAATTGATTGCGGAGAATTGTCCTGCAATGGGTGGTGCAAGCAGTGTTAGAGGTGGTGAAAGTACGCAAGATGCTCTCCATGATGCTTTTATTGGAGATGTTACAGGTTCAGGTACAGTAGATGAGGGTGAAAGTCTTTCGGCTTCAGCCCAATCCACCACAGGCAGGAAGAGGGCACGTATTGCTGATGATAGGACCTCCTGCCACAAGATGCGAGAGGTACAAGGGAGGCATCAAAGCAATCCACTCTGCGTTCTTGTATCTCATCACAAGCTTGGGTAAAGGAGCGGCAAAGGGTGGCAGAAATGGAGATTTGTCGTACTCTTATTGAGTGTAATATATCCTTCAATGTGTTAAGGACAGACCAATGGAAAAGAATGGTGAAAGCAATTGCGCAGGTAGGGCCTACTGAGACATGGACAGGTCTTCAGTATACGAAGATGCGTACATCCATGTTGGATGAGCAGAAGGCCTTGATAGACAAGGCGCTCACACCTGTGAAAGCAGGTTGGCAGGAGTTTGGATGCACTATTATTTCAGATGGGTGGGCAGACATTCGCAAGAGGCACATAATCAATATCCTTGTGTCATCTTGCTTGGGCACCTATTTCTTGTGTGCCGTGGATGCAGGGAGAGCAGGCGACAGGATCACAGGGGAGTTCATTTATGGCCACATTCGACAGGCTATCCTTGAGGTTGGGGAGGACAATGTTGTGCAGGTGGTGACCGACAACGCCTCTAACTGCAAGGCAATGGGTCAAATGGTCGAGGCAGAGTTTCCACATATAGTGTGGACTCCATGTGCTGCCCATTGTCTTGATTTACTTATGGAAGACATTGGGAAGCTTGTTTGGGTGCAGCCCATTGTTGCAGATGCTGTAAAGATCACCACCTTCTTCCGCAAGAAGCATCAGGCTCTTGCCATCTTTCGGAGCCATAGCCCTTTGGATATGGTGAGACCATCCAAGACCAGGTTTGCCTACATGTTCTTGGTCTTGGATAGGCTCTACAAGATAAGAGATTCACTATCATCAACAGTTGTGGATCCAAGGTGGCGACAGATGCATCATTCAGAGGATGAGCGTACAAAATACTTGCAGAGGCGGATCCTGGATGATGATTTTTGGCAGCAAGTTCATAGCCTTTCAGTTGCACTTAAGCCCGTGTATGTCCTTCTCCGACTTACAGACATGGAGGGCTCAACTTTGGGGCTGGTCTTTCATTTGTTTATGCAAATGAAAGACCATGTTGCTCAGTGCTCCATGATGACTGCTCAACGGTAAGCGATAGTTCTAATTTCTTCCTCTTTCTTTGATTTTTATGACTTCTCGATTCTCGATTCTCTTAGCCCAAAGCCGCCGCCGCCGCCGCCGCCGCCGAGCTCCGCTCGGCCGCGGCCCATCTTTGGAAGCTTGAACTTGGGCATGAAGCTTGGACATGACCATGGAACTTGGGTATATAGCTTGGGCATGAAGCATGGAACTTGGATATATAGCTTGGGCATGAAGCATGGAACTTGGATATATAACTTGGGCATAAAGCTTGGGCATGAAGCATGGAACTTACACATGGAACTTGGATATATAGCTTGGGCATGAAGTTTCGGTAAGAAACATGGAACTTATACATTGGACTTGGACTTGGACTTGGACTTGGACTTGGACTTGGACTTGGATTTGGAGTTGGATCTAGACTTGGACTTGGACTTGATCTGGACTTGGATCTAGACTTTGACTTGGATCTGGACTTGGACTTGGACTTGGACTTGGACTATTTGGATTTGGGTTCATTGGACTTGGATTCATTGGATTTGGATTTGGATTTGGATATTACATTTGGTACTAGCCCGGTGAGAGATATTTGTGGATCATCCTCACACGGTGTGCTCGGCATCACAAAGCTCGTGCCTCGACCTCGACATCGACTTGGATATCCTTTTTTTTTTTTTTTGGGGAAAAACGATCCTTCTATTAGTTAATGAGAAAACGCCATAAGGCTACAAAGCTCACCTCGCAAGGAGGGATAAAAAACACAGTGAACACCTGAGCTCCACCCCCGTGGCTGGCCGCTCTCTGGGGGGGGCTACCTAGTAGTACATGTGGGAGGTGAGAAAAGCAAAACTGGAGGTCTGTAGTGCCAAGTGACATCCTCGCCCCTCGCGGTGAGGAAAGGGCCAGGCTGCCAAGTGCGGAGGAAAGCCTTGCGGCGCCCTCTCATGCGATCCGAGTCGCCCTGGAGTTTCCCCCAGTGTCCTCTCAAGGTGTGAATGATGTCCACCCAGAGGGCCTGTATGACCTCCGCCGGTGGAGTCGCCTGGCGGTCAATGGCCTCCCTGCATCGAGCTCTCCATATGTGCCAAGCCGTCATGCTGCTGATCATCTCCCATCTGTGCCCGACCCCCTCCTGAGGGGCTGCCGAAGAGAAGTCTGGTGTCGAAACCACCGCCATCGCCCTGTCAGAGACCTGGATGGTCGCACTGCCAGGGACGTCCTCATATCCAAGGGCCGGGCCGCTGTCCGTGGCCCAAGCCACCGCACCCCACGTCACCAGCATCTCACCTGGTGAGCCTGCAAAAACCATCCTGAGAGCGCGTTGCCAGACCTGCTGTGCATGTGGGCAATCCCATAAGCAGTGCCGCTGCGACTCCTGTGCATGGCCGCACCGAGGGCAGGACGCTGGGTGTCTGCCAAAAGCTAGCCAAGCCCCCACAGCCAGTCCTCTATGCGCTGTGAGCCAGAGAAAAAGCGTCAACTTCTGGGGCCGGAAGCTGGCCCAAAGGCGCTACCAGAAGTCCCTAAGAAAGGCGGGGGAGAGCCCCTGTCGCCGCCAATGCTCGGCCGCCGCCGGGGTGCTCGCTATCCTGTGCCTCTGAATCCGCCGCCCCAGCCTCGCTGTGTACTGAAAAAAGGGGATGCCTGGGCTGGTAGGGGCCGAGTAGGGATCTCACCAAAACCACTCACCTGGATCCCACTGAAGGCGAATAAGAGGCCTGCTGTCCCAAGCCCATAATCTCCAAGAACAGTCCTCCCCTATCGAGGCCGGTGAGGGGTCTACATGCCACTGTCTCTGATGAAAGCCGACCACCCGCACCCTTTGAAGAATACAACCCTGGAGCCCATCCAAATCTAGTCGTGTCCTCTGAAGCTGGCCACCCTCTCCCACCTCAAAAGTGAGTGGGGCGACTCTCTCCGCTGTGCCGCAGACCGCTAGAAGGATCTCATGCCGAGTAAAGACACCCATCCACTGTGGAGGTGGAGGGTCTTGTACTGGGGTCCGCCACTCCCGGGGGATGGCCGCCTCAATGTCCTGTCTCATCAACTCTCTGCCCCTCATCCCACTGAGTCTCCTCTCCTGAGCCTCTAGAGGCAGCTGCTGAAAACATATCCAGTCGTCTAGGGACTGGGCTGGGCCGGAGCTCAACGGGCCCCACGACACGTGAGACCGCGATCCAACCATATGGCCACTGGGAAGTCGAATCAAGGGGTTCCAGATCAATGGCTGCCTCAGGCGCTCCTCATCGGTGCCCGGGGGAGTCTGGAAGAGTGACGGCCTCAGATGCGCCCAGGCCCTCAGAAGGCTAGCTGCAAAACGCTCCTCGAAGCCAAGGCCCACTCCTCTGGATCGCTGCTCTGTAAAGATCCACCTGATGCTGGGGGTCCAGGGGCCGCTAAGAGAAGGAGTGCGGCTGAGCATCCTGGAAACAAGAAACTCCTTCCACGGCTCAGCGCCTGGCAGGAGGCCACGAACTACCAACTTGCCAAGCAAAGCTCGGCTTTGGCAAATAGGATCAACAATGCCCAGGCCGCCTCTCTCCCTCGGCTGAGTGATCACAGCCCATGCCACCTTGGCCTTGGCGGGCCGCCCGTCGCCACCGGACCAAAGAAAGTTCCTGATGAGCCTCTGCACACCTGGCCAATGCACGCCCGAGAGAAGGCCCAGCAAGAAGTGATGTACCACATGGTAGCAAGCAGAACCTGGTTGGCCACAACTACTCGGCCAGCCAGAGATAAACGAGCGGTACTCCAATACAGAAGCTTCTTCCGAATGCTCAGAAGAAGGGGGGCTATCTGCTGCTCCGGAGATATGTCAATGCCCACATAGCATCCCAAATAACGCACTGTAGTGCCGGGGGGCAGCCACTGAAAACCATCAACTGGCCTCCAAGTCGGGGGGGGCATAGAACTGACCCACAACCCACACGACTTGTGCCAGTTGATCAAAGCGCCCGAAGCTCTGCAAAACCTGTCCATGGCTAAGACGAAGCGGCGGAGGTTCTCCTCACCTCCCTGAAGATAGACAGCAGTGTCATCCGCAAACTCCGAGTCTAGGAGCTCCTCCAAGGTGCGGATGGGAAGCTTGAGGCCCCGCAAACCTGTATCCTGTGCCGTCAAAAAAGTGCTCATGGCCTTCGCCACAAAAAGAAAAAGAAAGGGCGCCAAGGGGCACCCCTGCCGCACCGAGCGCGAGAGCTGGAACCTCTCTCCGCGCACGCCCTGTATCAGCACCTGGCTATGAGCCGATGTGTAGAGTGCAGAGACCCCACGGATCCACTGAGGGGGGAAGCCCATCCTGTCCATAGTGCCTTCCAAGAAGGCCCAGTCCACCCGATCATATGCCTTCTCGAAGTCGAGAAGGAGCACTGCCAGATCCTCCTGCCGAAATCTAGCCAAAGCTGTAGCCTCCCAGAAAGAGAAAATGTTATCCAGAATGCTCCTATCCTGGATGAAGCCTGTTTGCGTGGAGTGGATGATGTCCGGAAGGTGAGGCTGAAGCCGCCTGCTGATCGCCTTAGCTAGGACCTTGTAGGCCGTGCCTAGCAAGGTGATCGGTCTCCACTGTCTAATCTCCAGTGTGTCTCCTCCCTCTTTGGGGATCAAGTGGATCAACCCCTCTGCCATGCTGTCCGGCATGACTCTCGACTCCATAATCTCCTGGAATGCCAATCTGAAGCCCCTATGTAAGAGGCCCCAGTACCTTTGGAAGAAAGCCACTGAGAGACCGTCCTCTCCTGGGCATTTGCCCCGAGGTAATGCCTGAAGAGCCTCCTCCAGTTCCGTATCCGAGAAGGGGGAGACAAGGGAGTGCTGCAAATGGGCCGGCACAACCGGTCTCGTGAAGCTCCAGACTGCCTCCTGAGCCTCTCTCACCCTGTCATCTGCTGGCTCAGCAGAGAGAAGATCCCTGTAAAAATCTGTGGCTATCGCCCGAACCCTGGGGGGATCCACCACAACCTGGCCATCAGCCTGCCGAAGACGCCTGAGACCCTCTCGTCTGAAGCGAGGCCCTGTCGCCTCAAAGAAATCTCGAGTCACTCTGTCTCCAGCCTGTGTCCAAAAAGAAGCCCGAGCATGGAATCGGAACTCCACCCTCCTCTCCTCGATGGATCTGATCTCAGTGCGAGCTGACTCCATCTGCTCTGAGATCCAAGGGCTCGTAGGATCCCTCTCCTGGAGTCTCTGGAGGGACGCTAGACTCCTCCGTAGGCTCCTCTCCTGCTCTCTGAAGGCCTCCAGACGGTCCAAGGCAGCCTATCTGAGCATCCGACTGATCTCCTGCAAGCCACTGGCAAGATCGCTGGCTGCCTATCCTCTCCTGAACTACAGCTCCTGCCAGACCTGCTCAACTCTGATCGCAATCTCGGGCTCCTCTATGAGACAATCTGGAATCCGGACGCTCTGGCCCCACTCTCCTCTCGTAGGGTCCTCGATCTGGAGAAGCACTGGAAAGTGGTCTGAAAACGAGGAGCCTGCAAGTATGCCCACAGTGCCACCTCTATCACAAGCCCACTCATCAATGTAAAACCTATCGATGCGGGAAAGGTTAACTCCTGTGGCCCGTCTATCCGAGCGCGAGAAAGATAGACTCCCCTGCAACCTGCCAAACTCCGGGAGAGTCCACGGATCCTGGCCTCTCACCTGTAGCACTAGTTCCTCCCAGGCAGCGAGCTCCGGCCCATGAATGGTCTCATGGCTGCCCCCCATCCTGTCCTCAGCATCCTCCATCATGTTGCAATCCCCTCCGAGGCACCAGTGGTCTGCCAAGGGGAGAGACTGCCTAATGGTGCTCCAGAACTCGGCTCTCCCGGTCGCCCCATTAGGGGCGTAGAAGTTGAGGAAGCCAATGCGGTCTTCCCCAACCCGAAGGATGATCCACTGCGCTCGACCCTGGACCAGAGTGCCAGAGTCCACAACCTCGGATAGAAGCTGCTCGCTGACTGAGATGCATACTCCACCCTGGTTCCCCTGGGAGCCATATGCCGGTGACCAAAAAGTGTGACTCCTGCCTGGCAAGATCTTCCCGCAGGTGCGGGTACGCCCGGCAGAAAGGTGGTGCTCCTGGATGAAAAGGATATCTATGGGTCCTCCAACGAGATCCCTCTGGATCTCCTGGCGAAGTCTGCCCCGACCAATGTAGCAGCGATGTCCACCGAGACCCTGGATGTTCCATGAGAGGATCCTCATGGATGAGCTATGGCAAGTGAAGCAACCGCCACCACTGGCTCACCCCTCTCAGCCAGCCCGGATGATCTGCCCTCCACTCTGTGAGTCTTGGGCGCCGGCTTGGAGGGAGAATAGTCACAGTCTGTCCGGGTGCGGAGTCTCTCCAAAAAGAGGGTGACCTGTCTCTGTGTCCAGCCCCACTCCGCCTTCGCCCTGTCCAGGGCATAGGCGTGAGACCAATCCTCTGCATATATGTATCTAAAGGTAGGTTGCACCCTCGGGGCGGCATGGAGGAGAATCAGTAGCACCGCCTCAACTGAGGTGTGGACCGGATCCGCCCGCCAGTCTCCTATACCAAACAAGCTCATGCGGGCTGAGTGTAATCGGGTCTGCAATAGGTCCGTGAGCCCCAAGTCACTGAAGTGGTGAGAAAACTCCAGTATCTGATCACGCAAAACTTCCTCTACAGAGTTGCAATCCCATGCTGTGTCTGGGGCAACACTGAGAGGAAAGGAGAAAGCCACCATGCTGCTCACCACTGAAGGAGAACGAGAGGGATGGCACACCACGCAAACTCGCAAGGGCGCGACCAGTGTCTCGAACGGGCCAGCATCCAGCTGGAGGCACCTGAAAAAACCGTAATCCACTGGTAGCCCCATCACTCGCGGGGGCCCCCCAGGGGAGGCTGGAGAGAACTCTGTGGGGCGGGCGAAGCTAGGATCGCCATCTCAACCGGCCCGGAGTGGCGGTGGAACAGCCGCTGGACTGAACTCTGGCCTACCCAGCTGCGCTGCCCCGGGGCAGTGGGTGGTCTGGTGAAGTATCCTGGAGAGGCCGAGGGAGGGATGGGGGCTCGCGGCGAGGAGGGGGGAGAGCGAGGAGAGGATGGAGAGGCATCTGCCAGAGGATAGGTGTCAGGGGGGGCCGCCGGGGGAGGCGGGAGGGGGGGGCTGGGGGGGGAGAGGGGGGGGTGGAAGGAGTGCTCTCCGGGTGAGGGGAAGGGGAGCCGGGGGTCGCAGAGTGTGGCCCGGGATCCTCAGGAATCTGCTCCAAGGAGCCGCAGGGGGAGGCGGGAGCGGGGTCTCCACGTGGGAGGCTCCACCAGCGGCCTCAACGGGCACTGAGTCTGAATCCTCGTCCATCGGGGTGGGACCTGCTGGCCGCCTATCCCTGACTGGAGCATAAGTGCGGGTAGGTGCCTGTACGCCAACCGGAGTCGCCTGTCCGCCAGCCTGTGCTGCCTGCTGGCGTCTGCGAGGCGACGGTCCCTGCGGGCCGGGCGTTTCCGCCGGCGAACCTCCTGCCATCTGCCAGCCTCCTGGGTCTGCGCGGCATCCTCCGCCGGGGCCTGCTCGTCAGATAATGGCGCCTGCTGTGGCGAGCCAGGGATGTCCGGTCTCTGAGGTGGATGGCCACCCCTCGGGTCTCCTGCAGGGGGTCCAGAGGCGGCATAGCGTGAAGGATGAACCCCCTTGCGGGGACAGGCGCGTGCGAGATGGCCCATCTCCCGACATGTGTAACACTGGCCGGGGAGGCCCGAATACTCCACGCGCTGTATCAGATGTCCTCCAGAAAGACAAGGGAGGAGGATCGTCTTCGGGAGGGACTCCGGTGACGGAACCACAACACGAATGGCCGGGAGTCCTGCTGCCCGAGCAATCACTGAAGCCGCTGTCTGAGGCGTCTCCACCACCTGCCCGAACGCCTTGCTAATGGATGACAAGAGGGGCAAGTACTCCCTACGGAGTCCAGGAAAGCAGATAGTGATGGGGAAACCTGTCGCGCCTGCTAGCGGGTCAGAAGCGGGGTCGAAACCATGAGTCCATCGCGCCAGGAACGCCCGGGATGAGCGGAGGGCAATGGGGCTCCGAGCCAGCACCATCTGAGCTGCCTGGGGGGACTCGAAATCCACCTTGTAGTAGCCACGTCCCAAAAAATCTACGCTGACGATCTTGGCAGGCACGCCAACAAGGCTGCCTTGCAGAAGGTCGCGAAGCTCTCTCCGCAGCATAGCTGCTTATAATGGTTACTTAGACATGCTCCACGGGGTGGCAACGATGCCGGATAGCCCAAGAAGCAAGATTTGTATATGAGAGGCAACGATGCCAGATGACTCATTGGACGGCAACGATGCCAAATAGCCTAAGAAGCAAGATTTGTATATGGGAGGCAACGATGCCAGATGACCCATTGGACGGCAACAATGCCGGATAGCCCAAGGAGCAAGATTTGTATATGGGAGAGGCAATGATGCCAGATGACCCATTGGATGGCAAAGATGCCAGATATCTTGGATTTCGCAGTCGGGCGGTCATTGCGATCAGATGGCCAAGTTGACTGTATTGCATTTTGCAGTCAGGCGGTCATTGCGACCAGATGGCCCAGATGACTGCATTGGATTTCGCAGTCGGGCGGTCATTGCAACCAGATAGCCCAGATGACGATTGTATTGGATTTCGTAGTCGAGCGGTCATTGCGACCAGATGGCCCAGATGACTGTATTGGATTTCACAGTCGGGCGGTCAATGTGACTAGATGGCCCAGATGACTATTGATAAACTCTCAGGCGGTCCTAGTGACCAGATGGCCTTGAGGATAGTCTGAGCGGTCCTAGTGGCCAGATGGCTCAACATGGTTTCGATGAAACCAGACAAGACAATCCATGAACAGGAGGATCATTACTTGTGCATTGCAGACTGTTGTATATTTGAATTTCTTTGATTTTGTGTGTTGTTTTTGATGTATGGACAATGCTTGGATTTATGGCATGTGATAGTCCATTGGGCTCCAGCCTACCTCGCCAGTACTTGGAATACCGAGTAGACGCAAATGATGCATACTTGTTTGTTAACTAGCTTGTGTCTAGTTTTTGCAGGAGGTAAGTATGCATTTATTATATCTAACACATATGACAGACCATGAAGATGTACCATCAAGAACAAGGACATCCGTCAAAGAAAAGGCATTGAGATGTTGCCAGATGAGCAGATGCCACCACGGATATGGGGGAAGACCAAATGCACAAGCTCACCAGATGGAGCTAGTACCTTGAAACATATGGATGTACTTGATGTACCTTGAAACATATGGACGTACTTGATGTACCTTGAAATATATGGATATACTTGATGTACCTTGAAACATATGGATGTACCAAGAACATATCGATATACCAAGGACATATGGATGTGCTTGGAACACTTGCAGTCCGCAATTGAGAACAACTGCAATATAAGAGGTAGGGAATGTAACTGTTTGGCCCTCCTAGCTCTATTTCACATAATGAGACCCATGTCCGAACACCAGACAGGTGGAAGAAGACATGGGGACAGGGCCCATAAGGTTTGATTAAGAAAAAGCACCATTTTTGGTCAAAAAGCAAGAAAAAGCAAAAAGTCAAACAGGGTTGACCACAAGCCAAGGACACCATTGGAAAGAGGAAACTGAGCCAGATCAAAAAGCTAAAAGACGCTTTCTCAAAAAGCAGCTCTAAGGCCAAAAAAGCAAGGCCTTAAAGCCAGAAAAGCAAAGCACCAAAAGTTGAGTAATATTTTATTAATAAAAGTAAAAAGAGCAAAAGCAAAGGCAAAAAGGGAAAAGCAAAGCATAGAAAGGCAAAGCAAAAGCATGATGGCTTTTTCGCAAAAAGCAGGGCCCTCCCCAAGTATAAAAGAAGCTAGAGCCCTCTTGTTTTGGGCATCAAGCTTGTGGAGAGCAAGGAGACCCTCATCTTCATCCACCCACCGCCGCCACCGCTCAGCTCAGCCACCCCAGAGCCGCCACCGCCCAGCTCAGCCACCTTAGAGCTACCGCCACCCAGCTCAGCCACCTCAGAATAGCCGCCGCCCAGCTCAACCACTCCAGAGCCGCCCAGCTTTGGATGCTTGAACTTGGACATAAACATGGAACTTGGATATATAGCTTGGGCATAAAGCTTGGGCATGAAGCATGAAACTTACACATGGAACTTAGATATAAAGCTTGGGCATGAAGCATGGAACTTGGATATATAGCTTGAGCATGAAGTTTGGGTATGAAACATGGAACTTAGATGTTGGACTTGTACTTGGACTTGATTTGGACTTGGACTTAGATCTGGACTTGGACTTGGATTTGGACTTAGATCTGGACGTGGACTTGGATTTGGACTTAGATCTGGACTTGGACTTGGATTTGGACTTAGATCTGGACTTGGATTTGGACTTGGATCTGGACTTGGACTTGGATCTGGACTTGGATTTGGACTTAGATCTGGACTTGGTTTTGGACTTGGATTTGGTTTGGATTCATTGGATTTGGATATTAGATTTGGTACTAACCCAGTGAGAGATACTTGTGGGTCATCCTCGTGGTGTGCTCAGCATTAGAGATCTTGTGCCTCAACATCGACATCGACTTGGATATCCTACATTGGCATATCTGTTTGTTTTGTATTCATTGATTGTATTGATCCTGGCAAGCATGCCCATGGATTGTTCCTGAATAAATTCCTAAAAGGGGTCGGGGCTTGTTCCCCGCTCAATGTCGTGTACTGTGCAAGATCCCTATTCCCTTCTATCTCTCCCCTCTCTATATATGTCTTTATCTTTTGGACACATGGTTGAGTCTGTCACTTCACGCCCCACTGGGATTACACAGCACGATTTAGATCACGGTGTCCCACAATGCACTCATGCATTGCGCACGTATGCAAAGACTGTGCAGAGTCGAGGACAAAGTGAACATGCTCACAGTGGACTTTGCTCCAAGGATCCGCCTTCTACAGCATTACGAGACGCGGGTCTGGACTCTCGCCAAGCATTTGCTTAGGTCCAGAATCAAAACCCTCTCTTTACCATGAGGATTATCTCATTGAATGTGCAGGGTTTAGGGAGGCTTCGCACGTGTAGTAGGAGGAAGCGCCTTGTTAAGGATCAGCTCCACCCTATTATTACATGTGGACGTATGGATGTGATGTGTAGCTGTTTGGTCCTCCTAGCTCTATTTCACATGATGAAACCCATGCCCGGACACAAGACAAGTGGAACAAGACATGCGTAAGGTTTGATCAAGAAAAAGCACCATTCTTAGTCAAAAAGCAAGAAAAAGCAAAAAGTCAAACAGGGTTGACCGCGAGCCAAGGACACCATTGGAAAGAGGAGACTGAGCCGGATCAAAAAGCTAAAAGGCTCTTTCTCAAAAAGCAGCTCTAAGGCCAAAAAGCTTAGGCCTTAAAGCTAGAAAAGCAAAGCACCAAAAGTTGAGTAATATTTTATCAATAAAAGTAAAAAGAGCAAAAGCAAAGGCAAAAAGGAAAAAGCAAAGCATAAAAAGGCAAAGCAAAAGCATGGACAAGCTTTTGGCAAAAACAAGAGCCCTTTTCAAGTATAAAAAGGCTTTAACCTCTCTTGTAGCATCATGAAGGATATCGTGGAGTGTGTGCGCATCATTATGATCATGGAGAGCTTCTTCTTCGCCATATCCATGGGTGATATGGACACGTGTATGGAGCTGTCCGGACAAAAATTTCAGAAACCCTAAAACTGCTCCATAAACCCCAAAATTTGCTTTTTGGATGTTTTTATCGCCCAAAAACCATTAGAACAGGTTTCATATTAGTTTTCTTGCCAGAAAGAGTTTTCCATGGTTTTCTTCATCGACAAGGTTGTAGGAGTTGTGGAGATTACTCATGGGAACTTGGACTACTTGAACTTGGATTTGAACTTGGACATAGAGCTTGGATATGGAACATAGAGCTTGGACATGGAGCATAGACATGGAGAACTTGGACATAGAGCTTGGGCATGGAACTTCGACATGAACATGGAACTTAGACATATAGACTTGGACTTGGTTTTGGATTTGATTTGGACTTGGAACTTGGACTTGGATTCATTGGATTTGGATTTGGATTTGGATATTGGATTTGGTACTAGCCCGATGAGAGATATTTGTGGGTCATCCCCATGGTGTGCACGACATCAGAGATCTCGTGCCTCGACAATGACATCGACATCGACTTGGATATCCCACATTGGCATATTTGTCTGTTTTGTATTCATTGATTGTATTGATCCTGGGCAACGTGCCCATGGATTGTTCCTGAATAAATTCCTGAAAGGGGGAAGGGGCCTGTTCCCCGTTCAATGTGGTGTCCTATGCAAGATCCATATTCCCTTCTCTCTCTCCCTTCTCTCTATATATCTTTATCTCTTGGACATGTGGTTGAGCCTGTCTCAGCACGTCCCACTGGGCTTACATGTTGCTTCTGCGGGAGGACAAATTGGATATGTTCTAGTGTGGTAAAATTGGTAAGATCCTCGCTGGACACTTTTTGGTGCAATTCTTTTGATAGACTTTGAAAAAGCTTATGATAGAGTGGATTGGGACTTCTTGGAAGGCCGAATGGCACAGATGGGTTTCGCCCAGGACTGGATCAAAGAGTCTTATGTATGTATACGGAGGCCCACAGCACAGTTTTAACCTATGGGGTGCATGGCGAGGGCCTTTAGATCTCCCGCTCTGTGACGCAAGGATGCGCATCAGCTCCACTACTCTACCTTTTAGTAGCAGAGCCTATGAGCAGGTTTCTCAAAGTTACCCCAAGGGTCTCAGGCCTCAGGCTTCCTCCTTGCATAGATGAGTTACTGGACTCTAAGTTAGCAGGTGATACTGCTATGTTTTAAGAGGCTTCGGAGGCTTGCCTCCATGGTCTCCGCATTGCTTGGGAGATGTTTTGTTTGGCGGCAGGCGCCTCCATTAATTGGCACAAATCAGCGGGATTTTAGATCAATGACTCGGGGTTTACCTGTATTCAGAGAGGTTGCACTACCAGATAGCCTGGCTGTCAAGTTGGAATTGACATCTCACCTACACAACAGTTTCGTGCTCATGATCATCAGAAGCAAACTTCAACATTGTAGTAGCAGGAAGCTTGATCTGGCCTCTAGAGCCTTGGTAGTTAACCAAGTGTTGTTGGCGACTACTTGGTTTGTCACGTCGTGCTCGGTGTTTCATAAGGGATGCATTGATCAGCTTCGTCGGCTTGTTCAAAAGTTCCTTTGATTAGAAATAGATGGCACTGTACACACTAGGGCAAGAGTGACTTGTGATACCATTATTATGCCTAAGCAAGAGGGAGGATTGTCTCACCATTTGGCCACCCAATTGGTCCACCCGTGCTTTCTTATCATGTATGTAAATCGGACTGGTGTCCATGGCAGTTATAAATGCCGGGGATTGATGCCACTCATGTGATACTGTGGACTTGGCTTTGCTTTGGGACTTGTGCCTCCGTGTACATGCCCGGAAATGCTTGGTGGATTGGTGTTCCATTGGGTCTGGTACCTCGTGTACTTGCCTAGAGCACGTCTATTTTGGTATAGTCTCATGAACAGGGATTGTGCATACCAATGCTGCATTGCATAGCATCTTTATGTGCTTGCTTGCAATTGAAATTGCATGCTGTTTTCATGCTTCCTTGACCAATGTGTAGTTCCGGGTAAGGGGACGCCCGCCCGCGAACCGTGCGTGTGAAACTCTCTACTGACATGGTTATGTGGAATGTGATAGGTGGTAAGTATTGGTCATAAACTTGGCCTTAGGAGTTAGCACTAATTTATAAGTGAGTGTGTACACACTTCATTAAGTTTTGGGTAACCAAAACTCACTTATAAATTATGACCAACCCAGTGTTCACACACACTGATGTCCCGAGGTGGACATAACCCAATGTCCACCGCCCAGACCTTATTCCCTTTGTACAAAGGGAGTAACCAGCCATGTGTCCACTCTAGCTTGATCCACAAAGCACCTGCCTGCCACCTACACTGGACAACTCACCACCTCACTCTTCCTCCTCTCTCTAGAGATAGGTGCCTCCTTCATGAGGATTGTTGGGCTGCATTTTCTACACTTTCTCCTTCCCAACTCCATTTCCAAGCTTGCTAAGGTGATTTTCAAGCTTCCAAGAGTGTTTCCGGATGCTAATCACTCTCCTACACACTCCTAATGACTGAAATTCAGCAAAACAGCTCTCTTTATTGCTGTAATTTCTGGTCTTTTTGCTGAAAATCCTAATTTCAGCCTTCCTTTCTCAAGTTGAACCATAGGGGAAGCTTTCCCAAGGTTCCCTTCATCCTCTAAAAGACTTTTGTCGCGAAGAAATGCAACAAATTGAAAATCTCATCACTCCAAGGACTTCCATCGCGAAGACTTCTGCTGTCATCGACTCTACTTGCAATTGGTAAGTTTTAATGCTTAAATATGGAAGCAGGAACTGGATTGCAAGATCACATACCCTGTGTAGTATTCTCTTGTCCTACGTGCTCTCTTGCAGATTGGTGCTACCATGTGTTGGTGGAACAATAGAGAGCAGATGGTAGGGAACATGGGCACTTGCGAGGGTAGGGTGGGTTGCAAGTCTACATCGACAACCACTTGTTTGCAATACTATATTCATATGCATTGGTATGGAAATCTGGTCAAAAATGCCCATGACACTATGTACTTGATTCTCCCAAGATCAATATACTTTATTTGAGGGAGGGGTCGGCCGTTCCGGCTCATTGTGTGTCTCTTGTCAATTTAGCAATTTACTTCTTGTATTTGAGTAAGTGCCCATCAAATCTTAGTGTATTTAAGTGTATTGATTAGCATTGTGTTCAACCAAGTTACATTGGTATCAGAGCATACGGTTCTCTTTCACTTCTATCGTGAGAGACGATCACTGTGAACACTAGCTATCTCTACACTTATAACATTATGGACAGCCATACAATGAATGTTGGAGATGCTAACACAAGAGGCAGGGACAATGAAATGCATGCCTCCAATGCTTTACAAGATGAGCAAACTCATGTGGTGCACAATAGGGAACATGAATATGTGGGACAGCCGTCCCGTGGCAAAGAGAAGATGCAGGAAGAAGAGTCCATAGTCTTGAGGGCTGAATTTACTCGTATGCAGGCTCTTCTCCATGCACAACAAGAAGAATTGAACCTCCACCGCCGCGAGGATCCATTGGTACATAACCGTTTAAAGGCCAAGAAAGCTGAATCTTATATGGATCATGCGAAGGCAATGATTGCTCAAGAGTTGCACATGCAACCGAGGGATGCAGCACGTGCATACTTGGCTCGTACCGAGGATGCCTATGCTAGTTGGCAATGGCATTTGACATACATTTTGACCACTGCCATAAACATTGTATCCTTCATCACGGGTTACATAAGGTATTCCTGCATAGTGTGAAGTCACTGATTGTTCCTCTCCAATAGCATGGAGATTCATCCTCTTAGACATAAGTTCTTGTTCAGGCACCTGTGGGGATTCCAAGACATGTGGGATGGTTGCCTTTTCAAAAATGTGCATGCACAACACATGCAACATGGGCTGCAATTTTCTGTTGATGCAGGTATTCCGTGTATCTCTCATGCCACTCATGCCTTCGAGTGTACTCGTGAGGGAGAAGCTATGGCTGAAAATGTATCAATGCATGTTGAGGGACCAGCCATGCCTCATGCTTACAGGGCACATGTATCTATGCCTTATGTATCACCTTTTGGTCCTAAAATGATGCCAATCACAGGGGCTGTCCCAATGGACAAACATGGGGGAAAACATGTTGAGATGCACGCACATGCATCAAAGTCTCGTGACTTCAAAGCCGGAGACAAATCTGTGAAGTTTGACACATATCATGGGAAATATGATGCATCAAAGACACTTGCTTTTATTGCCCAGTTTGATATTGCTTTCAGTGATGAGGATTTCACTCAGAAATCCATGATCCGACATGTAAGCATGTTCATGAAAGGCACTGCTGTCCATTGGGAAAAAACATGTTGAGATGCACACACATGCATCAAAGTCTCGTGACTTCAAAGCCGGAGACAAATCTGTGAAGTTTGACACATATCATGGGAAATATGATGCATCAAAGGCACTTGCTTTTATTGCCCAGTTTGATATTGCTTTCAGTGATGAGGATTTCACTCAGAAATCCATGATCCGACATGTAAGCATGTTCATGAAAGGCACTGCTGTCCATTGGTGGCTCACGGAGAAGCTCTCACCGAATCCTGTTAGATCATGGGAAGAGTTCAAGGAGAGGTTCTATGCTCAATTCTTGCCTCCCAATGCATTGAATGAAATAACAATGAAGTGGGATTGGGTGAAGCAAAATGAGGGGGAATCAGTAAATGCATATGTACAAAAGTTTTGAAAAGTGCGATTTTCTTGTGGCGCCTTTGAATGGTTGTGATGTATTGCTTGGAAAGCCTTGGCATACACGTATTGATCCGTACAAGGCTTACAAGACCAACAGGATGACCTTCATGCATAAAGGCCAAGAGCATGTAATTGATGCTGGTAAAGAGGGTGATACTATTCCCCTTGTATCTCATGCACAAATTAAGAAAGTAATGAAAGAGAGTGTTTTTGCATACTTGATTTTTGTACGAGACCATGTTGAGGAAAATAATGTACAAGTAAACACTCTTAGTAATGATAGGCTGAAATTTTTGCAAGAGCACAATGATTGTTTTGCTAATGAGTTGCCACCCGTACGACCGGAAGATCATCGCATTGATCTTGTGCTGGGTAGCACCTAATAGGCCAGTCTATCGTGTAAGTGCATCCCAAAAAGAGGAGATCATGAAGCAGGTGAATGAGCTTCTTGAGAAGGGTTTGGTTCAGCCAAGCTCTTTCCCATATTGTTCACCCGTCCTCTTGGTTCAAAAGGAGGATGGATCCTTTCGTATGTGTGTCGATTATAGAGCTTTGAATAAGCTTACCATCGAGAATCAGTTTCCAATTACACGCATAGATGACATCCTTGACAAGTTGGATGGATCGGCATGCTTTAGCTGAATTGATCTCAAGAGTGGGTATTATCAAGTGTGTGTAGTGCTTGAGGATGTACACAAAACTACTTTCAAGACAGCATTTGGGCTTTATGAGTATCTTGTTATGCCTTTTGGTCTTACAAATGCCCCGGCAACATTTAATAGAATGATGGATCGTATATTCCGTGGGTACAGAAAATTTACAGGTATCTTCTTTGATGACATCCTAGTCTTCTCGAAGACCGAAGAAGAGCACAGAGCTCATTTGGCCATTGTTTTTGAAGAACTCCGTAAGCATAAACTCTTCGGAAATGCAAAGAAGAGCGAGTTCTTCTTGTCAGAGATACATTATCTTGGGCATATTGTGTCCAAAGATGGAGTGCGGATGGATCCTGTAAAAATTGATGCAATTTGGAATTAGCCCGAATTGAGTTCACTGCATGAGATCCGTAGTTTTCTTGGATTATGCTCTTACTACCGCAGGTTCATTCGGCACTTTGCATGGATTGCTTCTCCTTTGCATGATTTGACAAAGTGTTCAAATGGACTAATGTAGAGAGGGATGCATTCCTCAAATTGAAAGATGCAAGTACTCATGGTCCAATGTTGATCATTCCGGATTTGCAAAAGCCTTTTAGTGTGAAATGTGATGCATCTAGAAATTGCATAGGAGCTATCCTTAATCAAGAGGGACATGCCGTGGCTTATGAGAGCCATAGATTGCATGATGGAGATCACATAAAAATCTCAGTGGTATTTGCTGGTATAAAAATCTCAGTGGAGATCACTTTTCGGTGTAGCACCTTCCTGTAGCCCAACTTATGGGCAAATTGAGTGGCCGAGCCGTGCATGTGACTTGGGGGGCAGTTGCTTTGCTCTCCCAGTCCGGTCCATAGCTTTTTTATGAGGACACAGATTCTGCTTTTTTCATTCGTAAAGGTATTGCCCAGCATGGTTTATTGCAGGATGTTCCTCACTCTGATTATACACCCCCTAGACAGAGGATTGACACCAACTGGGAGATTATTGCCAGTATTACAGCATGGCAGATCTGGAGAGCTAGACACACGGAGGCTATTGAGGGTGTCCAGATTTTTGGGTCTCAGTGCATTAGTACTATATGGGGTGATATCATCCACACTCTTATGGCTACTTGGGCTCGCATTCAGGGGCTCTCTCGTTCTGCGCAAGCGAAACATGTGATATTTATGCGGGAATGGGACCATGGCATCTTCTTTTCCTCTAGTACCACAGGTCTTACATGGCATCATGATGCTCCTCAGTGGTTGAAATCACCTTACATATTGGGGTGATTCTATTCTTTTCCGGCTTACAGCTGTGGTTGTTGTATGTTTTTCTCATACTTAATAGAAGTCTCTTTCTGGAAAAAATAAAAAATAAAAAAATTTACTCACATAATACATTACCACAAGTGATAACACAAGTATAAAAGACATCTCTACCATTAATATTTAAACTTCAAATCTCAAAGTTTCAAAAATTTAGACATTTCACTTTGAAGGTTTCAGTGGGCGTTTCACTAAAACGCTGAAACGTTTCACATGTTTTAGAGGTTTCATGTTTCAAGCTTCCTAAAACGCGTTTCACGATGACCATGCATTGACTGCCTAACTATGAAATCCAATACAGTCATCTCGGCCATCTGGTCACAATGACCCCCCTACTCTGAAGTCCAAGATATCTAGCATCGTTGCCGTCCAATGGCATCGTTGCCTCCCATATACAAATCTCGTTCTGGCATCGTTGCCTTCCAATGGGTCATGTGGCATCATTGCCACCCAAATACAAATCTTGCTCCTTGGGCTATCGGACATCATTGCCACCCAAACTAGAGCATGTCCAAGAAACCATTATAAGCAGAATAATGATCAATTCCAGTCCAAAATATATACAATGAAGAGGGCTAGAGATACAATCCCTCCTCTTGAATCCGTCGATCACACGACATCCATATCTGTACTTCAAATACATCTAGACGAACCACTTCCTCATAAGCTCGTATTATATCTAGATAGTCCTTGAAGTACTTCTATAGCATCCATTTCGTATCCAATAGCGAATAATTCTCGAATTCTAAGAGAAACTTTCTCACCAGTGTCTTTTCTCTTTTTCTCACAGAATGAAACTCAATCTATTCTAGCTCTTCCACCCCTGGTGAAACTCAATCTATTCTAGCTCTTCCACCCCTGGTGGAATGAAACTCAATCTATTCTAGCTCTTCCACCCCTGGTGGATCCTTCAATACAGGCTCCTCTGGGGGTAGCCCTGTACATGGTTTCCATAAACTGTCATGGAAGGCATTATATATCCTCCAATGATCTGAAAGGTCCAACCGATGACATACATGGTTGATCTTCTTGGTAATCTGAAAGGTCCATATAACATCAGTCCCTGACTTTGGCAATCCAAAGATAAAATCCATAGCAATACTCTCCCATAGAACATTCAATGGATCTAACTTGTCCATCTGACAAAACCAAACATTCTTGAACATAAAAGTTAATGTTCTTTCTGCTAGGCCATTGTAGTAGCTTCTCCCAATCTTGAGTTGTAGTAGACACTTTTGGTCTTCAAGTCCTTTGCTACACATGAACGGGTTTACTTCATAAAAGAATCTTTCTTGATGACAATAAAAGTCATAAAATTTCCATTCTAAAATCTATTCCAATACAATCCTAGAAATCCTCATCTAAGACTTTCATAGGCCACAACATGGCCCTCATGGTACAAGACTGCTCCAATGCAATCTCCTGTTGACAAAGTTTGTGGCAGAATGTCAATCTAATGATCTTCCGATCTGTCTAGGTTCTTGCTTTAGCTTGTCAAGAAAATTTGCAGCCAAGTGTCCCTTCTTTCCACACTGAGAACACTTCCCTTCTTTGGAATATTCTTCACGTTGCTCAAGGGACAATCTTCTTCGAAAGAGTGAGGGTTTGTCCCCACTCCCATCCTTCTTCTCTTGAGACTCGGCTCTTGATGGGGATCGGTCTTTAAACTTCTTCCTTTGAGGTGGATCCCGATTGTCGTTCTTTGTCTTGCTGGCATGTACAAGGCCTCGGCTTGCAAATCTTTGTCTTGCGTGTCTTCCAATGTTTTCACTCCAACCATATAAACTGCTTGCATAAGCTTAAGTTGCAATCCATTCACAAACTTACGCATCTCCATTAGTGGTGGAATGGGAGTATATGAAGTAAACTTCAAAGAAACTGCTAAAAATTTATTAAGGTACGATGCCACATTCTCACCAACTTTCTGCTTTACCTCATCCCATTCCTTCTGCACATCTGCTTCAAAGTTTGCGGGTAGGAACTTCTTGTTGAACATAGTCTTGAAGTCGGTCCATGTCTTCTGCTCGGTCCCTTCTTGTACTACTTTTAGCCACCAATTCAAGGCGGCATCTTTCAAGTGCATGCAAAGTTTTGACTTTTCAGAGAAGTCATCTCCTCCAAAAGCGGTATCAAAGTGCTTAACAAAAGATAATGCTTTTTGTGTATCTTGCTTTCACTGAAAAGAATCAAACTTGACGCTCTTCTCTCTCGGTTTGAAGTCCATCTTGCCAGTTGATGAAGGCTCCTTTGCCTTCCTTTCCTTTACCTGTCTCAAAGAAGCTGCATCCGACAGAGTGGAATAAGGGATAGCCTACCTGTTTCCTCCTCGAGAAATAGAACGGGTAGCTCTAGATCCTTCTGCAATGGTGGCTCCTTTGGCCCGAAGATAAGCTTTCGCAGCTTCTACTCCTTCGGCTTCAGTGGCTCAATCCTTGATGCAATCTTCAAACATTCGAGCCCTTCTTTGGTCCTGTTCCTTCTTGGCTCTCCAAGCAAGGAATTCTTCATCTTGGAGAAATTGTCTACAATGCTGAAAATCGCAATACTCTACTGATGTCATCGCCACGGTTTCATGAGAAATAGATCAACGGCCTTGGTTCCCATCTTGAAGTCGTAGATTGGCCTCATAGTTGTTCCCTTCATGGGGCCCTTGGTCTCCCTCTGCTCTTGACATGGCTCTATAACCCCAAGAAAGTTTCTTCAAGAGAAATTCTGCTCTAATACCACTGTAAGCCCAGCAGGGCGTGCTGTGAGTGACAGATTCAACCAAGTGTCCAAGAGGTAAAGATAGAGAGAGAGGGGAGTACTTGGCATACCCCCTCGACATATCTTAATGTCAATCTAGGTATTGATAAGACTAGGACTATTTATAAGAAAAGGATGTCATCATTAATAAACAAAGACATTGGTCAAAGATAAGGCATAGAGATTTGCCAGATGAGCAGATGACACCACAGATATGGGGACAGACCAAATGCACAAGCTCACCCTATAGGGCTAGTACTGGAAAATATTTGAAACATATGGATGTACTTGATGTACTCAGAACACATGGATATACATGGAACATATGGATGTGCTTGGAACACTTGCACTCCGTAGTTGAGGACAGCTGCGATATAAGGAGGAGGGATGTAACTATTTGGCCCTCCTAGCTCTTTTTCACATAATGGAACTAATGCCTGGACACATGAATAGATTGATGAAAGCATGAAAACAAGGTTCATGAAGTTGCGCAAGAAAAAGCAACAGTTTTGGACAAAAGCAAGGAAAAGCATAAAAGTCAAATTGAGTTGACCATGAGTAAAGGGCACCATTGGAAAGACGAGATTGAGCCGGATCAAAAAGCTACAAGCCACTTTTCCAAAAAGCAACTCCAAGGCCAAAAAAAAAGGCCCTAAAGCTAGAAAAGCATAAATCAAGAGCTTTGGCAAAAGATGAGTAGTATTCTATAATTATTAAAATATAAAAACAAAAAAGACAAAAGCAAAGCTTGGTTAGAGCTTTTTGACAAAAGCGAGCCTCTCCCCAAGTATAAAAAGACACTTTAAGTCTCTCTCTTAGATCAAGTGCATAAAGTTGTGGGGATCATCATCTTCATCATCTACCTTACCTCCGGCTACGCCACCTTGCTCCTGGCCAGAGCCGCCGCCGCCCAACTCAACCGCCCAGAGCGGCTGCCGCCTAGCTCAGCCCGGTCAGAGCCGCCACCGCCAAGCTCAACTGACCCAAAGCCGCCACCGCCACCCAGCTCCGCCGCCACCACCCATCTTTGAGATTCGAGATTTGGATTTGGAATTTGCACTTGATTTGGATTTGGATTTAGATTTGGAACTTGGACTTGGACTTGGATTTGGATTTTGAACTTGGATTTGGACTTGGACTTGGATTTGGATGTGGACTTGGACTTGGATATTGGATCTAGTACTAGCCCGCTGAGAGATACTTGTGGGTCATCCCCGTGGTGGTGAGCTCGGCATCAAAGATCTTGTGCCTCGACATTAACATCGACTTGGATATCCTACATCAGCATATCTGTTTGTTTTGTATTCATTGATTGTATTGATCCTGGCCAACATGCCCGTGGATTGTTCCTGAATAAATTCCTGAAAGGGGACGGGGCCGGTTCCCCGCTCAGTGTGGTGTATTGTGCAAGATCTCTATACCCTTCTTTCTCTCCCCCCTCTCTCTCTATCTTTATTTTTCTGGACACCCAGAGAACTTTGACAGTTGTACATTGATTTGTCTCATAGGTCGAGTTCGGCCTCTAGTAAACGTTAATACAACTTTCTTTCTTTCTTTCTTTCTCTCTATCTTTACCTCTTGGACACGTGGTTGAATCTGTCACGGCACGCCCCACCACTGGGCTTATAGTGGAGGTCAGTCATTGGTGCTAGCCCAGCCTGTCCAAGATGTGCAGGAGCTTCAGAGACAGTTTACCATTGCTTAGGGGACTACAGGGAGGCACAAGGGATATGGACTGTAATAGCACACCTCTTTGGAAGGATGAGGAGAGATGCCTACACTTGTTTTGGTGCTATTGTTCAGGCCTGCAAATCAGGTTTGATGAAAACAACAGAGATATGATCATGCGGGTTACCCAGGGAGTGGGTTGGCGGTGTCTTCCTCAAGATATGCCAGCGTACCTCCAAAACAAAGGTTGGGACACTACAGGGGAGATTATTGCTAGCATCACAGTGTGGCACATCTAGAAGGCTAGATGCATTGAGGCCATGGAGGACACTTATGTTTATGATACCCAATGTATTTGCAAGATCTGGTGTGATATTATCCACACGCTCAAGTGGCTAGGATTCACGGATCTTTGAGGACCGTAGAGAGAAAACATGGCCAATTTATGAGAGAATGGGATCATGGCATCTTTTTCACTTGAACTCATATGGGGCTTGTTGGTAGCACAAGGCACCCAATTGGTTGAGATTTCCCCCTTGCTTGGTCTGAAATCTCCCTTTTTGTTAAAAAAAATTCATACTTAATAGAAGTCTCTTTTCCAAAAAAAAAATGATTGCGATCAATCCAAAGGATTCAAAGTGCCCAAAAGCATGTCCAAGCAAGGAAACCTACATAATCAACCAATCTTTTGTGATATCTTTCAAAGATCTAGAAATGCTTGGAGAAGCAACATCCTGCAAAATTTGGCATCCAAAGAAAGAGATAATCTAAGTAAGAAATCTCTAGTATCCAGATTCCAAACAAGCCCATGCAATCAGCCCTTAGCCATTCTGCTCTTGGATTTTGAGAAGGCCTATGATATAGTGGATTGGGACTTCCTTGAGGGTACTCTTAGCCATATGGACTTCTCTCAGAGATGGATCAAGGGAGTTTCATGCATGTATCGTGATGCCCACAGTAGTGTGCTCGCTTGTGGTGATAGAGGAGAGCAGTTTCAGATTTCTCGCTCAGTACGGCAGGGTTGCCCTTTAGCCCCATTATTATATATCATAGTTGCAGAGGCCATGAGCATCTTTCTCTGCTCCACTGCTGGTATTTCTAGATTGAGGTTGCCTCTTCGTAGTCAAGAGGAATTGGTTGACTCTGAGTTAGCTCATGACACAGCCATGTTCTTGAAGGCTTCACATATATGCTTATGTTCTTCCGGGTAGCACGAGGAGTTTTGTTTGGTAGCAGGGGCACTCATTAATTGGCACAAATCTATTGGTTTTTGGGTTAGTGATTCACCGAGAGTTGCTTGGGGAGCAAAGCTTGGTTTTACTTGGATCAGTAGAAGATGCACTGCTAGATATTTGGGATGCCAGGTTGGGATTGATATTTCTCCTGCATAGCAGTTTGCTTCGGTACTTATGAGCATCTAGAAGAAGCTCCTTCATTGGAGCTCCAAGCTTGGTTTATTGCCTCTTGTTGGTGCTTCTCTCGTGCGTGCATTGGTCAATTGCGGAGAATGATCTGCAATTTTCTCTAGTCGGGTTTGGATGGCACCTCAGACACTCATGCCAGGGTAGCTCGGCTCCCTCACAGTTATTGAGCCCAAACAAGAGGGGGCCTTGAATATTATCAATCCAGATGTTCAGTGCAGGGCGTTGCTCTGCAAACTTGTGGTCAGAGGTTTCCTAACAGGCACTGAGCCTTGGAAGGATTTTTTCTTGTCTCAGATTTCCGGATGTACACCTCGGGTCGGGAGAAACTGGATGCCTAGCACATGATTTTTGTTCACAAAGGCTAATATCAGGGCACCATCTTCCCCTCTTATTGCAGCCATTGTCAGAGCATGGAGAAGCATGAGATCTTTTTAGCAACAAAGGCATCCTAGGTCTTTGGATGAGGTTGACCGCCGACAACCTATTATGTGGAACGAGCTCATTAGGGATGAGGCCGGTCAGCCACTTGGTGCATCTCGTTATATGCAGTTGTCAGGATGGCAGAGATGTGCATACACAATTCTTGCTTGGAAGACCTTTAAGAGTATTCCGGAGGATCGGAAAGCTGCATCCATTCAGCATCTTAGGGGCTCTCGCATTCATATTGATCAGATTGATGCAGCTATTCCGCATGAGTGGCTCTCTGGGACCTTTCATGGAGACTATCATCAGAGTTGACTGGGAATCTTTTTGAGGATAGGCATACCTCTGCAGGTCATTGCTCTCCCGGGCCAGGAGGCTACAAATTGCATCATTTACTTGTCATGCCTGGAGGGAGATTGAGGAGATGTAGTATGGAGGAGATCATCCCAGATACTAGGCTTAGTCCAGTAAGGATTGTTGGTCATTCCGGAAAACATTGGTTCATTGACCCTTCTCCTCAGATAGTGACTCATGGCTCTTGGTGTTTGTGGTTATATGGTGGCAATCCTATCAGATATCTTCAGTGGGATCCAGGAGAGTGGGAGTGGATTAATGCCTTCGATCCTTTGAAAAGCCTTCCTTTTTTCAGTTTCACCATCTGGAATGCCAAGCTTCTCCTCACTCGACAGATGCATAGGATCCCTACTCTTGGGCCTCATTGGGAGAGCTATGATATTTCTCCAGTGATACAGTGCAATTATTGGCATAGACTTTAGCACTCATACAAAAGGAGCCAGATCTCTCATTTATTTTGGTTATTCTTACATGGTGATCTCCCCACCAATCCGTGGAGATCGGTTTTCGGTGTAGCACCTTCCTGCCCTAGGTGTGCGGCAGATTCTGAGACTGTACAACATTGTTTATAGGGATGCAACACTGCACAGTAGATTTGGGGTTCTATAGCCCAACTTATGGGCAAATTGAGTAGCCAAGCCATGCATGTGACTTGGGGGACAATTGCTTGGCTCTCCCAGTCCGGTTTGAGGGAAGTGGTACAGACTCTGCTATTTTCATTCGTAGAGGTATTTCCCAACATGGTTTATTGCACGATGTCCCTCACTCTGATTATACACCCCCAGACAGAGGATTGACACCAGTTGAGAGATTTTTGCCAGCATTACAGCATGGCAGATCTTGAGAGCTAGATGCACGGAGGCTATAGAGGGTGTCCAGATTTTTGGTGGGTCTCAGTGCATTAGTACTATATGGGGTGATATCATCCATACTCTCATGGTACTTGGGCTCGTATTCAAGGGTCCTCTCGTTCCGTGCAGGCAAAGCGCGTTGTATTTATGTGGGAGTGAGACCATGGCATTTTCTTTTCCTCTAGTCCCACAGGTCTCTCATGGCATCATGATGCTCCCCAGTGGTTGGAATCACCTTACATATTGGGGTGATTCTATTCTATTCTGGCTTATAGCCGTGATTGTTGTATGGTTTTTTCATACTTAATAGAAGTCTCTTTCTATAAAATAAAAAATAAAAAAAACAAGCCCATTAGATGAGACACAATCTCATTGTGACTTGAGCATTTAAACACGAAGCAAAGAAGCTATCCTTCTTTTGGCAAGAGTTTCACCAACATGTGGCACTCCAACCAAACATCACCAACGGAAAACTCTCTACTTTAATGGCAATTTATCGGACCAAATCTTTTGAAGATTTTGTTTCCACCACTTGTCCATATGCCAAATCCTGTTCGAATGAGCAGCAATCCACGGCTTGGGAATAATCAATCTATATATTCGGGCAGCAGTGAGCTGTGACATAGGAACTTTGGGAAAACCAGACTCATCTCTCTGAAGTGTCCAATCCAACAATCTGTTCTCTCAAATGGTAGGTGGAATCACTTCAAATTGCTGTAACAAAGCTCTAATTTTTTGCTAGACAAGCCTGTAATGCATACCCAAATTCCATATTTTATGCACCTGCAGGAATGTAAGTACTCTACCATCCGGAGAGACAACATCCTAGATTAGACACGATTAACAGACATACAGCTTGAAGTGGAGGAAGCAGTCATATGGGCTACCATGTTAGTAAGATTAGGCCGGGACTTGCAAGTAAAGTCCACACAATTCAGGGATTCTCAGAAATGATTCACATTACTGTTAGTTGAAACAAGGCCCATATTCAACTCCTTTAAAGATGCATAATCTACACTAGCAAAGGCAGTGCTCCGTTCCAATGCTTTTTCTATGGACATGTGGTACTTGTCTCACTTTATAAAGAGATCATAATGCTACTTAGTGTTCATGTTTCTTGCCAAACACCTTCCTAACATGTCCTCAAGAGTATCGTACTTACCCACATTGCAAACTGAACCTGATAATCTTCATAGTTGCCTCCAGAAGTAAAGTTTGTGCCAGCTGCATTGGCTTGCAGGGGAGCAAGAGTTTTGACCATGGCATTTTCCCAACCAAGGGCTAGGCTTTTCCTTTGTTCATCCGTTAAGCTCGAGTTCAGCTTCCTTGCCATGTACTCAACCCACAGGGGGTGCTTATGGTTCCAGTGGTTAGCTCCCCATCTGAATGACCCAATCTGCAAACAATGCCCATGTTCCCATGTTTCAAATGTGTGTTCTCAAATTACCATGCAAAAGCATTTTCTAAAATTATTTTAAATCCCATCATAAGACACGCACATCATAACACATTGTAGAGGCTCACTTACTGCAGAGATTTTCCCCAACGGGTCATACTCCAGACCACCAAGAGAAGCTTCCACAGGACTAGTTGCCCCAAACCATGTCAAACAGCATGGTCGATGTTCAGTTATACAATGTTGTACCTGTCATTATACAAGTACTCAAGTGACGACAACAGTATAAAACTATCAAAATATCAAAGACTCTTTCAACATTTGCAGAATTTTACAATAGATACCCTCATTCTCTTTTGATAAGAGATTATGACGGTCCATTTTTCAACCTAAAAATTCATCTCTCTACATATATGTAGCCTACTACAAGGCTATAGCTCTTCAGGTTCAATACATGGATGGATGCAATGTATGTATGCATAGCTATAGCTTTTCAGATTGAATACATGGCTGGATACAAGCATAAATGCATGCATACATGGATGGATGGATGGATGGATTCAATGCATGCACATGCATGCACACGCGTGCGTGTGTGTGTCTGATGTGTGTGGGTGGGGCCAGAGGGTGTAGTTGTGTAAAACACCACCTTTATGACCACGTCTTTTTTCTGACCCATGGGTTAGATTTCAAACCCCTAATTAATGGCCTCTCCTATCTTGATTCCTACCCTTTTATTATCACACCTCTTATTTTAAACCTTGTGAGATTTTGTCATGTCTACAACATCCTACACAGTCCCATCTCATCCCACTACTGGCAATGCCACTCCCACTACCATCATCCTTACCCCCATTATCACTCTATATCCAATAACATTCAGTTTCAATACTTCCTACATCAAACCTCCACAGCTTCACCTTCATCATTTTCCCCGCATGCCACCTACTTCACAACCCTTCTGTATGCCGTATGCTTTAGCTCCAAATATCAAATCTTATCCATCTCCAACCGTGCAGTGTCGTCCTTCTGTCTAGATTTTCTCATCCCCCTGTGAACCATCACCTAACCTTCCAGACACAGGACACCAATACTCAAAGACCCCTCACATGAGACTATCATTAAGTATGACACAGTGGTGTCCTTAGCACAAGTGCATTGTGAGGTGTCCCTTAGCACAAGTGCATGCATGATTGAATTGTGATTTGTTTCAATAAGAAAATTTATCATTACTGCTGGATTGCTTAAGCTGATACTTGTGTTCTTTGAGAAATCTATCGCCTTGTTGAGATAATTGAGAATCTGCACAAGAACGCCAATAAATAAGAAACAAAAATTGGGAGCCACTAACCTTAGTAGAAAGTAAAAATCACTAACCTCTTCACTGGTCATACTCTTGTAGGAGGGTCGCCAGTTGTAACCCCAAGCAGCAAAAACGTTTATAACTGTCTTGATACCCGTCAAGATCTGTAAGCATAATGAAACCTTCGGTTTTAGTTTGCATGCACATGTGCATGTGCTTGTGCACAGGCATGCACATACATACACTTTTTTTTTTTTTTGTAAAGCTTCATGTCATTAATTACAGGTGGGAAACCTCAAAACGAGGAAAACCCACCAAAAAGACCACACTTTTTATTTACAAGTGGGAAACCTCTAAGCGAGGAAAACCCAGAAAAAGAAGAGTAACTATAGGCTTCACTACCTAGAAGCAATCAAAGTAAATCCTATAAGCATCAAGAGTGATGTCCCCAGCATCATAAGCAAAATGAAGCGCGTGACCAAGCGAGAACTTGAAGTAATGGAAGGGAACAATGTCATTGGCTTGGAACATGAGGTTGTTCCGAACATGCCATATGGTCCAAAAGACCCAGAATCGGACCCAGCTGAAAAATACAGCAAACTGAGACTGTGATGCTTGTAATACCCCAAAAAGCCAAAAGCATCTGTGAAAAATGCCCGAAGGGAAACGAAGGCGAAGAGCAGTCGAGACCCGGCGAATGAACGATCTGGAGCATACGCAACCCCATAGTAAATGTGGGACAGTCTCCTCAGTAGCTTTACATCGGACACAACGTGAAGGCGCAATATGACGTGCATGTAACAAGCTACCAACAGGAAGAGCACCAACCAAACAGCGCCACAAGAACAGGCGTTCTTTAAGAGGCAGATGACTTTTCCAAATGCGAAACAATGTACGTTTCCACCACATTGAAGATTTGGAGAAAGACCATAGCTGATTACCATGTCTGACTATCCATGCATCCGATGCATGAAGGCATAAACTGTCCCAGCTGAAATACATTTCATAGCAGTGGTTCCAAGATTCCAATCAGATAGACGGGAATCCACATTCAAGGGAGGTAAAGGAGAAATATCAGCAATCATCCGCTGAATTTCTGTCCAAAGATGAGAATAATGGGATCCCAATTGAAAACGATCCGCCGCAACAGAGAAGGAAAGAACCTGACCAGTGTCATTCACCACCTGATGTATCTGACAAATTCCTTTTTGAGATAGAAAATATGCCTGACGAGGTGAACGGTCAACCAAAGTGGAAGAAAATACACGACTCCAATGCAAACTCTCTAGCCGCAGGGAATTGCCCATCAAAGATCGGGAACCATGCCATATCATATGTGAAGTAACTTCCTTCCAATCAATAATGAGAGAAGAAGTGAAAGGACATCCCGGAATTTGTCCTTCAAGTTTTCCACATATAAGATCCCAGTATGTGGGTTGCCAATGACCATAGAACGGCGTGACAATATGCCGACACAAATGGGACACCATGAGAGTCCAGGGTTGCTGCTGATCCAACAAAACCGGCAAAAGCATAGCTTTCCTAGCCAAAACATGACGTCTCAAATCCAAAATATTCAGGCCTCCAAGGCGCTTAGGAGAGCATAACTTGTCCATGGATAACAATCTGAGGCCCTTTCCACGAGATGAAGTGCGCCAGAAATGCGCCAATATACTTGACATAAGGGACTTTAAGCGGGATTGAGACCAATATAGCAAAGGTAGATAAAACTGCACATAAGCTACAAGAATGCATTGCACAATTCTAAGACGCACATGAAGCGGGATTGAGACCAATATAGCAAAGGTAGATAAAACTGCACATAAGCTACAAGAATGCATTGCACAATTCTAAGACGCACATGAAGCGGCCATGTGGACAACTTCCAATAATGTAACTTGGAGTGCAAGCGCTCGGCTACCCAATCCAATTTCCCTGTAGCCGATACAGTCCAACCCAGCGGATAACCCAAATGACGAACTATAATGTTCGGAGGAACAAGTTCGCCTGGCCAAAGCAGCTTATGCCAATCATACTCAGTCAGAGCCAATAGTTTGGATTTACGAAAATTCACTTTGAGGCCTGCTGCCAATCCAAACAAATGAAGAGTATGCATAATTTGTTCCACGTCATCTTGGTGATTGCGGGGCATAAAGAGAGAATCATCTGCATAAGCTTGTGCAATAAAATGTTTCCCAGAGGGTAATTTCAAGCCCTGCAATCTTCCAGACGAAGTCAAAGATTCCAAATACATAAGCAGGGGATGAGTAGCAATCGCATAAAGCAAAGCACTGAGAGGACAACCTTGCCTTACCGAACGTCCCAAATGCCAAGGATCTGTGAGAAAACCATCCAACAAACCGGCAGAGGTACTGTCAGCATACAAGAAATAAACCACAGAGGATAGCTTAGGCCCAAATCCCAGCCGAAGCATGGTATCTGCAATGTAATCCCAAAGAACAGTGTCAAATGCCTTTTCAATGTCAACCTGCATGACCAATACATCTTGTCGAGTGTATTTGGCATACTCCATGCCAATGATGACATTTGCTAGATTATCAGTAATTTGCCTTCGTGGAATGAAGCCATACTGAGATGGATGCAAACCATCATGCAAAAACCCTTTAAGTCTATTGACAAGCATTTTAGCCAGCAATTTATAAACCACAGGCATGAGCGTAATCGGCCTCCATTGCGAGAACTCTTCACAAAGTGCTTGCTTTGGAATCAACTTGAGCAAGCCTTCTTTCCAAGATGAAGGCAAAACCTGTTGTTCCCATGCCCTGTTTATCATTAACAATAGTGGCTGATCCAGGTAGTGCCAAGACGACAAGAAAAATTCTACAGTAAGGCCATCCCAACCGGGAGATTTCCAACGGCCCAAATCACACAAACTGGCATACAATTCTGTTTCTGTGAAGGCGGCTTCCAAAAGTTGAGCCTGGTGCGCCGATAAAATCGGTGCAACTTGAGATAAAAACAGGCAACGAGCCTCTCGACCTTCCTGCGTGAGAGAAGAGGCCTCAAAAATCTTGCCATAATGAGATTCCATGGCCCGTGCAAGCCCCACACGAGAGTTAGTCCAATCACCAGTCGGGAGTTTAATCCTCTTAATAGTTTGAGACTGCCTGGAAAGATGTAGATGACGAAAGAATTGTTTAGAAGTGCATCCTTTATCCGCTATAGCCTTTTGGCGAGCTCTAGTCTGCCACTTTGCCAATTTTCTCTCATCATTACAATGCAACAAAGCACGAGCAGAAAGCAACTCTGTCATCTGGATTTCAGTAAGAGATGAAGTGTTAGCCAGATGTATCAAACTTTGACAAGTGCCTTTGGCCTGTTGAACTTGCTCTCTGAAATGCGATAAATAGTGTCTGCCATAATCCTGGATCACACATTGAACCCGCATAACAAAACGAAACCATGCTGTATCCATATCAACATGCATTTGAGAGATCAATGGCGAAATAATATCCACAATCAGATTGCGAAAAACCTCATGCTTAAGATAAGCATTATTGACATGCAGAAGTCTCTTTCTAGTTAATGAATCATTGGCAGAACATGAACCGAAATGTATTTTCAAGCATACCGGAGCATGATCCGAGAGACACAAGGAGTAATCAATCCACATATCACATACAAAATCATCATACTGCTGCATCTGAAAGAGATACCATCGGTCCAGACGAGCACGATACATTGATCGAGCGTTATGCTGAAATGTGAATCCTGGACCATTGGCTTGCAACAGAGGCCACAAATCCAAGACATTACATGTGTGCTGAAAGAGATCCCAAGCTTGTCGTTCCACATGAAGCATGTGAGAATGTCCAGTAGTATTATCCACATGATTTGGAGCATTATTAAAATCGCCACAAAGAAATGCATTAGAACGCCAACAATAAGAGGAGATGGCATGCCACAAACGAGCCCTGTCAGTAGAGGCTGTGTATGCATACACACCACCAAACTCAAAAACTTCCCCATTGATAATACATTGAATGACCATCCATCTGCCAGCTGGATCATTGAATACCAACATGGGAAATAATTCATGGCGAACAAGCATCAGCACTCCAGAGTATCCAGCGGATCCTGCATAAGCTATCCAATATCCCGCAAAATAGGAAGTTTGTCCGGCAAAATTATGCTGATTATGCTCTTGAAGAACAACAATATCTGCTTTGCAAGTATGTACATAGTGCCAGATTAGCCTCCATTTATCCTGATTGCATAATCCACGCACATTATATGAAATGCAATGTATAGAACTATGCATCTTAAATGGTATATACAGTGGGCGAGAAAACCAACAGAAAGCTTAAGAACTCGTGCCCATGGGCACATCCGCATCAGTCGCGGAAACATCCGCTGCCAAATCAAAACTCGAATGTGGAGGAAACAAGTGATGGCCTTCCGACGTTGAAGCGGTGCCCCCTGTAACTACTTCCTTATAAGATCGAACAACTTTATCCCAGGCCTGTGCCAAGGAAGAGTTATCATTACAAGGCAGTTTTTGCTGAGCAACATTCTTCAAGGGGGGCACATAATTGCGAGAAGATGGTAGAGTACGTGCTTTGACAGTTTTCTTGGGTACTATCCACGCCTGAGTAGCAGGAAGCTTCTCTTTGCCCTTGTCTTTGATGTTCGGGGAAGCAGGAACACTTGGCATTTGAGACTGCTTCCCTTTACCATTATTTAGTCCAGTTGTTGATGTGGATGCGGAAGCACCTTTAGATTGTGCCTCAGGGGAAGATTTCGCTGGAGGAGGAGTCTGAGGGGTAGGGACAGCCGAAGGAGGGGGTTGTAGATTTGGTTCAGAACATTCAGATTGCATATGACCAAATTTGCCACAGCGAAAACAGGAATTGGCAAATTTCCCCCATTTAAGCTTGAATGGTCGCTTTCCGACCACTGTGTCCCCAGAATCAACGGTAATGCCCGTAGGAGCAGGAAGATCAGTGTCCCATAGAACACAAAAACGATTTTTATTGGCATCCAACTTCGGGGGGCAAATCACTTTGCCCAATTGAGCAGCCAACAAAGGAAGAAAATGACGCCAAGTACGAGGAAAATCCACCACTTCAACCCAAACCGGGCACTTATGTCGAATAAGGCTCTGATAATCTTTAGTAAGAGCCCAAAGAAGAACATGAGTCATTTGCGTATTGAAGAAGAGGGGAGACATTTCCAACAAAGCATCTCTAGGCACATACATACACACACACATATTTACCTATATATGTTTATGTATATGTATACACACCCCACATATGTGTGTGTGTGTGTGTGTGTGCGTGTGTGTGTGTGGGTGAGAAAGCCATCTACTACATGCATTCATCCTATTCCCCTTCCTGCCTTAACCTCCATCAAAGCCTACAGACTTCTTCAGCCTGCCCCATGGATTCATCAACATGCTAATTCTCTGTGGCATATAAGGAAGCCCCTCTCATGGTGGCGGAAGAATCTCCGAATGTTGTGGAAGTGTAAAATGCCATTGAAACAAAGACTTTTTCTTTGGAGATGTTTGACAGGCACATTGTCAGTGGGGGTCATACTTGCTAAACGTCACATTGCACCTTCCACATGTCTAAGATGTCAGGCTCCTTCAGAGACTGTTCTTCATCTGCTTTGGCACTGCCCTTGTTCCAGGATCCTCCTCAAGAGAATTTCAGATTTTCTTCGGCTCCGTTTCCCTAGTCACATATTTGGGAAACATTTCTGGCTTTTTGGCAGATATATGCGGTCCTTGTCCCAATACTAACTATCTCTCTCTTGGGTGAGATATTGGGCTCTTTGGACAATTTGGAGTGAGCATAATTTGGCATACTTGGGTCGGCAATCCTTATATGATGCCTGCCATGAGGGTGATATGGATGCTTCTTGTTTACAGCTTTTCTCTTTATGTTTCTGACATTTGGGATACTCTCCGCTTCGGAGACTTCCCATCTTGTAAATTTATGAGCATATAAATATACTGCACTGGATATTACCAAAAAAAAAAGTGTGTGGGTGAGAAAGAAAGAAAGAAAGAAAGAAAGATTTTATTAACGTCTTCCAAAAGACCGAACTCGGCCTATGAGAAAAGGAGGTGTGTGTGTGTGTGTGTGTGTGAGAGAGAGCTGATGAGGAGATCTGCCGCCGACTGTGCAACATCACCTTCGCCTCTGTGCAATGCCGCCTTCATCGCTGTGCAGCACTGTCTCTGCTCTTGTGCACCTGCTTCTTGCACCTTCGCACACGTGTGTCTATGTGTGTGTGTCTGTTGTGCATGTACAGGAGTTCGCTGCTCGTGTTGGTGTTGAGACATGTCCTGTTTCCCCTCTGTCGAGTCTTCTTGTATCCCTACGTCCCTTTCTTACACATACTGGTGGCAAGCCCACTTGGCATTACATACCACCTCTGTGGTTATTTCCCCCTCCCCCCATTGTATGAGATAGCCTTCTCCTCCTTGAGCGGCCAGTCGCAAGAGCTGCCCTTTGTTCATCTTGACTCGAGTTTCCCCTTTGGAGATGGATTTGTACTTAGCCATTTTGGCTGTTTTTCTCAGTAACTAATAGAAGGATCTTCTTCCCCACCCAAAAAAAAAAGCATCAGTACCCCATGAGGTCATTGGGGAAGATTTTGGAGCTTCCCCTTTGGTAGTCGATGCCCTTTTCCAAACGGTGAGATACTTACACCGTGTATAAGCACTAGGTAGAGACCGCCTCCCAAGATTAGCCCTAGAGTCCTCGATGGGACTAGAGACACAAGGAGCAGTTTGTTCATGGTATGCTCGCGCCAGGAGATCGTTCGCCTCACACTCCCTAAGCATTGATGGTCTACCACCTTTCTAGTATAGCCTTGACGCCCCCCTCTTGCCCCTCACACACCAAGAGATCAAACGCCTCATCCGCACAGACCTCACTCAATTAGACATCCGTATTATATGACCTGCCCACCAAATCTCAGTTCTATAGTGAGCATTTCTTCAAGCTCACACCAAAGCCACACTACCTACAAAGACACATGTCACATGCCATGAGGATGGCGACCTGGGTCTTATCACTCTCGCTAGATATAGCCAGGGAGATATGAGGGCATACAGGAGGAGTAGAGGAATTACCAGATGTGTACCATTGGGGAGGTAGAGACAGAGGAGCACTATATCTGCAGATTCCCAATATAGTATGAGATTCGGGGACTATTCAGGGAGGGATTTTGGCCCACTCTCCAAGGTGATGGATTACAAGGATCAGCGTTGCCTAGAGGCTAGGCCTATTTCTGCTGGAGATGCGTCACCACACAGATAGGCTATTCAGGGCACACAGACCACCAATGGACACATCACAGAGAGTCCTCACACAATGAGCAGGAGAAACCTCAGCTCAGGCAGACATGCCAGCGCCTTACCCAAAGCACCCATTAGTGAGGGGTCACCATTGAGAGAGCATCCCAGATCCAATGGGCCTAACGTCCATGCCCACCCAGGTGTGCAGACCCTCCACACA